>NW_004524729.1:2808527-2810306 GCF_000260255.1 Octodon degus | reverse complement strand
TCCCTCCCTTTTCTCTCCCTCCCTCCCTTCCTTTCTCATTTTCTCTCTCCTTCTCTCTTCTGTCTCTCACATACACATGTCATTGTTAAAACCGTTTACAGATCTGACCAACACGAGCTAGCTAAGCAGAAGTACTCTATCATGAGGCCATGGCTGGTAGATTTCAGATGAGGGAAAACCTTTTTTTTTTTTCTCTCCTGTGAATTTATTTTTGCTTCAAAGCTGTGCAAGACTGCGCCAGGTGGCTGCCTCTGGTCTCCCACAGATGGTGACCACAGGAATGTTCATCATGTGGCTGTTTGGGGGGCCACCTTAGCCCTGGCTGGTGGCAGTTCTAGAGGTGACCTAGGTACCCACAAGCCACCAGCTGATCACACAAATCAAAGTGAACACAGCCAAGACACAGCCACTGGCCTTAGAAAAATAAAGACATTTGTGATAGTCATCTCATCTCCTTTTAAACTGTAGCGCCAGGCTGCCATAAAGAAATGAAGCCGGGGAGATGGCTCAGTAGACTAAGCGCTTGCCTGGCAAGTGCAAGGGTCTGAGTTCGATCCTCGGTTCCGAAAAAACAAAGAAATGAAGCACCTGCGTTTGCCAGGGAGCGAATCCAACCACACAGGTCTTCCTCTCCAAGCCCTGCAGGTAACGCTGCCTCACAACGTGGTAATTAAGCCCCAAGCCCCACTAATGCAACCGAAGCAGCCCACTCTGAACAGTCCACACCGTGACAGGCACTCATGCCTTGTGCTTACCTGTGGGGACAACTTCTTGGTTGGCAGCAGCACTTGTCACAAACTGACACTGCAGGGAGGTAGCAGGCCTCTAACTCCAGCCTTGGCAGTGGGAAGGTGGCAAACGAGGAGACGATTGGTCCTCTGGATCCCCCCAGTTCTCCACCACCCTGGGAGAGGAACGTCAGGGTGACCCAGCTGCTGCAATGACAGCGTATCCCAGGGTCGTGCCTCTCCTTCCACAGCCAGGGCCCGGCGCCCCCGGAGGGGAGGGGCCTGCCTGGCTTCCCTGGGGGCGAGGGGTGGAGGCAGAGGCCAGAGAGGTGTGCGCCTCTAGGGTCCCCTAGAGTCCCTTAGCCCAAGGCAACATACAACCGGGGTTTTTCCTAGCACTCTCAACTTTTGGCGCACACTTTTCCTCTTTTAAAAAAGGCATGTAAAACCAGGGGCGTGCAGGGGATCAGAGGTGACCCACCCGGCTCCGGCTTCGATAGCACTCCAGGGCTCTGGCCTGGCTTCCCCTGGAGGGCCCAGGGTTGCCCCGGAAACTTGAGCGACTGGGTGGCGCGCGCGGGACCCAACCCGGAGGTTCTTGCTGTTGCCACCCTACCTAGCCAAGCCCATCCTCCTGGGGGTCCTGGGGTCTTCCCACAACGCGTGAGAGCGCTTCCCTCCAAGGTGGCCCGCCACTGGTGACACCAAGGAGCGCGCGGGTTTCCCCACCGGGCTGCCGCCACGGGGTGCACTGACCTCAGCCTCGGTTACCCTGACGGGGAGCAGAGCTCCCAGGAAGCGGCCCCAGCGACAGCTGTGGACGTTGGATTCCAGGCAGGTTCCCTGGCCAGGCGTGGACAGAGCAGGGCACTGCCTCGTGGGACCCTGACGCCCGCGCGAGTCCTCCGCGCGCGATCGCCCCGGGTGCCGGGCTCCGCTCCCAGGCCGCGCGCATGCGCTGCCCGCCCCCTCCGAGTCCACCCGAGTCCGCCACCCTCCGGGGCTCGGGGCAGGGCCCGTCGGGCTCGGCCCGCGCGCCGGGACCTGGGCC
>NW_004524729.1:2763194-2808347 GCF_000260255.1 Octodon degus | reverse complement strand
CCACGCACCGCCCCCAGCCGGGCCCGCTGCACCGAGCCCGCCCCGGAAGCCCCGCCCCACCAGGGACACACCCCCGGACGGCGGCACGCGATTGGCTGGTGCGGGCGGGGGCGGGGCCGGGCTCTGGGCGCCTCTTCGCGGGCCCACTCGGAGCCCGACAGTCGCGGCACGCGAGGGAAACTGAGGCTGGGGAGGCGAAGGCACTGCCCAAGGTCACCTGGTCGGCGGGCAAAGCAACGCGAAAGGACGCACCCGACGGGCTGAGGGTCCACGCGGGGCGGGAGCACGAGGACGTTCAGCTTGGCGATTGGGGTGTGACGAGCTGGTCCGGACCGCGGAGTTGCTGTCCGCTAGTCTCGGAGTCACGCGGGTGACTGAGCGGAGCCGAGGGGACCTGGCCACCGAGCTCCAAGGTGCAGAGCCAAGCGCAGAGTGGAGCGCACGCCGGGAGTGGCGGCCGGGACCCAAGCTGAAGGGCGACGAGGACGGACTGGGAGGTGCCAGTCCCGACCCTGCGCCCCGCCCCGAGACAGCCGCCCCTCTCGGGGCTCTGCTGATTTGGTGCCCGGCCAAGGCTGGGTTGCTGCCAGGGCGGCGGAAGGTCGGGGTCCAGCACGCAATTTGAGGCCAGAGACCACACTGCAAAGGCTCCCGGAGCGCCTGCTCACCACCCACCCCCCAGCGCCCCGCGCTGAGTGCAGTGAGCCACCAGGCCACACGGTGCCAGCGCAAGGGCCGCCCCTCCTCTGGGAACGAAATGTGTGCTATGCCAGCTCTCCTGGCTGTCCTCACGCTGCGCCTGCCACCGTGCTATTTGTGGCGAGGAGCGCGAGCTGGGAGGACCTAGCCCGGGAAGGAAACTTCAAGCATGCGTCCCAGTTACGCTGGGAAGCTGGAGCCCAGGCCTTACTTGGCCCTTCACAGCTTGTCTTCCACTCTCCTTGCTAAACAACCCTGTAGCAGTGGTGAGCCCTGCCCCACTCTTCAGACACCCACATAGCCTTCCCACGGCCCAGTCGCAAGCCCAACTTTCATGGCGCTCAATGACATGCCAGCTAGCAGCACCTGAAGTTTGCATTGAGTTTCAGAGTTTGCAGGGAATCTGTGGTGGATGGTGGTGCAAGGCGTCAAACAGCCAGGGAGGCTGACCTGAGGCTGCAGCCCTGAATCTCGTTCTCCGTAGTCCACGCCCCAGGCCTGGTTCCTTGAGAGCCTGGGTTATGACAAGTCTTCCTTCCCAGGAAAACCTGGTTTAACCAGGCAGCTGGGAGGACCTGGCAGGAATTGTTCTGAACAGGACCCCAGCTGCGGGCGGTGACAGAGCAATTCTCAGCAGACAGAAGAAGATAATATTCTTGGGTGCCTGATGCTCCTCCAGGTTTTAGGGAGAGAAAATTTATCTTTAACCACGTGTCAGGAAAAGTCACTTTGGAACAAATATCCCCACCATGGATTAAGGCAAAAGGGAGCTCAGGACTTTCCTCAAGGGGGATTTGGCAAGAGAGTGCCGTCTTGGCTCCCCAGAGGATACTGGGTCTCTCTTGGGAAACTGCTTTCAGAGGAGAGAGGTGAAGAGCCTTGTCATACCCCCAGCAAGGGAGAAACTATCACAAAGAGTGTCAGGGCTTCTCCAAGCGCCTCTCTGTCCCTTCCTTCAGTGTGAAGGGCCGTGGGCACCTGCAGGAGCAGCGACCCCATGAAGTAGAGATCTCTGACCATTGGTGCTCTCAGAAATGCCTCTGAGTGACCCCTGGGTTTTCTCCGTGGCACTTCAGATGCAATTTTTGGCACCTGTATTTTAGCTCCAAGTTTCTCACTGTCTCAGACCCCTTTCTGCATGTGGGGAGCGGGCGGAATTCCAGGAATCAAGCTCCAGACTTCACACTGGCCGGGCATGTGCTGTGCTGCGAACCTGTCTACTCCTGGCCCACCTTTCCACATTTTGTGACCTTGAAGATGCTCTGAGCTGCTGCAAGGTCATTATTATCGTGTCCACATTACAGTAAGGAAACAGGCACAGTGAGCCAGGCCCCAGCCCCAAGCCACTGCTGCATACCGCTGTCTGCCAGCAAGGCCGGAGTAGGAGGCTGGGACATCCCAAGGAGAGCAGGGCCCTGCCGCTCTGTGCAGGCAGCAGTTTAGATGAAAGAAGCAGGCACTGAGGATGGCACTGTACAGAGAGCTTGTGACACTGCCTACTGGCCCAGCCTCTGTCCATGGTGCCCTCTCCTGGGCCGGGGTCCATCCAGGCCCGGTGTCTGTTTCCGCAGGAACTATCCACAGCCTCCAAGGGTCACTGGTTGCCCTTCACTGGCTTCCTATTGCTGGCGTTTGTGTCCTGGGTGTCATCCACCAGCAGCGGCCTCTGAGCCCCTGGAAGCCTGCCCTAGTCAGGTGGTAGAAGGCCATGGAGCAGAGACAGGTCGTATTTGCTGACAGCAAACAAGGAGCTGCTGGTGCCTTGAGGTTGGACCCTACGTGGCAAACTAGCCATGAGCACGTGCCCCGCTGCTGCTCAAGGGCTGACATCGAAACCCCGCTGATCCAGGGGACCAACGCAGGAGACTCACAGCAGTCCCGGAAGGCAGCTGGCTCTACCCTCATTGTGCAGGTGGGAAACCAAGGCTGGGATGATGACAGCACTTGGCCAGGGTCTCTAGGAGGCGGCGGGAACCTCTCAGAGTTCAGACTCACTGTCCAGGGACCTGAGCCACTGCCTGGGCACAGGCCAACTGCTGGCTCCATACTTCAGCTGCGCTAGCCCTGACCCTCCCAGGGGGTGGCAAGAGCAGGGTCCACAGCTTGGCAGGCAAGGGCCCAGCCTGCAGGGAGAGGATAGGACAAGATGGCCAGGATGAGTCTGCGGCAATACTGCCAAGACAGGGGCAGCATGGCTGTATCCAGACAGGAAGTAGTAAAAGGTGCTCTCAAGCAAGGCTGGCCCTGGGATGGCTCCATGTGGGCCGGCAGGAGCTGCAGCCTCTGCACTTCCAGAGCCTGCCGCTGCCTGGGACACACTGTCCTTTGATGATTAACCTGTCTTGGCCAAAGTTTGCAGACACCTTGCTCTCCGTGGGCCCAGGGTCTACCCCCGGGGTTCTCGGCAGGCCATCTGCTTGCCCTCTCCCCTCCCTGAAGACAGAGGCCTCCTCGTGGCATTCATGCCCCCGTTCCCACTTGGCTCAGGGTGTGGAGGCCGCGTCATCCGTGTCTTCTACCCAGTCCCACGCACACACCTGGAGCTCCTGGCCCAGTGTCATCTGCCAGGAGCCACAGGAGTCTTGCTGCCAAGCACAATATTCTGGTGGATTCCGTCCCTAAAGAGGCTCTTCTGCACGGAGATGACCCAGGTGGGGGCCAGCCAGGTGGGGGGCAGTAGCCCCCAAGCCCATAGAATGAGCGCCCTCCTTCCCACAAATGCCCTCCCTGTGAACTCACTTACCTGTGGTAAACTGCAGTCTGACCCTGTGAAATGGAAAACTCCAGAATAAATGATTCATGTATTTGATATTACTTTTATTACAGTATACAAAAATAGTATAGAGTATTACAGAACCTCTTGGAGGCTAAGGCAGGAGGGTGGCAAGGGGGTGTCATACTGAGGTTTTAGGCACCCACTGGGGATCTTGGGATGGATTCCCACATAAAACAGGGGTGGCTCTGGGTGCAAATATTGTTCACGTCACTATCTGCCCAAGATGCCCCACAAAATTAATCAGCAGAACCTGGGATTCCAGTCTTTGCTCTACCTTTTAGATACTTTACAACCACAGACATTTGACTTGGCTCTGATCTGAGCCCCTTAGTCTGCCAAGCAGGGCAGCGCTGCCAACCTCCAGGGTCCTGGTGAAGGAGGAGGAGAAGGCTGAGAGGTGGGTCTTGCTCCTAACATGACGGCCACTGGTCCAAGGGCCAGGCCTGGGTACCTCCTCCAGGAGGCTCGCCTGGCACCACCCACCACTGCATGGAGCCCCCAGCTCCTTTCCCCAGGTGGCTCCTGTCCAGCTCAGCACCATCTCACCATGCTCAGGTCCCTGTCCCGAGCATCACTGTGGAACATGAGCCTGGTGCTAGACCCTTGCTCGCTCCTTTCTTCTCCATCCTGGGGCCGTTTGCCCACATGGGAGGCCCCTGCCAGTTCCTGGGCACTTTGACCTTCAGCCAGGTGCCTGTAGGGCTGGGTGGAGCAGGTGGGGTACCCGTGTTTCCGGGCTTTAGTCCTTGCTAAAGTGAAGAAGCTGACCAAGTGCAACAGCCCCTGAGAGGGACAAGGTGTGTTTGATAAAGTTTTCCTGGTCAGTGGCAAAGCAGAAGAAAAAAAAAAGCCACAGTGGAGAGTATTGTAGAAAGCAGCTGATTTAAAGAACTGTAGCCAGGGGCAGCAGCACACATCTGTTACCCCAGCACACAGGAGGCTGAGGCAGGAGGACTGCTTCAAGTTTGAGGCCAGCCTGGGCTACAAAGTGAGTTCAAGGTCTGCCTGGACTACAGAGTGAAATCCTGTCTCAAAAAAGAGAATCAATTAATAAAATTAAAAAGGATCAGAGATGCATTTCAATGTGAAGGCCTTAGGCTCAAGCCCCAGGACTGTGACAAAAGAAAGAAAAGAGCAACGAAGCATCCCTCTCTTCCCTGAGACTCGTTGTTTATCTGTTCTGTTTGCTGAAATGCTGCTTGTTGGCAGGAATTTCTCAGACAAGGCAGCCATCAGCGCTGACAGGGACTGGCTTGTCTCTACGTGGCAGGGCCAAGACGACAGTCCCGTGCACACCAGTCTGGAAACCTGTTGTTTTCCCCTTGTACTGGCACGCGAGCTGGAGGCCCTGGCAGCGCCCGCCCTGCCCGGGGGAGCCCACTGGCTGGTGAGCACCAGGTCTGCTGGGGTGAAGGCGTCAGGCCCGGCTCTCTGCCCCAATATTTATTTCTAAGTCAACACCTCAGCTTGTGTTGAGACTTGCAGGGTGGAACATCAACTTCGGGGTGAGGGCAGATCTGATCTCCGAGGAGGCCAAGGGGCAGGGCGTGGGTGGTGGAGCCTCCGGAGTTGTGCTCGCCTGGCCTGGCACCCCTGGGCTCCTGCCCGGGTGTGCGCTCTGCCTGGGGTCCAAGGATGGGGAGGCGCCGGCTGAGGGGGGAGGAAGGCTCATTCCGCGGGGAGTGCAGAGGCCAGCGGTGCTTCTCTGGGAGCTGACAGTGACACCGTGGGGGCAGAAAGGCACGCGGCACTGTGGGTGGAAGAGTGAGTTGATCAGACGTCTTGGCAAGCGTTAGTGCTGAATCTGATTTTTAAAGAAAATCAAGAAATGACCTACTGATTAAAGTAGGAGGTAAGGGCTGAACTGGCATTTTCCAAGGGTAACCCCATTTCTCCCCAGGGTCCCCCATTCTGCCTTTCCTTCACCAAGCAAGGGGGGCTCTGGGCCTTCTGGGGTTGCCCAAACCTCGCTGCTCCTGTTCCCTGCCTCCTGGGGCTGGGGTGCTTCGGCCGCGGGCGCTTACCTCCCCTGACTGTGTAGCTGCTGCCCCCATGCCCTAGGACGCCCCTCTGCCACCCTGACCTGGGCCCAGCCTTCCCGGCTCCAGGACCCTAGGCAAACTCTGCCTCCTGCTTGCCCACCCCTCCTTCTTCCGGAGCTCTGCCTGCCCAGTCTGACAAGGGACTCCGCTTTCCCATGTTTGTGACAGAACCTGCACAGCTCACAGGAAGGTGCAGACCAGGCCTGCTGCCCGGGATGGATCGCTGGCCTGGAACGCCGGCCAGCTGGGGCTGCAGCTGCTGACGTCCACACCAGACACAGGGGGCTTCTAGTCACTGGCATGGGAACTGGGTCTCCATCCGATGGGTGTGGGAACCCAGTGGCCTCTGAGCAGGCACAGGAGACTTTCCTGTCCACTATCCTCGCTGGCCCAGAGCCCAAAGAAGCAGGGGACAGCATCCTCAGAGGTGATCTCTGGGGACCACAGAGCCCTGCTGCCAACACGGCCAAAGCTGACGATGGCCTGGTCCTGATGAAGGACCCAGTGTGGAGGTCCTGGACAGCATGCCGTGTGCTGCTGGGGACGTGGCTTTCAGAGTGTTTCTGTGGAGAGTGCCTGTGGAAAGCCATCTGGACATGTGCGCCTGACTGTGAGCCTCTGACCGTGTGTCTGACTGTGTGCATCTGACTGGTGTGCCCTCATTCCTCCTGGCCCCCACACTGAGGTGGCACCAAGTCAAGAAGCGTCCTCTCCCCCCCAGGCCTGGCAGCCCCTGCACACCTGTGCCTCCCTGGTGGCTGGACGAGCCTGGGACGGGATGCCTAGGACTTATAGCCCCTCCCCATCCCCTGCAGGATTGCAGGGACCCAAGGCATCTGCACGGAGCTCCAGCTCCAACCCCTGCCCTTTTTATTTGGAGGCAAGGTGTTGCCGAGCCACTTATGTGCTCAGGATGGGCTTGAATTTGGGATCCTCTTACCTTAGCCGCACAGAACACTGGAATCGCGGGTGAGGTCACTACATCTTGCTCCACACTGCGCTCTCACCTCAGGGTGAGGCCCTTCTGGCCCCTGGATAATGATGGGGTGAGGGGATAAACAGCATCCTACCGGAGGCCTCGGGCCTTGACCTCTGTCTATTCACTGGCCCCTCCAGGGTCATAGAGCAGCAGCCTCAGGTTGGTAAAGGCCCCAAGGCTCAGACACTGTGTTCTCCTCCTTCCTTGGCACATAGCCAGGTGGGCTCCACCCTCACACTGTGTCTCCACGTCTCCTTGAGCATAGGGAGCAGCCGCGGACCCAGAGGGGGCACAGGAAAGCACCCATAGTGGAGGGCGCTCCCCACCTTCGGCCCTACAGGCGACTACACCTCTGCCTGCTCCTTGGAAACTGAGGCCCAGTGCTCAGGAGCCCAGGACAGGGTGCCTGGTGGCCCTGCTCAAGTGTCTTCATTTTTCCACTCCCTGCCAGCCTCTGTGACCTTGGACAGCCACAACCACCCCTCATCTCTTCTCAGACGGGCCAATGTGAGCCATCGCTGCCAGTTCGGGGCTCTGATTGTACCCGAAGTATGATAGTGACGTCAGCTGCCTAGTCAGCCAGGAAGCTATCCTTCACATCTCGAGCAGGTGGCTGGACACATGACCGTGCGGTGGAGCAGGTGGCAAGCGGCACCCAGTGTCCCGGGCTCCACGCTATGGAAAAGCTCCCAGGAGCTGTCTGAGCCTGAATCCCCCTCCTGGCCCAGAGGAGCTCAGCGGCCCTGCCTGGTAGAACCTCCAGGCATCTCGGTCACCTCAAAGTCACCTTGGGCCTCGCTGAGGCCTTGCCTCCCAGCCCTGTCCCTGCTCCTCACTGGTCCCTCCAAGCCACTGTTACACCTGCTGCCTAGGTCTGAAAACTGACCCATCCTGCTGCCCTAGGAGGAAAGTTTCCCACCCTGGGGCTGCTCTGGAGGTGACCGATACTTGGGACCCCTTGGGATTGCCAAAATCGGACCCTTGGGCTGAGGGAGTGAAGCCAGCCCAGCTCCTGGCCAGCTGCTCCTGTTCCCTTTGGGCTGGAGCCCAGGAGCTGGTGGGGAGGGGCTCAGGCGGACCCGAGGCACAGTTGGAGCTGTCAGAACTAGGCTTCCCTGAGGACAGGGCAGCTCGTCTTTTCTGTCCCAAGGGCAGGCTGGGCTGGGGTGGCCACTCCTCTCCATCAGCATTCCAAGTCACAGCGGGGTGACCTTGGCCCACCGTCTCTGCTTCCTGTGCCTTCATTTCTGTCCCTGGAGGGCCGCAGTGAAGGTTGCTGTATCAGTCAGGGTTTTCCTAGAGCAGCAGATATAATACAGATGCATAGATGTATAAGACATGACAAGCCTGGCTTATGAGGGGCAGCCACAGGGTCAGATGAGGAAGCGTGCAGGGGCGCCTGCACACCGGAGACTGAAGGATTCAGTCCGAGGTCCGGAGCTCACTGCAGTGTTCCCTGCAAGTCCGTGTCAGGAGCCCGATGGGTCTGCACCAGGAGGCTGAAAGACCCAAGGCAGAGGCCAAGAGTCTGCGCTAGAAGCCAGGAGACGACGTCCAAGCTGACGGCGAAGACTGAAGCTCCGCTGAAGAAATGGGGCCCTCCGTCCTTCCTCAGTTCCCTTTTATAGCCCTTTAGTGATGAGCCGCCCCACTGTGGCTCCTCTACGCCCGAGGGTGTGGGATTGCTGAGCTGATTTAGTTAAGTATCTAAACTTCTCAAGTCCACGCAGCGGACCAACCACTATGGCCACATTTCCTGACTTCTTCCCAGCTCTGACTCTCCTGCCTGCCCTGCTGCCCACGCTCTGCCCCTGACCACGCCCCACACACTACAACCCGAAGGCCAGGGGACGGCGCTTTGGCCCAGGGTGGCCATGGCCATGTCCTCTTTTCCCTCCAGCGCTCCACTCCTATTCTACTGCTCTGCCCAGCTTTCCCTTCTACCAGGCATCTCCTTCCTGCGTCCATTTTCCTTTAAGATGTACCTCGGGCACCTCTTCCTCCAGGAAGGCCTCTCCTCTCTCTTTGGGGTCGTGCTTCCTGATGACACCATATATTCATCTCTCTCTCTAGGCCGGGAGCTGCGGAGACCTGGGGTCTCACGAGATTCTTAGCAAGGGTAACAACAGGAATGATGGGATAGAAAAATCATCGGACTTTTGTGACAGCAACTGCAACAAAAGCAAAGGTCCAATGGGTGGGGTGTGCTGAAATTACTGAGTAAGAGATGAGCAGTGGGATGTCTATGAAGTTTCACAGTGTCTCGGGGACAGAGCAAGCACCCTCTGCGAGTGGCTGAAGCTGGAAACTGGTCGTATGTGGGAGGGCAGGATAAGGTCTCAGTGCTTAAGGCAGCCGAGCTACCTCAGTCTCAAGGAAAACATCCTGCCGGGACAAATTTGACCATTAGTTGCTAGGAAACCTTGTGTCCGGTGATACTAACCTTGCAAGGGTACACTAAACGCCTCTTTGGGTCTTCTGCTCATCAGCAAACAGCCCTCACCTGCCCCAGCTCTGGTCCCCTGCCTATCTTTTCCTCCTTCCTGCTGCCTTTCTCCCGGAGCACACCGAGACACCGAGTCTCCTCAGTCACCGTTCGGTGAGGTCAGCCAGCCCTGGTCTTCCCCGAGGGGTCCTAGACATCTCCGGCCGCCCTAGGACCCTTGGGAGGAGGGGCTCACCGCTGCAGTCGCGGTGCTGAACCAGAGCGGGGCTGGAGTCTCAGGGGCTGCACACAGCCCCAAGGCCTCGACCCAGCTGCGTGCTCGGGGTCCCAGACGTCTCGGTGGGCCACTGCTCCAGGCCACAAGGGCCCGGGAGAAGCAGGGACATGCTTCCCAGCTCCCGGAGGCCCCATGTTCCCTGCTGGTGACCCCACTGCGCTCCGTGAGCCCAGCAGCACTGCATCTCGGGTCTCTGGCTGCCCTCCTTCACTCTCCCCATGACCCGATGACCCATGGGGTTCCCTGAGGTGGTCACAGATCACTGCCCTCTCAGACTCTTAACTCAGTGGAGTCCTTGGTAACCTGTTTGGAGAACAGGGGACTTGGAGTCCACTGTCTCAGAGGCCATTATTCTATGCCACTGTAGTCAAGACTGTGGCCACAGGGGGATGACAGCTGCATGCTCCTTGTGGAGCCCTGGGTATGCCACCTTCCCTGCCTCAGTTTCCTCACATGCAAAGAGGGGAGGGCGAAGTTGTCAGAGAAGTGGGGAGGTGACGTGTGAAGTCTGCAGTAGGGCAGGTTGTGAGAGGTGGGGTGGAAGTTTGTGTTTGCGTAGCCATCAGGGTTAGAACTGGGGGGAGACGTGTTAGAGGGGAAGAGGAAGAATAGGAGAGGAGGAGGGAGAAGAGGAAGGGGAGGAGGAGGGAGAAGAGGAAGGGGAGGAGGATGTCCACAGAGACAGGAAGCTTCCTGTCCTCGCAGGAAGCTCTGGGGACCCCGAGGAGCCCTGGCCCCTGCTCCTCTCCGACTTCCCAACAGGCCTGGCTCCGGTTATGCAGCAGCAGCTCAGCTTTGCGGGAGTTAGTTTCTTCACCGCAGGGCAGCAGTGGCAGAGGCTTAGCCTGGTGGCTTATGAATGTGGCTCGGGCCACGGTCCACGTGCTCACAATTGCAGGCCCAGGCCTGAGGAGTCCCCGGGCACTGCCCCACCCCTGCCCAGGCCACTCTGCATGACTCCTAAGTGGTAGGCTCACTCTGGAGGGAAGCCAGCCCATGCCCAGGGCCTGCAGAAGGCCCCTCCTCCTGGGACTGGGGTGGCACAGACATAGGTCAAGGGGGACACAGAGGTCAAGATGCTCAGGTGTGGGTGGTGGCACACCCTGCGGCATCTTCACTTGCTCCATGCTGCCAAGCAAGAGTGGACAACTCAGCCAGTGGGCAGGGCAGCTGTCCATCTGTCCCCTCCTTCCTGAGCCCAGCGAGCTTCTCACCCATAGGCAGAGACCAGGCCCAGTACACAGGACCAAGGGACGAAAGACCAGAGGCCTGACCAGAGGTAGCCATGGTCCTGTGGCCTGCTGGGCTCACTGAATGGTCCCAGTCCTCAGTAAAGAGGGCGTGGGCTTCGGTCACTGGCCATGCACTCAGTGGACAGGGTCACTTGGGCCTCCCCATTAGCACAGAGTGCCGAGTCACTCTGCAAGCCAGGACAAGAACGCTGGCCCCTGCATGTGGCCTGCCCTGCACTCACCCCACCCCCTCTCCTCGGCCTGGCACGGCCCGTCATGGAGGGAGGCCGGGCGGGCTTATCCGCGCTTGTCTCCCCCCATTACCCCGGGAGGAGGAAGCAGGGCAGGGAGAGTTCGTCATCTGGACTGTGACTTCATGCTCTGTCCTGCCCACAGCTGGGCTCCGGGCGTCCCCAAGGCCATGCTGTCTTCCTCCATGGCAGAGGGGACCATGAGGGCGGGCAGGGGCACACGCTTCCGGCCAAGTCCTTGACCTGGGGTGCATGCGTGCGTGTGTGCTGCGTCTGCATGCTCACATGTGTGCATTTGCACGGCCCCTGTGTGCACACACATGAACGCACGTGTGTGCAGAGCTGAAGGCCAGCACCCCTCCTCGAGCACATGCCTGGTCTGCAGCCGACACCTCCACCTCTGCTGCCTGCTCCCCATTTCTCTGTGCAGGGGCCCCTCAGCCACCTGGGTGACGCCATTCCAACGCTGCAGTGGTGGGGCCCTGCGGCCCCAGTGACCTGCAAAGCTGTCCCCACCCACAACCTGGTCCGGGTGGCCTTCACGCCGTCCGGGGCCTGGACTTAGTTTTGAGGCTGGGCTGTCTACTTCTCCAGCATCTGTTCACAGAGGTGGACTTGTGGAGGCTCGTGGGCAGGGACACAGAGCTTTTACTCTTCCCCTCTCTGACTTGAGCCCTGCTGCATGGGCTGCTGGGGGCTCAGAAGTGGTTCAAGAGCAGCCAGGGGCAGGTGGCGAGGCTGCTGTCCATGGTGCCCCTGGGCGCCCATCCGCTCCTGCATCACCCAGTCTTGGTGCCCTGGGCCTGTCCTGCCCACCACGGGCTCTGCAGCCCTTGGCTCAGACCTGAGCTGTCCCCTCACCCTGTCCACCCTTTCGACAGTCCTGCTGTGCACAGGTCCCCAGGCCCTGCTCGGGGCTCACCTCTGCAAGAGACCTGGGGACTCAGCTGAGGTCCCCTTACCTGCTGCAGAGCAGAGGCACCAGCGGGTGTGGCCTGGACCACCTGCAGCCCCCAGGCCCTCAGGCTGCTCTGCAGGTATGCGGGCGTGGAAGGTGCTGGGTCACGAGAGGCAGCGGAGGGCAGAGCAGCTGGTGTGCAGGCCACAGAGGCCACCAAGAGCGCGGGCAGCCAGGGGACCGCTGAGCATGCTGGGTCTGGGCTGCAGGAAGCAGGGTAGGGATGGCGAGAGGTTGGGGTCAGGTGGGATAAGTACTGAGGGCAGGGGCACAGCCCCAGGACCCAGGGCAGGGCGAGGTTCAGGCCGAGGAGACCAGCTCATCCAGGTGAGGAACCGGGATAGGATGGGGCCTAAGCTCCAGGCTGAGCTGCCCCGCAGAAGGGGAGGAACGAGGGCGGGGGTGAGGCTGGACCAGCCCAGCGCCAGGAAGCAGCCTCACCAGGCCTGAGCCTGGTAGGGGCGGGGCCTCGGGTGGGTCCAGATGGCGAAGTAGGGTGCGGCAGATGGGCTGAGAGCAGGAGCCCAGGGTCCCCATGGAGCACCAGTTGAACACCAGCCCTGGAAGGAGGACTTGCTCAGAGTTCCAGGGTAGAGGCTGAGGGCAGTTGTCCTTGGTGGCCGCAGGTGACAGAGGCCGCGCTGTCGATGCTTGCCTGCCCCCACACTCTCCGGAACTCTCCTTGGCACAGTGGCCACCAGCCTGGACTGCAGGGTCCATCCTGTCTGAGGGGCAGAGGTCTGAGTTGGTGGCCTGGGGCACCAGTCCTAGGGACCGGGAACTCAGTGACCTCAGCCGGCCACCAAGCTGCCCAGCCAGGTGGCCGTGCCTGGGGAGGACACACAGGCACCCTGGCCAGCCCTGTCCCCTGGACAGTGGAGGTGACCTCGGGCTCCTGCTAGAGATGCCATCGAGGCCAAGGCACCATGCAGGGGCCCGAGGCTGCCAGAGCCCAAGCCCCTGGCACCGGCAGAGCAGGAGGACACGCGGCCTCGTGGCCACCATCCAGGGTGCTGTGTCTTGCACAGAGGACTTGGTCTGGGGCAGAAGCCATGGTGTGACCTTGTGTGGGGTGGCCTTTGGACTCCTGGAGCCACGTCACTCGGACACTGGCGAGAAGCCCTGCTGCCTGATGGCTCTGGGGATGGCGGTGCTTGCGACACTATGTCTGTGTCATCCCACTCTGTCCCGACCTTGAGTATCCCTGGGTCACCAGGCAGAGGCGCTGGCAGTGCCAGGAGGCAGAGCTTGGGCAGCTGCCGCCCTGCTGGGCTGGGTCAGGGGTGCGTATCTGGGACGGCCGGGTTACCTCCTGCCAGCCCTCTCCACCCCAGGCAAGGCCTCAGCCAGCTGTGGCCAGCTGCAGAGCTGGGCATGCAGGAGATGCCAACCACCAGGCAAAAGGCGGACTGAGCTGCCTGGAGCTGGGTCGCTGAGCCTTCACGGGTGACCTGGTGGCTGAGCATCCCGCATGGAGGTCGCGCCAAACTCACCATGCAGCCCTGTCCCGGCCGCCCCGTCTTCCCTTTCCAGGGCATGCTGGGTACAGAGCTTGCACCCCGCAGCCAGTACCCATGGCCTCGGCTGTCCTCCCTGGCCTCCGCCTTCACCTGTGCAGTTCCCCACACTGCGGTGATGCCCACCAAACCCCTCTGTGGCTCCTGTGGCCCCAGGCAGGCGTAGTGGCCCTCGTACCCTGGCTTCAGGCCCTGGGCCTGCCAGGAGCTTCCCACCCGGGGGCTGCGTGCTGCCTCCTGCTCGCCCCGACCCCTGCCTCACTACGTTCCTGTGCCTGGTGACGTGGGTCAGTGGTTCCCCTGCTGCCACTCCAGGAAGCCCTCGCCGACCCTGGAGCCCGCAGGTCACACTTCCCACAGCTTCTGGTCACCTGCGCTGTGATTCTTTCCTGCCAGACAGATCTCTCCCCAGGCGGGGGGGGGGGGCACTCGAGGTGTGCTAGGTGCAAGGGCCACCACTGGTCCTCAGTGCATCTGCTGTTGGGTGCGACCTTGGGGCTGCATCCCCCTTGGGGTCCCTGTCCTCAGCTGTGAAGTGGGGAGCAGAGCCTGCGCTGACAGTGACCTATGCTGGAGACCGGCACCCTTCCAGTGACACTGGTAGGGCCCATGCTGTCCCTTGGCTGTGTGACCTGGGGTCAGCCGCACCAGCCTGTGATGGGACAGCGGAGGAGTGGGGAGGAGTGAGGGACCACAGTGGGGTTCTCGGAGGGCGGGGGGCGGTGTCAGGAGGCTGCGGCCTCAGGAGGCTCACACAGGCCCACCGTGCCTGCCCCGCAGCCCGGCTGTCCCAGAGGCCTCCTCTGTGCCCTGCCTTGCCTGGCCCAGATCTCAGGGCACGAGGGCACCAGGTGTCACCCCAGCCCTTCTGCCTCCTGTGCCTTGTCCCCTCTCCATCCAGGGAGTCTTTGGTCACAAAACGCCACTGCACCAGTGCCACATGGAGCCCTGGCCTTGCCCTGTCCAAAGGGGATCCCTCTGTCACCAATTCCAGGACAGGCCGAGTCTTGTGGAGGACACAGAGCTGGGAACAGAGAGGAGACGGCAGCAGGTCACCTGGCCAGGGCCTGGGAGCCAGGGTCACACCCAGCATCATGACGACATGCGTCCCGCTGTGCGGGACGGCCAGTGCTGGACAGAGCAGGTGCCTCAGTCTCTCAGGACACAGCAGTTCCAAGGGGGAGGGGCTTACTGTGGCTCTGTCCATGGTCGGCTGGCTCCAAGGCAGGAACAGGGCAGGGGGCTCTGGTGGAGGGAGCTCACAGCATGGCGCACAGGAAGTGGAGAGGGAGGAACCTGGAGAGGACCCCACCCAGGCCACGCCCCAGGACTGCCCCCTCCAAGGCCCCACCCCCAACAGCCGCTCAGCTTGAAACCCCAAAATACAGTCACCTTCCCAAAGCCCTGCATTAACTCTAGGGGACGTCTAGAGCTAAGAGCTGAGGACAGAGACTGGGGCTGGGACACTGGCCTCAGTGTTGGGACATTATCTGGCCCAGGTGACAGGTTCTGTTCTGGCCCCACACTGCTGTGTGACCCATGGCAGGGTTGCTTGGGACAGCTCGGGAGAGCTGAAGCAGGATCCCAGCAGGCAGGGATGAGGGCCCGGTCCACCACGCCCCGGGGCTGAATCCACACTTGTGGGGCCTCTGGGGCCTGAGCATGTGGGCTGGGGCCCGGCAGGCACCCTGTGCCTCCCCAGGGAGGCCAGCAGGGACCTGCCAGGTGTGCAGTCTCCCAGGTGTGGCCAGAGCTGGTAGGGAGTGTCAGGGCAGCACCCAGAGGCATGGGCAGACCTTCTGCAGCCTGTGCCCAGCTGCCCACCTCCCGGGCCTGGGCTCTCCCACCTGCTCTTTGGGCCAGGGCACAGGGGCAGAGCCAGCCAATCTGGGGATGCGAAGGGGGACTTGGGCTCCCTTGAGAAGTCTGTCCCCTGGTCCAGCCTGTTCACGGCACAGATGAAAGACATGGTTGGCACGCTGGCGGCAGACGTAGGAGGACAGAGTCAGCACAGGGGTGTGACAGTGTCACTTCCATGGGAAGGGGCTCAGGGTGGCTAGGTGCCTCCACCCGGCTGGCCATTCTGGGAGCCAATCCAGAACGGACTTCTCAGAGGCTCCCAGGTGTGCTAAAGGCAGTAGCAGGGGAGGCCCAGGGAGGAGCTATCCGTGCCAGGCTCAGGCTCCCTGACTGGGTCCCAAGGGCATCCTGTGACCGTTTACCAGGGTGTGTCCAGGACACACCTGTGCTAGGCTCAGATGCCCCTGCCAGGTATCCGATAGGCTGCAGGACCTAGGAGGGGCTTCCACCTTCTTGAGCTGCAAGTCCCTTACCCTGAAGATGGGGAGAGAGTGCTCAGTGCAGTGGTACACTCCTGTCATCCCAGCACTCAGGAGGCTGAGGCAGGAGGATCACAAGTTCAAGTCCAGTGTGGGCAACTTAGTGACAGCCTCTCTCAAAATAAAATATTGAAAAAGGCCTTGCAGGGGGCCAGCTCCATGGTCTAGGGTTTAATTCCCACACCAGAGAAAAAACAGGGGGAGAAAGAACACCCTGGTGGTGGACCAGATGCTCGACTGGGAGCCCCTGTGTGGGGGTATGCTCCGTGGTCAGTGTCAGCTGGGACAGAGGTGGCCAGAGGAAAAGGCAGCAGGTAGGCAGCAGTGGCCTTGCTTCCCCCATGGTGCCCACGCCCCCGCAGGCAGCTAAGACCCATCACCCAGCTGCCCTGGACCCCCTGGGCTGTTCTCATCCACTGCCCCACACCAGGCATGGGTCAGCCAGGCTGGGTGACCAGGTAAATGGCCACTGCCGACCATTGTGGCTGCCCTCCTGGATCTCACATTGCATCCCTTCCGCAAGGAGGCTCTGGGGGTCCTGGGAACTGAGCGACCCCCTTCGGGAAGAGTCACGCCAGGTCCAGGAGGGTAGCAGCCAAGCCGGTCACCGCTGTCACAGGTCCAGCCCACCCATTGGCTATGACCTGACTTGCCTGACTTGCACTGACCTCTCTGCTTCTGAGCAGCCCTGTCTGGAGCACAGGAAAGGGACACTTTCCCTCTACTGGGGAGAGATGAGGCCTGTGGGGCCCCCGGGAGTGGGGGACAGCAGTGGTGTCCTCAACCCTTCTCTCATCATCTTTCTCCTGCAGAGTGATGTGAGCCACACAAGCTCCTGCAGCCTGGTCTGAAGCACCATCCTCGCCTTGGGGGTGGCCTTGCTGGGGACATTCTTGTCCATAGGGGACAGTGACCTGTGGTTGCATTCTGAGGTCCTTCCTGCTCCTCCCTCCAACACAGTGTCCCAAAAACTGTAGGAGGGGGGCCCTGCTCCCCTGCACCTGTGCCCAACTCCTTGCTCTGGCTGGGGTCAAGGGCTGCAGCCCCAGTGCCGGCGGTACCAATACCTAGCTCCTTTCCACAGGTTCTGGGCGCCACCTGCTGGTCACATAAAGAGCACTGCGATCCAGGCCATGGTGGGGAGGCCGCATTCCCACACCCTGGTATCAACCCCTCCTTGGGCACAGGCAGAGAAACAGAAGCCCATAGAGGGGTCCAGAGCCCCTGTCTCTTGTGGAGGCAGGGTCTACTTCAGGGGCAGAACCCAGGGCTCCCAGGGCTCCACCTGTGCCCGCTGGCCCCAGGGGAACACAGGACTCGGGCAGCACCGCAAGGACGGAAGTCCACTTGGGATGCCCACCTTGGGGAAATGAGTGCACCCCAGGGGTGACCTGCTCTGCCGCTCTGGCCAGGCTGAGCCCCAGGCTCCCTGTGGTCCAGCACCCAGTCAGGGTCTTGTCAGGGGCTGCTACAGGTGGTCCTTGGGTTGGAGTCCAGGGGCAGGTTGGGTGTCGCACTCTGCCCAGTGCCCTGGCCCAGCGTTTGGACTCCACAGGCAAGGGGCTGGGCCTGAGATCGGAGACGCCCAGAATTCCAGCTCCTCCTGCCTTTGGTTCCCCACTGGTCAGTGCACCCCCGCGGGGCCTGTCCCCACACAGCTGGGGTGAAGGAGCTCTCTGACCCACACACAGCCCAGGGACTCAGGGCACCAGGTGCCTGTACCCCGTGGACAGCCCAGGGTAGCATGGGCACGGGACCAGGGACCCCACCACTGGCTCTGCTTCCTGGAAGGTGGGCCAGGGGCTGCTTGGAGGCAGTGGCTTTGGGAGACTGCTGGGCGGTGACATCAGCAGGAGTCCAGGGAGTGGAACCAAAGTACCTGGCTGGGAATCCTGTGGATCCGGCAAGGTCTGGGGCCTGACGCCTCCAGTAAGTCACCACTGAGGTCTGGGCCCTCCCACCTCCCGGTGGCTGGGCTGGGCCAACACCCTGGGCACAGATGGACTGGGGAGACTATGGAGCTGGGGTTGGCATGGGGGAGGATTCGGAGGGCTGAAGCAGGAGATGCCTGCTGCAGGCCTTATCAGAGCCTTTGGCGGGCTCTGAGGGAGGCAGCGCTGAACGCCTGTGTGAGGCCCCTGAGTTCTGAGCCTCAGGGTCGGCAGCCGCTCCTCTGGCTGGGCCTGCAGGGGCGGCTTCCTGCTGCGGGCCGGCCCCAGGCGCCCACTTCAACGCACTTACTGCACAGCTACTGTGTGCCAGGAGTAGCGGGTGCCGGGGCCCACAGCGCTGACACCCACGCTTGGGGCGGTGACGGGAGGACCCCTGGGGGTGCAGAGGACGCCACTCCGGGTCGAGACGGTCCTGACCGTGGGAACGCACTCGGCTCAGGCCCCGGTGCCCGCTCTGCCCCTGCCGGTCTCCCGGGGTGACCAGGGTCAGCCCGGAGTTCTCTCCCTGCAGAGCAGCCACCTGATCCCTTCGCGGGGACTTGGGGCGCTCGAGCGGACGGGTCGCGGGGAGGGGAGAGGAGGGGGTGAGACCCGCAGCTGCCTCCGGGGGCGGGAGGCCACGTCTCCTCCGGCCCCTGCAGGGCAGGCGGTGCGCCCTGTTCCGCCCACGGAGCCTCTGTCCCCACCCCGCGGTGGCCGCACTCCTCCCGCGGTCACTAGGTGGCGCTGCCGGGAACGCGCCGATGGGGCGGGCTCCCGAGACCGGGGCTCCCCGGGGCGCCGGGTGAGTCGGCGGAAGGCAGCACTCAGCCTCCGGGCGCGGGCGCCCCGTCTTCCTGCGCCCTTCCTGAGCAACAGCCCACACTGGTCTGTGACGAGCTGCGCGCGTCGGGCGCGCTGGCGCACACGGCGACCCCGGCGCTCCGGGAGGCTGAGGCCGGAGGAGGGGTGCCGGCGTCCCGGGGTGCCGGCGTCCCGGGGTCCCCCCTCAGCGCCTCCGACCACACGCTCCGGACCGCGCGCGTCCGCGCTACATCAGGAAGCGCTTGCCACATTCCTCGCGCATTACGCAGCAGCACACCATAACGTGACGCCACGCATTCGCTATGCCCCACGTCGACACCCGCCGCTTGTGTCCCGTTTTTATGTTCATTTTTCCTTTGAAGTTCATTTTCATTATTTCATTTTATTTTGAGGCAGGGTTTCCTTACGGTGTTCGGCTAGGTTTGATCTCACGGCCGCCCTCCTGCCTCAGCCTCCTGGTGCTGGGATTTCAAGTGTGCACCACCCATCCGATTTCTTTTAGATATTAGTGACAAGCTAGGGATACGGCTCAGCGGCACCTCACCTGCCTGGAAAGTGTCAAGTCCTGAAGTCTTGAGTTCAGTTCCCAGTACTCAAAACAGTGACATGTGGGTCCCTAACGGTCGCTAGCTCTGCACCAGCCGGAAATGTAGGCCCTGCCGTGTGGCTCTGAGACCCGTCCCCAGTCCTGGTGGCAGCCCTGTCCCTTGGAGTCCCCGTCCCTTCGCAGGCCTGGGCTCAGCTCTAGGGACAGGGCTGCTGGACCCTTGTCCTGGAGCCAGGGTCAAAGGTGGCTTTTGCAGACTTCAGGGGCCCTGCCCTGGACACAAATGAGCTCGCCCGTCCCTGGAGGGTCCCCAGGGACGAGCAGGGTGCAGCATGTGTATGGGCCCTCAAGGCCCTCTTCTGCTCTGCTTCTGCCCAAGGGCCATTTTCTTCTCTTTTTTTGGTGGAACCGGGTATTGAACTCAGGCCCTTACACTTGCCAGGCAAGTGCTTATTCCACTGAGCCATCTCCCTGGCCCCCAGAAGGGCCATTTTTGAGGGCCAGCTGCCACCAGCACTGCACTGAGTCTCAGCGTCCAGGCCCAGGCGGGGCGGGGCCGGGCCACTCCCCGGGTGGGCAGCAGGTGGCGCTGACACCCCTACTTCCCAAGCCACCTTCTCAAGTTGGGGGCTTCTGTGCCCGAGGCCCAGAGGGCCCACAGGGGTGGGGTGAGGAGGACCGCCTGCCCCCAGGCCCACCCTTGGGGAGCATGGGAGCTGGGGGTAACCTCCCAGAAGCCATGGGGTACAGGGCAGAGATCAGCTGGGGGTCAGGGAGGTGGTTCCAGGCTTCATGGGCCGGGACAGGGACAGGCAGGGGTCCCTGGGGTGGCGGGGGCCAGCACGGCAGCACGGCAGAGAGCCTGAGGGAGGCTGCAGCTCAAGGTTGAGCTGCACTGGTGGGGGACAGAAGTGACGAACTGGCAGGTGGAGGGGCGGTGCCTGCACCCACTAGTCACCCTCCCGGTCTCCGGAACGAACAGGCCGGCTCCGAGTCTCGCGTTCTCATTTATTGACCTTTGCGCGGCACGGGCTATGCGGCAGCCTCCTGGGGATGCCTCTGGGCTCCCCAGGGAAGGCAGTAGGTTGTATAGTTATCTTCCGAGGGGCGACATCACTGCCCGGAAACCACACAACCTACTACCTCACCCCGCGGGCGCCCGCTTGCTGCAGGACGGCCTGCCCTGCACCCACCTGCTTCCTGGCCGACCCAGGGCCTGGGCCACCGGTGCTGCGGGGCAGGGGGCGCAGGGCAGGAGGTGGAGACGAGGATGGGGTCTCACTGAGTGGCCCTCTCCGCAAAGGTCCCGGCCGGCCTTCCCTGCCCGACATGGAGTGCGAAAGCCAGGCAGGTGCCACTGTTGGGACGGGCATCGCCGTGTGGGCAAGGCCAGTGCTGAGCCCCCCACGCCCCCCACACCCCCCAGCCAGGGCCCGGCGCTGTGTCCACCGCAGATATCACGGCCACTTCAGGAAAGACAGTAGATTGTATAGTTATCCACAGCAGGGCAGGGCCCCAAACTATACAACCTACTACCTCACCCCAAAGGGCGGTCAGTCTCGCCGACGGACTCCACGGCTCCCGGCGCCTCCTGGAGCAGTAAGCGGGGTGAGGGCAAAGCTGGCAGGGGCTGGGCTGTGAGCCCCCGAGTGGCCCGCTGGCACCGCCAGGGTCAGAAGGCCATGAGACATTGCCAACCCAAGCAAGGGGTAGGGAGAGGACTCATGCTTGGGGGAGGTTTGCAGGGGTGGCTGCAGTGTCCCCAAGGGACACTGCCTGCCCTGGAGACATGGGAAGGAGGCTGTCACCTCTCATGCTCCAGCCAGACATTTGGGCCCTGTGCCTGGCCCTGGGGACTAGGGCTGGCTGGGAGAGCACTGAGTCCTCCCCAGGCTCTGCGGAGCTGGGCTGCCATGTTGGCTTCAGAGGAGGGGCCACCCGCTGTCAGCTTGCTGTCCCCAGATGCAGGGCAGCACTGTACCCTGGACTGCCCAGGTCACCTGGCACCATGCCCCCCAGGTCCCTCTGCCAGTGAGGGCAGCACCAGGGCTCACACCAGCACAGTCCACCTGCTCGGGGTGGTGTCGACCACCTCACTGCCCCGAGCAGAGCAGTCCAGACCCTCCTCTGACAGAACTGGGTGTCCCCAGGGTCAGCCCCAGTAGAGCCGAGGGTGGAGGCTGGATGGGGAGTGGTGTTGCACCCCCCAGCCCTCCAACAACAGAGAACAACGGGGCACCCTGGCACTGCCAGCCACCCTGCATCGTGGCAGGCTATGGGAGCCTGGTCACCCCATGGCTACCAGCTGCTGGCCCTGGCTGTCCAGCAGTGGCCAGAACACATTGTCTGCCCCCGTCAGGCACAAGGTGGCACCTAACCCGAGGCCCAGCCCACTGCTGGGATCTGAGCCAGCCAGCCAGCCAGAGAGGATGGTGTGGCGGGCAAGGCTGGGGAGCTCAGCTGCCCCTCCTGCGGGCTCTGGGCACCCACACCTGCCACCCTGGTGGGCTGTGGTTTCCTCTCCATGGCGAGTCTTCATGGACACCCGGAGCCAGGTAGACACCCACAGCAGGGACACCCGCCGCCGTGCCCATCCTGCGGCACTGATCACGCAGGGCCCAGCCCAGTCTGGGAGGAGCAGTGACTCGGTTTCTTGAGGGTGGGTTTCTTCTCTCCTAGGCCAGACTCACCTGGGTGGGTCCTCAGGAGGGTGAGAGGTGGAGGGGTATGGAGCAGGGCTGACTGGGGACCCCATGAGCCCACAGGGGTGCAGCTCCGAGCACAGCCACCATGAGGCCGCTCATGGCTCCCTGCTTCCCAGGGAAGGCAGGCAGGCGGCTGCTGTGGACAGGGGCTCCCACAGCCACGGTCTGGACCTGCTGGGGTTCAGAAACAAAAGCAACAGCACCGGCTTCCACAGAGCTGTGGCCTACCCTCCTCTGGGTAGGGCTGGCCGCCTCCTCCAGGCACAGGGGAGTGATGCAGTTCTGTCCCTTCCCTGGGCACAGGCGTAGGACCCTTCTGGGACGAAGTGGGCTCTCAGACCTCTTCAATCCAGTGCTGTCCCACACAGAGGCCACCTGGTCCCAGCTGCCCCCTCAGGTTCCGCTGGCCAGAGCCAAGGTGGGCAGAACTGAGAGCCTGAGGAGGAGGCCAGCAGCCATCTTGGAACCTGGGGTTGTCCTGGACACAGAGGCCTGGGGAAGGGCACATGGCACCTGGCCACCGGGCCACTCAGGGAAAGCAGGGAAGGGTCGCGGCGGCAGGGTGGGCAGAGCCGTGGGAGTGGGGTGCCCCAGCACAGCCGTCAGCAGCCGCCCCGCCATCTGCCACCTCAGCCCTGCCCGGCCCCGCGGCATCCGTGGTGGGCAGGGCGCCGGGCAGCCGGGCGGGGGAGGCTGGGCAGCCAGGACAGGTGCGCGGAGGCTGGGCGGGCAGGCGGTCCTTGCAGGGCCGGGTGGGCGTCTGGAGCAGGCGAGGCAGACAGACGGTGCCACCCTGGGGTCACCTCAGGCCTGGCGCAGGGCCACCCCGAGCCAGCCCCCACCCTGATTGGGTTTCTCCCATAAAGCGGCCAGTGTTTCTGCTCAGCAGGCCGTGCCAACAATGGCGTCTGGGAAGCTGCGGGCCGGCATCCGGGGCTCCCTGCGCACGGCCCATAAACTTAACCAGATGCACGTCCGAGGCCAGCCGCACCCACGGGGCCAGTCCGGGTCCTGGCATTTTAAGAGGCCCCCAAACCGATGTCTTCGTGTAAGATTAAGGAAAATACCGTGCAAGGCAAAAGGGTCCATCCTATAGAAATATCAAGCTCAGAGCCATGCAAGGCCACAGCAGCCCCAGGGCTGCGAGTCCCCAGAAGCCCACCCTTGGGATGCAGTGGCAAAGGCGAGCTGGACTCTGATGCCTCGGGCTCTGGACAGCACCCACGGCTGGCCTGCCCGGGCCCAGTGCCCCTCTGCCATGCTGCAGAGGCTGGCATGCAGGACAGGGTCTGCCAGCTGCAAGTCTCCCCACCAGGCTGCTTTCCTGTCCCCAGGGGCCCCCAGGTGTGGGGGAGGGCGCGGGCAGAGCTCTGACCCTTGTCTCCATGACAACCGGCTGGCTGGTGGCCCTCGGGTGTCCTGTGAGGCTGGCAAGGATGCCAGCTCCAGGGGCTGCCCGTGGCAGCGGGAAGTGGGGCGTCATGCCCGAGGCCAGGACCAAGGAGAAGGCGGCAGCACAGACCTCAGTAGCCCCCGAGGTCCAAGTGACCTGCAGCCACTCTGTCCCCGTCTCCCTGTCTTCCAGGTGGGGCCCAGCCTTCTTTGGTCCTTTCTTGTCTGGGCTCCTGGGCTCTCGGGGGCGCCGGGCCTGCAGCAACACGTAGGAAGGGACTGACCCGGGCAGGTGGCCAGCAGGTAGCATCCCAGCGCCCTGTCTCAGGCAGGATCCTCAGGAGAGAGGGCAGGCCGCACACACGCCACTTCCAGGCACCGCAGCAGGAATCTGCGCAGGGCTGGGGCCGCTCGGGCTCTGGGGCAGGGCACTGCTGTACCTGCAGTGGCCTCCTCCACGGCGAGGAGCTGACCCTCAGCACATCTCCTGCCACCACTGGAGAGACGGAGCCCATGTCTCCGAGCTGCCCCTCACCAAGTGTACCGTGGGGTCCGAGCAGGGAGCTGCTGACACGGGCAGAGGCAGGCAGGGAGCGCGGAGGGGCCAGGGCTCCCGGCAGCAGGGTCGGCACAGGGTCCTGCGGGGACACGGCCGGACGGGACCAGCGCGCTCGACCCAGCACAGCCGTGCGGGCAGCCGGGGCACCCTGCGGGCCACAGTGGCCTTGCCCGGCTGCTTCCTGGCGACGAGGGGAGCGTGCAGAGCTGGCTGGCCACGGGAGATGAGGGCACACCGGCCGGGGCACCCTGCGGGCCACAGTGGCCTTGCCCGGCTGCTTCCTGGGGACGAGGGGAGCGTGCAGAGCTGGCTGGCCACGGGAGACACAGGCGTGCCGGCCGGGGCACCCTGCGGGCCACAGTGGCCTTGCCCGGCTACTTCCTGGGGACGAGGGGAGCGTGCAGAGCTGGCTGGCCACGGGAGATGAGGGCACACCGGCCGGGGCACCGTGCAGGCCAGGAGCCGCGCCGAGCCGGGCCGCGGGGCGCTGCCTCCCTTGCTGGGGGCCGCGGTCCCCTCTGGAGCCTCCCCGCTGCCACCTCATCTAGCTCAGCTCCTGTGTGCCCGGCAGGGAGGCCGAGGCGGGCGAGGGGCCGAGGCGGCCGGGTAAGGGGCCGCGTCTCCCGGGCCGCCCTGCCAAGTGGCGGGCTACGCCAAGCCTGGGCAGCCACAGCCAGGGCCAGGCGGGGCAGGGGCGGGGCTGGGCTCTGTCCAGGTCACCCAGGGCAGCAGTGGGCAAGGGCGCCCTCTGTTCCCTGCAGGCCACTGCCCACCTCAGTGACAAAATGGTGGAGGGCTGAGGCAGCCATTTTGTGGGGCTCAGGAAGACAAAGGCGGCCGGAGCCAGAGGGCAGAGCAGCGGGCAGCAGGCAGCGGGCAGGGAGGAGGGGGGCCATCTGCTCCGGAGCAGGGTGCTGCCCGGCGCCGAGGCCTGGGGCGCGGAGCCTGCCTCCCTCCACAGAGGGCCACCAGCCGGGACGCGAGTCGCCCACCCTGGCGGGGGAGGCCGGGCCCTCTTTCCCCAGGCTGGTGGCCTTCGCCCCGTGGCCAAGGCTGGCCTGCACTGTTGGGCTGGCGCTGCCCACAGGCCCAAGGACAGCCAGCAGGGCTGTTTGACCAGGAGCTGGCGCAGCCACCAGGCACCCGCGAGGAGGGTGCTGAGAGGACCCCTGTCGCCCGGCTCGGTGCGTCGGGCCACTCTGTGCCGGCCACCCCCCGAATCCGTGTGCCCTGCTCACGAGGCTTCCCACAAATACTGCTGTTCTCGCAGCCTGTTCGGGGCAGACAGTGGGCACCCAGCGAGCCCATAGAACCCTTGGGTGACCCCAGGTGGCTGCCTGCCCCCGTCCTGCCCCAGACACAGCACAGAGACAGGACAGCTGTAGGGGCCGAATGCCCAGCCGCAGCACCCCTCCTGGCCTATGTGGTGGAGGGCAAGCCCACTCTTCAGTCGGTAAACTGAGGCCCGTGGGGGATGCGGGGCAATGGCAGAGGGCAGACGCTGCTCTCAGGGATGGGGACCAGCTGATGCACAGCTGGGGATAGGGCCTGCGTGGCAAACGAGAGGGCCAAATTGGGAGGAAGCCTACAGCCTCCTCACAGCAGGGGTTGCCATGGCAGCAGGGGCATCCTGGAGGGCAGGGCCACCAGCAGCCTGCCACGTACGCAGCCACAGGTGCCCTGACAATTCTCAGGGGTGGACAGCCCTTCAAGGGCCTCCCCAGGCCCTGCTTCTCGGTGGGGGCAGGTCTACCCCATGCTCACCGGGCCTTAGTTCAAATCCCCATCTAGATGCCCAATATGGCTGCCAACCTGGAAGTGGTGCTAGGGCACATGCTGCCCCCGGGGACAGCCGGCAGGGTGGGAGGGTCCGTTCTGCCCAGTGCTGGGGGTCAGGGAACGGAGACCCGGGGGCGCTGAGCTGTCTGAGGTCTCTCGGCAGCCAGGGGCCTGGATGCCTCTGTGGGGGCGGGCGCCAGGAGCCGCACCTCGAGGGGGCCCAGCGTCCAGGCACTCGGTCTGCCGGGCATCTGCGGGGTGTGGAGCCCACAGTTGTCTGGGATGGAAAGACCAAGCGACAGTGTTTTTAAGGGCAAACAAGGCACACAGTCCCTGCCTGCCTGCCCCCAGAACACCCGGACAGCCGCCCTGCCTCTCCCCCGGGCAAGATGGGACCCTGTGCAGGCTGACCTGCCGCAGCTTGACTCGCTGGGCACTGCCCCATCTGCCCAGCTCCTGACACTTTGTGGCTATGACCGCAGAGGGTCCTGGGAGGCCCTCACAGAACTCCCCTCAGACCAGCAGTGGCCACAGCTCGGGGTCGGCTGTGGGTCTGCCCCAGACCCTGAGTATAGACAGGCGCTGCTGGCCCAGAGTGATGACAGCTCGAAGTGGGCAGAGCGCGGGGCCCGCGGGGCTGCTGTGCCAGGCCTCCCCTGTCCCAGGTCCATCCGAGCAGATGTCAAGGACAGCAAGTTTGACTCAATGAAAAATCGCACCCTGCACATCTACGATCCCGGCTCCCTGGAGGCAGAGGCAGGATGATCACCAATTCAAGGCCAGCCTAGGCCCCTTAGCCAGCGCCCATCTCAAAATAAAATTTTAAAAGAGGGTCAGGACACGGCTCAGTGGTACAGTGATGGCCTAGTGTGCCTGAGCCCCTGGTGTACAGGCCTCACCCCTGCCACATGTGTCACTGGGCCCCTGCATGGCAGGGCACACCTGGGGCTGAGTCCACATGAAGGGCCCACCTGGGTCGCAGCTTCCCCCAGTGCCGTGCCCACAGGATACTGGGGACAGGGAGTCCCCAGCCCCCAGGCCCCCACAACACTGGCCAAACTACACTACCGACTCCTGGGGGTGCCACAGAGAAGGCAAAGCAGCCAGGCCACCCTCACAGACCTCGGGGTGGCCAGGGTGGTCAGGGCCCTGGGCCATGTCCCTACAGAGCCTGGAAGACTCGTCCTGATGCCGAGGGGCTGTGGACATCCAAAGTGGAGCCAGGACCCAGCCGGGCAGGACGGGAGCACGAGAGGACCAGGCCTGTGGGACCTGGGCACGCCAGCCACTCTGGTCTGACTCCAGCTGCCCAGCCAAGGACAGTGGCCATGAGGGGATGATAGCCCCAATTGCAGCCACACATCGAATACTGTACTTACCTGGACATGTGGTCCTGAGCGGCAGGTGGCCCTGGGAAGGGGCGGAAGCAGGCAAGACCTGGAAGGAGAGGGATGCACATCAGGGCCACCAGGAACTGGGCCCACGTGTGCCCAGGCAGCTCATGGGCTGAGGGGCCGCCTAGTCTGTGGGACAGTGTCCAGGCACTGCGGCTCGGACATCTCAGTTCATGGCCCGAAGGGGCACCAGGCATTAGCAGTGCACAGACCCAAAGGCAGGAACAGGCTCAGCCTGGTGTGTTCGCACTGTCGCTCTCCAGGTTGTGTTTAGCACTGGGGCTTTCAGGACGTGACAGGAACTGCCTCTCTCCCTGTTGTCTTCCACGGCATGGCCAGGCTTGGGGACCTCTGGATCCCCAGATGTCACTTAGTGCTGCAATAGGTGGCTTTCCCTTTTCGCTTTGGCAGCTAGGAAGCTCGGAGCTCAGCTTCAGGTCTCCACCAGCAACAAGGAGGCCTCCACATGGCATGCTTGGAGGTCTCCTTTCAGTTTCCTCTTTGCTTATTTTTATTTTCTGGGGAGGCCCTAGCTCTGTCTGTGGCTGTATGAGTGAGGGAGCAGGTAGCCCCCTGGCTCCCTCCCTGCCATGGAACCCGGCTGCGTCTCCCACGGGTCTGGGGCCAGATCTAGCGTGAGCCCCAGGACCACAGCAGTAAAGCGGGCTGGGGACCTCCAGGGCAGGACCTGAGGCCACGGCTGGGTCCCCCCGGATATGGCTGCCCCTGTGCATCCTTGGGGCCCTGAGGCTGTGTCTGAGGAGTCGTAAGGACCCAAGAGAGAGGGTGGGGCAAGGCCATTGCCACCCAGCAATGGCGTGGACAGGTGACATGGACAGGGACACAGGCAGAGTGTGGGCTGAGGGGGACTGCTCAGGCTCTGGAACTCGAAGCGGTGACCTCTCCCACCTGGTCCTGCCTGTGTCCTTCCTGACCGGAAGCCACGTGGCCACCACAGGCCTCCGCCCTGGGACCCATGGACAGAGGCTGCCTACACTGCCCGGCACACAGCTCCACTGTGACGGACCAAAGGAGGGGAGTGGAGGACACCTGCACCACCTATTTGGGGCGTCCTGTCGTCCAGCTCCCTGGAGGACCTGTGGAGCTCGCTGCAACTCCGCAACTCCTGCTCCACTTGTAACTGGGCAAACTGAGGCTCAAGGACCATCGGGCCTGACCGGGTGGGCAGCCAGCACGGTGGGCTAGGCTGTCTCCCAGCGGTGCTGTCCCTGACCTTGTGGGGGATGCTGGTGGCACTGTGGGGCTGTGGTCAGGCAGAGGCCCGGCTCCCTAAGACCGGCATGGCCTTCTCTGCCAGCTTCCCCCCAAGGCACCTGGCACTGGTGAGCCCCCTGCCTGGCCTACCTGGGTGCCAGGTCCCGGTGCCACCATGGTGGGCTCTGCTCAGCGACTGGCAAACTCTGAAAGACACGAGAAGTCGGAGAGGTCAGCGGGCAGGTGGCCCTCGGTGGGGCAGCCAGGACCAGGCTCTACGCAGCAGCCCGCTCATCTAGTGCTCGCGCTCACCAGGAGCGATGGCCGTCCCCTCCTGCAGGAAGCCCTCTGGGCTTGCAGCTCCACCTGGGCGCCCAGGCCGGGAACCCTGTGCAGGCGCTGCCCCCACAGCCCTGTCCTGGGCTTGCACAGTGCCTGGTACCCACGGATGGGAAGGGCGCCCCTGAGTCCTGGGGTCTGTCCCAAGCAGTGGCTTGTGTGGTCTCTGCACGCTAAGGGGACACTGAGGCTCAGGAGGCCCCGCCGGCTGGGAGGCCGGGTCCTCTGGACCCTGTCACCTGCACTTGACCACTTCCTGTGGACATCAGCTTGTGTCCCTCTCCTTCCCGTGTCCCCAGCCTCCGTGGTCTTGTGGGGACCCAGAGGCAGGATGGACCCACTGAGGGTCTCCCCTGGGTGACAAGCCTGCCCAATGCTTTTCTTAGCCCCAGAAGAGCCGGGTCAGGAGAGTGGCTCGGTGCGCAGACCCAGGAGGCTGGGACAGACCTGTGCGTTCTGTGTGACTGCAGAGGGACCCGGCCACCCCAAGCCGCCTGGACACGGACGTAGCGCTCTAGCAGGGCCAGGGTGGTGATGAAGTCACCCCGGTGGACAGCAGCCATGCTGGACACAGGACCTGGCCTCACAGAGCTCGTGGGTCACCTCGCCCTGCTCCAACGGCACACACGCCCCCACCCCCCGAGAGTGCTGCAAGGCCGCCTCCCAGCACCTCACACATGGAGCGGTTTTCGGGGATGCCACCTGGCGGCAACCTGGGGAGCCCAGCGCACCTCAGCCAGGGGCTGCGTTCATAGAAACGCCCTCCCTCCGATACAGAGTCTGGGGCTTGGAGACCCCAGGGATTTTCCTGTCTGTTTTCCTGGCACTGGAAATTGAACTCAGGGTCTTCCCACAGAGCTACAGCATTCGCCCACTGTTTATCTATTTATTTATTTTTTATTTTATTTTATTTTTTTTTTTGGCAGAAATGGGGATTGAACTCAGGCCCTGTGCTTGCCAGGGAGGCATTTATTCTACTGAGCCATCTCTTTGCCCCCCCCACCCCGTTTATTTTGAAAACGTCTCACTAAGTTGCCCAGACTGGACTCAAAAATTGAGATCCTCCTGCATCAGCCTCCCAGAGGGCACCGGGCTTTATTTGAGCCAAGTTCTGGGGTTGAGAAGGCGAAAACACAGAAGTGGCCCTCTCTATCCAGTCAGGGGGCATGGGTGACTGGGACACATGCCACCTGCGGTGCCCTCCAAGTGGGTCCCACGTGTCCAGGACCCTGGGTGCCCAGTGGACCACCTGGTCACTGACCCATCCCAGTGACCCTGTCAGCCCAGGGGGCTGTCAGGCCCTAGAAGCTTCCAGGGAGCTAGCCACGTGAGGGGCAGGTGGAGAAACCAAGGCAGTGGGCAGTGGCAAAGGCCCGGGGCTCAGGACAGCAACGGATCTGGCCCAGGCCCTCTGAGGGGCGCATTGCAGGCTCAGCTTCCTCCCCTACAAGCCTGGCTGGCAGCGGGCCGGGCTTCTGTGAGGTCACCCCAATAGCAGATGCCGCAGCCTGGCACACAGGGCGGCTTTGTCCCCACGCGGTGCCTCCTGCCCAGCGCCCACTCGGGGCTCAGCCCCAGGAGACAGTGGAGCTGGGGTGCCGGCCACGCCCACTGCGGGCCCCCAGAGAGCGGGCCCAGGAGGGCAGGCGGCGGGCTGCGGAGGAGCTGGGCCTCCATAAATCACCCGCCACGCTCCCCAATTATCTGGGCACTTAAGCTCCTCTGTCTTGTCTCCCCTTCCCTGGGGAAATTTCCTTCATTTCCTACATTATCCCAGCCTCCCAGACGTCTAAATCAAGCCTGGCTGGCTGCAGCCTGCTGCCTGCGCCAACTCCCTCGGCCTACTTTTGCCGGGTGGGCACGTGCATGTGTGAGTGTGTGCGTGTGAGTGTGTGCGTGCATGCATGTGTATGTGTGTGCGTGTGTGTGCGTGCGCGCACACGTGCACGGGCACACACAGAGTACCAGCAGCCGGGGCAGCCATCCGACCCAAATCACACCGCTGCCCAGGGCCGAAAACCAAAAATGCTTTCGCCGCCTCCTCTACCCCACCCCCCTACACCTGCGGGGCAGGGCAGTCAGGACATCGCAGCCAGGAGACAAAAGGCCCGCCTAAGCTACCAGGTCGATCCGCAGGGGCAGGGCTGTGAGAGGGCTGCAGCCCAAGGCTCTGCTCCTCATGTCCCCAGGGCAGGGTTCCCCCCAGAGGCCAGGCGGGGGCAGGCCAGCCCACAGGCTAGCAGAGCATCCCTCTCCTGCGCAGCCGGAGGAGGCAGGTGACAGCCACTAGCACACCGGCTGGCCCAGGCCAGGCGGCTCTTCCACACAGACTTGCAATGCCTTCCCCAGGGGACGGCTGGCTGTGGCGTTCCAGGGCTGAGCTCATCGCTGCCCTCATCTCTGCCCTCTTGCTGTCTCGGGCACTGCACTCAGGGCCAGGTCCTTGGTGCCAAGGGCCTGGCAGGTGGCCTCTGGCTGCCCACAAAGCCAGGCCTTCCATGCTGGGTGTCCCCAGGTCCCTGCTGCCACTTGGCCTCTCCATCTCTGGTTTTTGGTCAGGTTCCGGGAGTCCAGGCCCTAGAAGAGCCTTCTCTGAAGTCAAACAAATTCCCACGGCACTGCAAGGAACTCCAGCAATCACCCAACCCTTCTCCTGTTACAGATGGGTAAACTGAGGCCCAGAGCAAGAAGGTGCTGGGAGGGCTGCCTGGACCTGGGACCACAGCAGCTGCTGGCTGGAGCCTGAGGAGTCCAAGGAGGCCCTCTGCAGGCAGGACCTTGGCATGAGGGTGGACAGGGCCAGAGCCCTGGGTTCCCGGGCCCAGATTCAGCGAGAGCCCCTAGGGACACTGGGCTCCGGGCAGGGCTCCAGGGAAGCAAGCTGCGTTAATGGAAACCAGTCAGCCCCACCCCTGTTTCCATGGGGACGGACAGAGGAGGAGCTCCAGCAGGGCTGTGCCGGCAGATGTGGCCTGTTCAGGGTGGCCTGGCAGGACCAGGGACGTGGTGGGCCTGGGGCACGACCTGGGTGAGCTGTGGGCAAGAGCTGGGCCCTGAGGGGCTCTGCTGGGCTTGGACCCCCGGTGCAGTCTTAGCCTCGCCTGGGCCTCCTGGGCCAGGATCGCTGGTGACTCAGGCAGGCTCCTTGCCTGAGCCCCTGTGCAAACTGCACCCAGGTGGTATGCAGAGGTCACAGCAGAGCGACCTGGGCGTCGGCCGGTCCCTTCGTGTGGTCAGCTCCATCAGACCCTGGAAGGCGCGGCACAGGCCTGTCACCCGCTTGCATGCCCCATCCGCAGGTCCCTGGGCTTGGGCCCTGGAATCAGTGTGAGCCATACAGACAAGGGTAGTCTCTCCCCAAGGCCCACTCCCTCCGTCCCGCCCCGGCCCTGTCCACACACTGAGGGGCACGGTCACAGCCAAGCCTTGGTCAGGCCAATGACGCCGGGCACGAGGGCAGACGGCCCAGAGGCCGCAGAGTACAGAGGCTGAAGAGGATGAGGTGGAGGCAGCCAGGGGCACTCTCAGCCCAGCGTGAGGCAACTGAGGCCCAGGGCCATGTCCTCATGCCAGGCGGCTGAGAGGTCCCACGCGGAGAGGATGTGCAGTCTCCCATGTAGAGAACTTGGGCCCTGGCGAGCTGGACCACCTCGTCCTGTGGACGCCATGTTCTGATAACACTGTGGGCACAGCCCAGGCTGCCCTCCAACCCACAGCGATCCTCTTGCCTCGGCTTCCTGAGTGCCGAGATCGAAGCATGCACCCCCTCCCGCACCCCCCACGAGTGCAGGGCCGGCCCCAGGCTGGTAAGTTTTCAGCAAAACAGCCCGGCCAATCCAAGGAGCTGGGGCCTTCCTGGAGATATCCGACACACACCGGCGCTGCTCAGGGGAGCCACCCAGCCACGCTTTCTGCACAAGGCCGAGGAGGTGGGCCAAGCAGGGGACTTCAGCTGCTCCAGGCCTCCCTGGGCCTGCCAGCATGGCTCAGCCATGCCCACGCCCTCATCAGGCCTGGCTGAGGCTGTGGTGGCCCATGGCTTCGGGAGTGTTCACCTGCAGGCTGGTCCCATGGCTGGATAGCACAGGGGTCGAGGGAGCATGGCTCCGTCCCCAGGACCCCGGAATGGAGGCCTGAGACACAAGGTGCTGGTGCCATTTGACTTACTTCTGTGCCAGGCAGGACACCGGAGCCACCTCTGGGGCCTCCTTCCTGGCCGTGTGGACAGTCAAGGTCATGCGTGCCCACATCACAAGGCCTTGGTGGTGGCCCTTGTGGACCCACGGCGCCCTGAGTGGCGCATGGCCGCACACTGGGAGCTGGGCAGGACGGAAGCAGGGAGCCCTGGTTCCCTCCGCCCACATGGCCGGAAGCTGGGCGCACCCACTGCAGGAATCCTAGGCAGGGCCAGGCGCCCAGGAAACTCGGCCAGAGTTCCCGTGCAGGCTGGCCTGGCCAGCTGCCTCCAGGCACCCCGCCCCTCTGCTCTTCCTGGGGATGCACGGAGAGAGCACCCAAGCCAGCCAGACCCCCTTCCCAGGCCACCGGCACCCTGCCCGCGCCGCGCCACCCCCACACGAGGCCAGATGTAGGGCGACATGGTTATGCTGACCTCCAGGGGACGGACAGTGCGGAAGCCAGTCAGCCACTCTTGGGGGGCCAGCTCCCCCTTTCCTCCTGGGCCCCACAAGCATGGCCTCAGTGGTCACTGCCCGGCCAGTGGCCACGGCCTGTGATGCCACTGCTCAAAGCCTGGTGGCGGCCTTGCGAGTGTCTGGCACCATCACCACAGCCCCTGACCCTCCAGGACCCATGCACACGTGGGTCCTCAGGCCACCTGGGGCTCCAGCCGTGCCCCCTCAGTGGGCCCCTGTATCCTGCGCCGGGTGAGCAGCCGCCATTTCCTGTGTGGCCAGACTCACTGCCACGATCTAGAGGGCAAATGGCTGGAGGGGACAGGAGCGGCCCGCCCAGGTCTTCCGGGACACACCGGGCAGCTGCAAGCAGCCCGGCACCGGGATGGCCCGTCCAGGCCCGAGAGGCGACCTGCCATGGCTCCCCAGCCACCCCGCACCTACGCAGAAGGGACCTACCTGGCTGCCCCCTGGCTGCTGCCACCAACAGTGAGCAGACACACAGCCCTGTACGTCTGCATGCCCGTGGCATACAGTTGGCGCCACTTACTGGCAAGCGCCACACCACAACACACAGGGACTCTGAGACAGGCACAGTGGAGTCCAGACCTCACCCTGACGCCACCTGCTGGTGGCACCTCCAGGAAGCCATACAGTGTTTGTCTCAGAGGCCACTGCCCTGCCACGTGGTAGGGAAAGGACCTGCCCTCATAGACACTGAGACTCAGGCAAGCGCCAGCAGTAGGGGGCGCTCTCAACAACAAGCTCTCCAAATATTCAGGCCCAGTACACTCCCTGCGCCCATTGTGCAGACAGGTAAACAGAGGCTTAGGCCCAAGGCTCACCCTGAACCCACACCTCAGCTCTCAGTTCTAGAGCACATGCTCTTCCAAATGCAGAAGGCATCCTGACACATGGTAGTCCCATGGAAGACACCCCATTACCAATATCACCGCCATCATGCCCACCCTGGTGCCAGGACCACCTCCCTGTGCTCATCTTTACAACGCTTGTGCCAGTGGCTTATCCCTCCAACTCTACACTGGTAATAGGTCAGGGAGGACAAAGTGGTTAAAAAGACTGACAGCACATCTCATAATCCAGCACTCAGGAGGCTGAGGCAGGAGGATTTCTGGGAGTCCAAGGCCAGACTGGACTACACAGTGAGACCCTGTCTCAAAAGACAGAAAATATGAAAAATAAATTAAGACACAACAGAAAACCCCCAGACCACAGAGGTGTCAGGAAACACAACTCCAAAGCAAGTCGCACCAACTTGTCAGCTCTACACTGTCCACTAACACCTGCAGCAACAGGCGTAGCTCTTAAAACCACCACCACCACCGACTACACGGGGCAGCATGCCGGTCCCGGCGGGAACCGGGCCCTGCCCGTCCTCTCCCGGCCACCAGCGCAGGACGTGGCCTCCCAGGAAGGAACCGTGACCCGAACCCAGATTTGGGAGGTGGAGGGCAGATGCTTAAAACAGGAAAAGAGGAGGCAAAAAGTGTGGGCTGGCGCCTGGCAGACTCATCGCCTGTGTCAATCCGCAATACAAACAACTTACTGTGGCCGTCAAACCGCTCTGCCCCGGAACGTGACGACAGGGACCAATAAACTCTCCACTTCGTTATCTCGGTGAGATAATTTTGAAGCTTATAGTACTCTATGTAGTTTACCTCGAGATTTTTTTTTTTTTTAATTTTAGACATAAGTAGATCTTTAGACCATCCAAAATACCATCTGATTTTCCACAAAGATCTTAAAATAATTCCACACAGGTCAACACAGAGCAGCTAGCAAGTGACCCTCTTCCCCTGGAGATTAAGATATTAAATTGACACGCCTCATACCCCACATGTTTGAATTTCAGTCTGGTGCTATACTGTTCATACAGAAAAAAAAAAGATTAAAAACTGGCCATAAAATTAAAACATTTAGGGCCGGGGACATAGCTCAGTGACATGGTCCTGAGTTTCATCCCTGGTACCCCCTAAAAATAAAAAATAAAATAAAACATTTAAGGTCTTTCAACATTAAAAGGGCAGGGCCCGGGGAGATGGCTCAGTGGAATAAGCACTTCCCTGGGCCTGAGTTCAATCCCCGGTTCCGGAAAAAAAAAAAAAACAACACACATTAAAAGGGCAAAAGGGGAACCGTGAAAGATAAGGACCAAATGTTACACGAAAATGTAGCGGAGGGGACGGCTGTGCCTCTACTGCCCTTGCCGGGGGGAGAGGACCGTGGAGGCCTGGTTCTCCGCCCGGATGCAACTTGTTTATTCTGACCTCAGTTCTTCGAAACTGTCGACTCCACAACTGAAATACGCGGGGTGCTCCAACAAGTGCAGGCAGGCGGGAGGACAGAGCAGCCACCCGTGTGCTGCGAGGAGGCCGAATCCCGGGCTAGGGCGGCATCAGCAGAAGCAGCGAGGCGAGGAGTCCTTGGCATGGTAGCTCTCAAGAAAAAAAAAAAAAAGAAAGAAAGAAAAAGAACAGAAAAAAAGAGAAGAAAAAAAGGGGGGTAGGGGTGGGGTGCCGGGGGCATAGCCAGTGGTAGGCTTCTCAGCACACCTGGCCAAGAAAAAAAGTCCCCGCGTGAAGTCCTGTTGCCTGGGAGAGTGCTGAGAGCTGCCTGATGATTTCTAAGAAGCAGCATCAATGCATTTGACTGGTTTTTTGTTTTGTTTTGTTTTTCTTGTTTGTTTGTTTGTTTTGGTGGTGTTGCGGGGTCAACTGGTAGCCCAGTTTAAAACTTGGGATAATAAATGTTTAAGATGACAGCAAATTCCATACGTTCGCCGCAGGGATCGCGCACACGTGCACACACACACACACGAGAGCCACAAAGTGAACTTCCAGAGAGGAGAACACAAACTCAAAAGCAAAATCCTCATTTACGTAAACTCGCTGCTTTCCGTGCTACCCGCCCCCACCTTATCCAAAAAGCAGGCGAGTGAATGCCCAGGACATTTTACCACGGGTCACTCCAGAGCTCAGGAGTCGAAGTCTGTTCACCTGCATGGATTATGCCAAAAGCAAGTGCAGAGCGCGTTGCTAGTCAGGACTGCAAGTTCCTTAAAAATTCGGAGCCTCCTGCTTCCCTCCTGTCTGTACCCACTCAACTCTTTTGCCTCTAAAATACACTGCACTGTTGGTTTTTCCCTATTACTTTTATTCTGTCACCAGTGTTGTACTCGATGCTTGCTAAATATTTGGGTGGGATGAATGCTCCAGCTTGTGGCAGCAGAATGTGGCTGTCATAATCATGAAAATGTTTTAATTATCTCTGCTATATGCGCCTGTCCCTGCAGCCCGAACCCTCCAGTAGCGACTGCTGTCTCATCTAAGAACAAAAGCAGCCGCGATGCTCCCCTGTGAGCAGAGCTTGGCGTGCGGATGTGGAGGTGCCCACACGCCTCCTCCGGACTTGGCGAACAAAGATGTATTTACGTGGGAATTTGCCTCTTCGTGCCTTTTACAACTTTCTGGGTCTGATTTTCCATTTCCCATCAATCAAGACCCCGGTTCCCCTGGAACGTGGGAAACCAGGCCGTGCGTGCCCGGGCGCTTTTGTCAGCCCGCCAGAGGGTGGAGGTGAGCGGGGAGCTGGGCTCTGCAGAGTCCACCGCGAAAGGACAGCCCCTGACCCTGCCCCCGGGCAGAGCGGTGCAGCCAGAGGGCATGCGAGGTCTTGGGGGGAATCCCAGCCTCGTGGCCACATTCCTGGCTCTGGGGGGCCGGGCACCACTGTCCTGGCAGGAAGCGAACAAGGCTGGGGGCTCAGGCAGGACTGGGGACTGCTGAGCACTCCCGAGGGTCTGCCCAGTGCACGGTGCCCACTGCACGACTGGCCCAGCTGCCAGCCAGGGCAGTCGCCAGCCAGGCGCAGCCCTGGGAAGTGGAACCCCAAACTTAAATAGGTACTTAAAAAGCAAAGCTCAAAACCACAGAGATTATGTTCCCCCCACACTGAGCCAAGAGCCAAAAAAAAAAAAAAAAAGCTTATTTTTTTTTCCTTTCAAAAAATAAATAAAATAAAATGAAAGGCAGAAAGAGCTAGATTCCCAAACTGTGGAGTGGTAGCGTTAGAGATGCAGGAGAAAATAAAAGGGCCTCTGTTTGTGGACAGAGTCCTCCCTCCCGTGGGCCCGGCTGCCCTGCCTGCGCCGCAGAGGTTGCCGGGAGAAGCCCAGGAGGAGTCTGGTGTTTTTCCCTCTGCTAGTCCCGGCACCACCAAAAATAAAAATAACAACAATGATAACCAGAGCAGCCCCCTCACCCCCAACAAAGCAAGACAGCCCGGCAAGAGAAGGTAGGCCGCGCCTCTCGGTGCCTCCTGCGGCATTCGTTCAAATTAAAACTGAACAGGCAGCTACTGTGAAATAACAAACATTCATTTTTATTATGATTTCTAAGGCCTGTAGATTTAGATCTTAAAAATAAATGGGCTTGGCTTCTGCCTCTGCCTGGCAGTTTTGGCAGGGCCTGCTTCACTCAAGATGGTGCGGGGGGGCCGAAATAGAATTTGGGGATTCGGATAAACCAATTAGAGAGGAGGCGACGGAACAGGCAGGCAGCACAAGATGGCAGGGCCCTCGGCTGTCTCGCAGGAAGAGGCAAGAAGGTGACTTACCGCAGAGCCGGAGGATGCAGACCCCGGCGCAAAGGCCAGCCAATGGAGACAGTGTCCCCTGCCCTGCTGGTCACCCCGGCAGCGGGGAGAAGGTGGGTCCCACGGGCCAGCTGGCCGCCCCTGGGTGTCAGCCTCCAGCCGGCAGACACTCAGGACTCCAGGGCTCTGGCCCCCATCATCCCGAGGCCCCCGGCATGAGCCCTGGCCACTCTGGCCCTGGGGGGGCAGGACAGCCAGGAGCAAGTGGAGCTGGGGAAAGGCCCCACAGCCGACCCAGGAGGACGAGGAAAATGCTACTTTTGTCTCCTGCTCTCATCTGGCACTGGCTGCCCAGGGAGGGGGGGCCAGAGGCGGCCGCCGCGGCTCGGCCCCGCCCACCGGGAATTTTCGAAAGATGCTCGTGGGTGCCGGGAGGATGGCGGACGTGGCAGGCTGGGTGGGCAGGGCCCTGAAACCCACCACCACCACAGGAGTGGGCTGGCTGGGGGAGGGGGCACTGCAGCCTCAGGCCACTCCGAAGCCTGCCCGAGGTGGAGGACGCCCAGGAGCGTCTGGCCCAGGCCCGGCCCAGGTGCCAGCCAGCCCACGGCTGGGCAGTGTGGTCCAGACATCCAGGAGGCCTTGCTCGTACAGAGGTCACACTGTTCCCAGGCCTGGTGCCGCAGAGGACTGGGCAGTGCCGGCTCCTTCCAGAGAGAGCCAGGACCCTATCCCAGATGCTCCCAGCCACGGCCCTGGAAGCCACCCGTGGCCAGGTGTCTAGACCACGTGTGTGAACCTGGCCTGCATCTCCTGGCCACCTAACTGGGCAAACCCTAACCCTCTCAAGCTTTAGTGTTCCCATCTCTACAGAGAAGGGGTTTAGGGCACTACCATTCAGGGCAGCTGGGTGCAGAGCAGTAAACACAGCACTGCGTGCCACGGCTCACGCTCCCTGGACCATCCCGATGGCCACCAGGGCCAACCTGAGCGGCCATGGACAAGGAAGAAGGCAGAGGTCAGGCCTGTCCTTTGGACCCTCACGAATCCTTCAGTGTCAGCAGAGCCAATCTGTGCTGCCACCGGGGGTATACCATGGAGACAGTCCCTGCCGCTCTTGTCCCGTGGCCTGGCCTGGCGGGTCTGGGGGCTCCTGCACACATTCACTGATGTCTATCAGGCCTGCTGCCCTCTCCTGTGGGCACCCATGGGGGCCCACCGAGCCAGCAGGGCCTCAGCTCTAACCCTTTGTATGAGGCTGGCTGGACTCACGTGGGACAGACAGCCAGGCTGCGAGAAGCAGCTCCCTGGCAGCCAGGCCGCCCTAGGGACAGCAGGTGTGGCATGGCCAGCTGCACGCTCCCTGCGGAGGCTCACACATCTGGACACCTTAGGGCCTTCTGTCCATGATGCCAGGTAAAGGGCAGCTGGACAGATGACCCTAAACCCACCTGAGCTGTTACGGTGGGCGCTTCTGGCCGCCTGCGTCATGCCCTGTTCTAACACTGCTCACTGCCTGCTCAGAGCCACACAGAAAGCCAGGAGAGAGGGCGGACAAGGCAGGAGAAAGAGGCAACCCTAAGGAGCCCTGGGCGCTTGGGCTGGGCTCACGCACCCTGCCGCGTGACGGCTCACCAGCTGATGCCACAGACAAAGCAGGTAGATTCCGATGCCGTGCACTTGACCAGGAACACTGGGGACTCGTGCCAGGCATGGCTGGGCATGGCTGCCAGGAACCCGGCCCCAGGAGGACAAGGTCCCCCACGCTTGGGGGAGCAGGGCCTGCTTGCCAGCCTGTAGGGCTGGGGAAGCCACCAAACATAGGGCAGCTTCCTGGGGGCCTGCCAGGGTAAGGGGAGCCCAAGCCAGGTCAGGGCTGCAGGAGGGGCGCCTCCCTCCACCCTCACGTCACCAAGACCAGCAGCAACCACTGCTGTGTCGAGGACAGCCTTGTCCTCACTGCCGCCCTAGCAGGTCACCACCAGGGCTCAGGACACAGGCACTGTGGCGTGAGCTCGGGTGGCGTGGGGAGGGCTCCCAGGGTGATGTCCCATGACTGTCCCGCTCTGGTCCTCTGGCCACCAGAGGCCGATGGCATGCTGGGCAACCCCCTCTTGCCACATCAGAACTCCTCCCACTGTGGGGTCTGTGGCTTGGCTCCATCCTTTTATTATAATTTGAAATGTAATTATAAAAGCCTGATTCGAATGTAAATACCTCTCCTAAACACACGAAAGGCATTTCTAAATTTAAGAGGCCCACATCAGCAGGTAAACATCCCCCATAAATGCTCCTGACACTTGAAATCCCCAAGTTCAGGAAGGACTGGTCACAGGAAGTCCCACCCAAGCACCACAAAGCCAGGGCCAGGGGACAGCAGCCTCCTATAATCTTGAGAGAAAACCCTCCTGAATCCCAAAATATGTACAGTTGGGCCTTTCTACTGAGCCCATTTTACAAACACAACATCCCCCCGCTCAGGCCCTGTGTGAACGGGGGTCCCAGACACCTATGCACACGGGGATCTGGGCCGTGGGAAATGGGAGAGCCCAGACTCCAGATTCTCCCCAAAATTTCCCACTCAAACAATGCCAAGACTCTTGCAGGCCCCTACCTCACAAACAAAACAAACAGAGACCTGTGTCCTAGGTTTTGCTGTATCTTGCCACAAGATTTCACTCTTTTCCATGATTTTGATTTTACTAGTTCTCCCCGCAGCCTTGGTGGCTGTCAGGACACCCCAAAAGGGAACACAGGATGTCGTGGGCTACAGCTAAGAGGTTCCGTTTTTAAAAAGAAATAAAAGATACAACTGCAATGTTAAAAAATAATAAAACCTTATTTTGAAAACAAATATTATCACTTGCCAACAAAGCCTTTTGGATGACCAAGCGGTGTGGCAGGAAGGGTGCCCTCACCCCCAGGATCCCCTCCCTGTCTGTCCTATACTGGCCTGGCGGGGCCATCTGGACCGAGGACTGCCTGTGTGGGCAGTGGCACAGCGGGCTTCCTATGGCCTTCCCACAGCGCACGGGGCCCTGGCGGCCGTCATCTCACTCCTCGGGGTGTCCGTGACAAGAAGCCATGAGTAGGGCTCCTAGTCTGGCCGCTCCGGGCGCCCACAGCCAGGGCAAGCTGTCGCACAGATTCCAGGCAGACATCCCTGTACAGGCCTCTGAGGGGAAGTGTGCCCACCCTGTGAGTTCTGAACACATCCACCTAGTGCTTCCTCTGGGCCACGCCTGCCACAAGTCACAAAAACACCTAGCGCCACCAGAAGAGTGTTTGAGGGCCTGTGTGCACTCCTGTGAGTCCTATCAGCCTCCCACATTCACCCAAGCACAGGATTTGGGGAGACGACTCTAGCAGACCTCACGGGGGGCCCCCGTGGACCCTCGAAGCTCAGGTGCCCACGAGCTGTGGACCCACCCTCCCTCGCACAGTTCCGATTTTTCTCACTTCCATTTTCTGACCTTGCTGGGAGACAAAGGCTGACAAGGCCTGGCCTGAGGAGGCCTCATCCGGCCTCTGGCCCCAAACTAGGCCACCTCTCCAAGACTCAGTCTTCAGAAGAAATAAATCACAGAAGGAAAAAAACTTGAGAAAGTTTAACCTCAACTCAACAAAGAAAGCCAGAAGTGCCCACGGAAATTTCCCAAGAGCCAAGAGTCGGGCACCTTCTTCTTTCTTCTGTAAATCTCTATCTCTGACTAGATGTCCAGGGCCTACAATTCCCAGACCCAGGGATTCCACCGATTGTCCCAACCAACGGGACAATGGTCAGCCCCGAAAATAAATATTTCATATAAAAGACCCATTGTTTCTGGCTAGAAACAATTGTCACTTTTTCTCCCTCTGTGGCTCTATCCCATCAGAAGGCTCTGCAGGGCCGTGGAGGGTTCCTTCGTGCTCTTAGGACAGGTTCAGAAAGGGACAGCAGCCACATGTTCCTGGATGGCCCACCATGAGATAAAACCCTCCAAAGCCAGCCACGTGGTCACTGTGCTCCTCTTCCACAGAGTGAAGGACAATTGGCTCACTGGGGTGGCAGCGCTCTCCCATAAAGTGTCACCATGTGCCCAGCAGGGACAAAGGCAGCTGGTGCAGCCACCCTGGACCCTGGAGAGGAGTGAATGCTGGGCCCAAGCCCTGCACTCTGCCCTTGGCACGTCCGTGTCCCATACCTACGGTGAGCTACAAGTTATATGCAGGAGGTCCTGTCTGCAGCGAGTGCCCAGGGAGAGGAAAACACCGGCATGGCGAAGTTCACCTCTGCCTGGCCGTCCCTTACGGCCACCGGGTCCACATCTGCCACCACCTGCCGGGGAGGGATATGAACAACTTGTTGCCCATGCTCAGGAAACCAAAACTGGGATCTTTGTTTCTCAGAATATAACACCATACCATGAAATAATAGCAAGTGCGACAATGAACAAAATATATTAGTAACTAGAGTCATTGTTATTTATCGCAGGGCCAGAACAGCAGCCATTTAATGCCCCCAGACACAGTGCCAGGAGCCACACAGAGATAACGCTATTTGGATGATGTTGGCATCTGTACCCCTGCCCTAGGGCTCAGGGGACTGCTGGCCCATGGAGGTCCAGGATTCGCCCAGGGTTGAACAGCAAGCCAGGGGAAGGGACAGACTCGAGCTTTGGGAGCTGAGGAGCCGTGGTGCTCGGGCTGCAGGCCCTGCTGTGAACATGGATGCACCTACATGCTGAAACTGCTGTGTGTCCTCCTCCCTAACGAACACATGCACCCTAAAAACCCAGCCACGGCAACACACAAGCAAGCGGCCACTGCTTCTCATTCCTTCGTTCCAGAACACCGTCCCTCGCTAGGCACCCAAGAGGCCCCACCGAACAGACAGGCACACCTGCCGAGCGGGTGCCCATCTGGGTGGGCAAAGACCTCTCAAGCCCTCTCCATTGCCTCCTGATATGACCTCATCCATGCCGGGCTGGGACAGGCTCCAGGGCCAGAGCAGGGATTTTACTGAGAGGCTGCCCGGCCAGCTGCAAACCACATGGCTGCGGACGGAAAGCGACCCCTCTGCAGAGCCCCACGCTGGCCTTGCTGGGCACAGCCAACGGCTGGCTGCACCTGCTTGGGTGGTGGGCAGGAGACCCAGCCTTGGTGGGGCCGCCAGTGGGCCTCATGGCTGAGCTGAGGCGCGCCCTTGCTGGCGACCTGGTAAGCCCGCACCCAAGCAAGCCTGCGACACGGGAAGGACCTGGCACAGGCATGGGGCACCTCGGCTTGGCCCTGTTTAACACAAAAACTGAGGGCTGTCCTCCCACCAGCCCCCACAGCAGTCCGCTCCTGTGGGGCCCTGTGTACCCCTGTCCATTACATAAAACCCAGCCTGAGAAAAATCAAACAAGCACCACTTTCATTTCTGGGGCCTCCTCTTTTGTGGGTGTGTGTCCTCAAAAATGAACGTGGAGATGGTGTATTCCAGCATGGGAAGGTGCCCTAACCAGGCGCACTATGCATGGAAGACTCAACCTTCTGTGGACCCGGGATGTTCAGGCAGCGCTGACAAAAAACAACCTCGCTCTGAGGCCTCCTGGGGCCTGCCACCTCCTTGGATGCTCAGCTTTGCTGCTTGCTGCGGAAGAAGCCCACTGACCTGGGGAGAAGGAGAAACGGTGCTCCTTGTGTTGAGGGCTGTATCAATCCTGAGCAACGCCCAGTGGCCTTAGCCGGACACCACGCCACTGCTGCCCGGCAAGCACCACGGCCCTGGCTTCCTGCAGACCAGGGACCTCATCTCCAGCATTCTCTAAGTGAGGCCACGCTGGACCCTGAGCTTTATATGTACGATCTCACCACGGCAAGGACCATGCCCCGCAGCAGCTCCGGCAGACCACCGGCACACCTCCCACAGTGGCACCTTCGCTTCCGAGGTCAACCCTGAAGGTCCCACCCTGCTTCGTGTCTGCCAGCTGCCTCTGAGAAAATCATAGCTGAAAATTTAGAACGGTGTGGAGGGCAGGCTGGAGAAAGCAGGCCAGCAGAAAGACGGCCAGGGTTAGTCCTGTGAAGGTAAAACAAGCTTCCAGCCTCTGCCACAGCCAGCAGGCACGTGCTGAAAAGGTCTGCTCACCCCAGGGCTCCTGCCTGCACCAGAGCAAGGCCAGCTGCCTCAGGCCCTCTCCACATCCCTGCACTGCTGGCCCAGACTCTGGGGTGCTAGGGAAAGGGGGCTCCACCACGGCTGCGGTGAAAGTACCCAGCCTAGTTAAGCAAACCACATCAACAGGGTGAGAAGAGCAGAGAAAAAAATCGCACCTGTGGCCCAGTCGTACAAAAAATTAGCAGGCTTATGCCCACTGGCTATGGGTTTCATTTTAATCCAGCATAGGTGCACATATTTTTCAAATCCCAAATAGTCAGAACTGATGAGCTAAAATAAAATGAAGCTATTGCCGGCCTACAGAGACTGCCTTGGTTTTCGAAACCCAACTCTGAAGAAATTAATTTCAGTGTTCCCTTAAAACCCTATAATTAGGGCAGGCAAGCATTCCTTCACCCCTTTCTTGCTCCCCACAACCTCCGGGGGGGGGGCTGGCCAGGCCTGTGCTCAAGCCACCTATAAATGGGCATTTATTAGGAAAAGTTATGAGTTGTTTTTCGTTTTATGTTGCCATAAGCAACAGCTTCCACGCTAGGCCCTTTGGTCCAAGGCCGGCTGCCCCTAACACTGGACCAATCGGCCCTCCGAACGGCCCCACCAGTATAAAAAAGAAAAAAGGAGGAAGAGGAGGAGAAGAAGAAGGAGGAGAAGGAGAAGGAGGAGAAGGAGGAGAAGGAGGACCATTTAGGAAGCAAATAAAAGGTAAATCAAATAGTTTAATTTTTCAAGGGCCGTGGCTCCAAATAACCTTCCCAAACACATCTCAACCCGAACAGATATTTCCCCCATTGTTTAAGGTGCCTGCTAGTGTTCATTTTTGTGGTTAACAAATTCCTCTCTAGCTAGCTGTCTGCACACCTGAGCGCCGAAACTGGTGCATTTCACAAATTCCAAGTTCCGGACTGAGGACCACCGGGAGTTCTTGCAGGCTGGCGCGGCTTCGGGTTCCCAGACAACCTCCGTCCGCGCCCGGGACTTGGGAAGGCCTGCCGCGCAGAAGGGCCCCTTCGAGGTCCCTTCATTAATATTTAAATACAAAGTAGCGAAAGTGAGAAATGCACTTACCGCCCTTCAGTGTCGCGGGGAAGCCGATCGCACCCGCGCCGCGTAGGTCCACGGCAATGCCCTCGCCGGTCAGGCGCTGCGCTCCCGTGCCCACGGCGCGCAGGCCCTTAGCCGCGTTCCGGTGTCCGGCGCTCGCCGCCTCCCGAGCGGGAACTGCGGGGCGCAGCGCAGCACGGCTCCCGCAACTCCCGGCACGGCCGTCCCCGAGCGCACGCGTCTCCAGGCCCGGCTCCGGCGCTACGCGCTTGGTGCCTCAGGCGGCCTGCAGTCCCGGGTCCCCGCATCTGCGCCCGGCGCCACCAGGGACCTTTGTCCCAGACGAAAACGAAAGCGCGCCGGCCCCAGGGCGCCCACGCCCTGCCGCGGAGGGCCCGGCCCGCGCACCCCGAGACTTTCTCCAAGTTCGCGTGCATCGGGCGGCCGCGTGCGGGACTGCGGCGCGACTGTCGGGCAGCGCGGCGAACTCGGGGCGCGGGCCGGGCACAATGGGCGT
>NW_004524729.1:2762584-2763094 GCF_000260255.1 Octodon degus | reverse complement strand
TGGGCACAGACGCGCCGCGCGCCCGGTGCATGCTAATGGCCGGCGGCCGCGCCATGAATTATTCAGCAGCGGCGCGGAGGGCGAGCGGGCGCGGAGGGCGGCGGGGCCCGCGTCCCCCTCCGCCGCGGAGCAGCCCCGGCCACTTCCCAAACTTTCCCGAGTCTGCACCGAGGATGCGGCCCCTCGGCGCCGCCGTCCCCGCCCGAGCGCGCCGGCCGCGCTTCTCCCGTTGCCGCCTATTTTATGTCTTTTGTCTCGGAGTTGGCACCTGTCCCAGAGAGCGCGTTTCCCTGCCCACCCCTTCGCCGCCGGATCGCGGCGAGGGAGGGGGGTCCTGGGGACCAGCGGAGAAGGGGCGGGGGCGGGGGGCGTCTGCGGGCCCCGCAGCCTGAGGAGACCAGGCGGGGGGCGCACCGGGCACCGGGTACCGCGGGGAGGTCGCGGCTGCGGACGCGCGCAGAATACCAACGAGGCCGTGCCCGCGGCGGGCGAGCACCGGGCGCCGCCCCT
>NW_004524729.1:2753099-2762338 GCF_000260255.1 Octodon degus | reverse complement strand
GCTGGGGCGCGATCGGCGGCTGCGCTCCGAGCCGCCGGCTGCCATGATTGCGGGTGGCGGGGCGCGCGCGCTCAGGCCGGGCTCGGGGACCCCAGCGGACCCACGATTGTCGGCCGCCTGCAGCCTCTAGGCCACCGCCGGGTTCAAGCTGCGGGGCGGGGCCGGGGCTGCCGGGCTCGTTTCCGCGGCGCCCGAACCTGGGACGCATTCGGGACCCACGGTGGCAGCGGCTTCCCCGGGCGGGGCGCGCGCACCGGCGACCCCGCGGCGGCTTCCCGGACCCCGCTGGCTCGGCTGAGCGAGGGGCGCGGTGCCCAGTGGCGTGGGGTGGGGCGGAAGGGCACCTTCTGGGGAGGGGTTTAGTGCTAGGAGGTGGAAGGGGGCGCGCAAGGTGCCTGGCGGAGTTAGGGGCCCTCGGGTGTCCGGGGAGACGCGGGATGGGCGGGGGCGCGGTGCCCCTCCGGGCTGGCCCTCTTCCTTCCCGATGGAAACAACTTCCTGCTTTTCCGATTCAGGTCGCCAGAGCTGCGGGAAGAAGTTCAAGGCCGGAGCCTTGCTCCTTCGGCCCGACGGCGACACTGCTGGCTGCAGGCCATGCTGTGCGTGCCTGGGCTCCTCCGGGGAGAGGGAACTGGGCTGCAGGGCCCGGACACCGGTTAGAATGAATGCCAAGGAGACTGCGGCGTCTTTCCCAGCCACAAGCAGGGGTGTCCAGGCGGTTTCCACGCCACAGATTCACTGGCCTGGGCCTCTGAGGACACGAGCAGACACAGGGGGTCGCGTCCGACCCCTCCCCTGCCTAGGCACGCTCTGGCTGGGTGCCACATGGACCCGTGAACCGCCAGGACCCTGGAGAAACAAGGCCTCCGGTCTGTCCCACTGTCTCTGCCCACCCCCCCCCTCCTGGCCTTGGCATTCTAACTGGCGTCCCTTGACGTCACATCTCGCCATTTCTATCAACCAATTGAAACTTGCCCGTTGTCATAAAAATATATATTTTTATGCCATTGGTAAATTCAAAAGTTCCTCGTGGGCCCTGCTTCCCAGGAAACTTCGGCCCACATTTGATTCGACTGCCCAGGAGGGGGCAACTGGCTACACCGGGTGAGGCTGGCCTGGGCAGCTCTGCCAAGGCCTCCGCTGCCTGCCGACCCCACTTCCACGCTTTGTGGACCCCCACGACCTTGGCCTTGAACAGTGCTGGACCCTGCACGCCGACAGCAGTGCCACCAACCCATGACACACAGTTTGGGATGAGGAAAGGAAAATCCAGGAAAGGTTAAGAAGCCTTCCCAAACTGCTTTCCCGAGAGTTGGGGTGTGGGGCAGCCTCTTCTTCCTAGAAATCCCCCCCTTTTTTTTTATCTTTTCCTATCAGAAAACTTAGGTTTAGAAAATGGAGTAGAAGTGATTGCCAGTTAATCTCTTCACTGGAATCATGACCAACTTTCACTTTCCACACTGACAACCCGCCCAGAATCACCCAAGCCAGGGAGATTTCCCAAGTGTAGGGGAGTCGCCCTGTTTCCCCAGGAAGGTACAGTGTCACCCTGGCCTCAAGGGCTGGGGACTGTTTGCAGAACAGACTCCAGCAGCCTCAGCTCGGGGACACCATGCCCACTCTAGTGACGTGACACTGGGACTGTGTCGTCTAGCATGGTCCTTTACAGTTTGCTTTGCTATCAAGATCCTTGCCCCAACCAGGAAAGTGGGGGAAATGTCCCATGGGGTCTGTGCCACACAGTCCCAAGACCCCCCACATGCCTCTGTCGACCTCCTTCGTCCCCAGCCACACTGAGGTGACCCAGCCACTAACTGCCACCCTCAGCTCCTGCTGCCCCGTCCTTCCCAAGCATCTTAGCTCCTTCCAAAATCGCAATAGAGATATTTTGTGGCTTAGCAAGTTTAAGGACTCCAGAAGAACAAAGCTGCAGGAATGGGGCTGACAGCAGAGATCGCAACACCCCAAGCATCAGGCCCTTTTAATACTGAATCTTGTTTTTCCAAAATAATGAGCAAGCTCAGTAATGACCAATCAGGGATTCCAAACATAAATATATGCTAGCTATTCCACAGCAAACTGCTCTCCAGGGCAAATTCAAAAAAGTGCCACATACCTTCGAGACATGCTCATGAAAGGAAAAAAAAAAAAAAAGACTATCCAACAGCCACGCTCTAATCTATTTATAATCACTTTCCTAAACACTATAAATATTATAACTAATGTGATATATGTTTTGTGATTAAATGGGTGGATTAAAACATTGAATTTTTTTCAAAGCCACAAAGCAAAAGAGATGGTCTTCCCTTATGCCACTTTCAACTTCTGCTTATTGACACAAATACAACTTTAACAACTGTGTCATTGAATGCGGTGACAAATGCTGGGATATTAGTCTTGTAATTTCCACCCAAAATCATTGTATACTCACACCAACTTGCTAACCTTCTTTTTATTACCTGATTTTTTTTTCTGACTCTCACACAGTAATAAGTTAATTGAATGCCTTTCCCCCTTCCAATTTTTATCTGGTAAAACAAGAAAAGTAGTGAAGTCAGAACAATATTTAAGATCTCACATTTTTTCCGACTCTCAATCCTTGGCAAGGGTTTAACATATAATTTGGTTGGAAATTCAGAAATCAAATTTACTTAATTCAAGGCAAATTATAGCACTCAGGTAATGAACTGCCCTGCATAGTACCCAGGTTGGATAGTTTTGGTTTGGTCTACCTGCAACCATACTATATTAGTCAACGTAAATCAGATTTTGAAAGTGTGCTCGAATGATCCAAGAAGAAACCTGGGAGAAATTTACACCCTGGATGAGCGAGTTCTGGACGAGTCTCCTGCAAGAAAAACTTGGCCTGTCCCTCTGGGCCACAGCCACCCCTGAGATCAGCTGCTTAAGAATCAGGCTGTCGCGGCACCAGGGTGTCTATAGTGTTGGCCTTGTGGGGTTATTTTTGCCTCATTTCTCCCAAGATGGCCTAATGAGAATGCAGCCGGCGACTTCCTGCCGTGCCCGAGCCCTGAGCCCTGAGCACTGAGCTTGGCTCTCCCCATGGCCACCCCACCAAGGCAGGTGGGGGGAGTTCAGTTTCGATTCCTTCTTTCGCCAGAGCACCATGTAACAGCGTTAGACTTTCAGTATCCAGGACTTTCCGAGGAAGAGGACACACGGAACAGATGCATTAAATCCAGTTTGGGCAAGCACGGTGAGCCCAAGTGAAAAGTCACACTCTGGCTTGGGCTCTGGACATTTATTTGCACACTGAGAACAGGGATGCTGCTAAAGCTGGAGCCATAAACCTGGGCTGAAGCTTGCAGCTGCTCAGGAGGAGACACCCCTGGACTGTTTCTGCCTGCGTGCCCTTCAGAGGGCTGTTCAGCAGCTTTGGACATTCTGTCAGAAAGGCAAACCAGGCTTATTGTCCTTTCTTTCTTTCTTTCTTTCTTTCTTTCTTTCTTTCTTTCTTTCTTTCTTTTCTTTTGCTTTTGTGTCAAAGTAGCTTACGAGGCTGGGTCCATCTCTATATATCTGTGACATGATAACTTGGCAAAGCCTCTATTTTTACTCTCGGTTATTGGTACACAAAACCTATCAGCCTCCTTTCCAAATCTTGCGTTAGCTCCCCCAGTTTTATGTGGAACTTAGCCTCTGTTTACTTCCAACAGCAATGACAATCTGGCCGTAGGACAAGCTCGTCCGAGGACAAAGCAGGCATGGGGCATTGCGGTAGCATACCCCTACCCCCTAAAAAGCAGCACACTGACACATTTCTGTGTCTTCTTCCCTTCATCTAAAAAAATAACACAAGGAACACACTTGAGTGTGCACCGGTGACGCCAGGTCCCGTGTGTCCTCGCTTTTGGGGCGCTAGCCGCCAGCCCCACCTCCATGCCAGCAGCTCTGGTTAATCTCGGGCTCCCGCTTCGCTGCCTCGCACACTTGGGATGCTCACACATCCACTTTCTCAGAGTGCTACCCAGGAGCCCGCATCCAAAAGGACCCTACCCTCTGGGAAGTTATTCTTAAGGGGTTTATTCCTCAAATAAAAGGACAGCATCAGACACCCAGGAATCTACGGTACATACACATTCAATCACATGGAAATATAGGAATCTACTGCATTTCATACATGTATATTAGCTCACAATTTCCCCCTTATACAGATCAACTAATATTTTCCATTCCAGAGCAGTAATAGCACGAAACAGAAAATACAAACTAAGAATGATGGGACAGTATCTCTGACTATCTAAGAAGATATCAAATGCCAAAACTAGATGCTTGGCTTTATATAAAGGATCAGAAAGACACAGGGCAAGTTAAATTTTTAAAGTCCAAATGTTGCCTTTCAAAGGGAAGTGAGCATCACATTTTAATCATTCAATTCTATAATTTTTAAAATGAAATCATCACAAATCAGGAAACTAACATTTGCCGAAGAATTGATTGTGTGACTAGCCCCATTTTATTAGCACTTTAAGATGTAGGAGAATTTGGAGCGTGACGGTTTCTGGAGAGAAAATGAAAGTATCTCAGAAAATTTGGAAAGCATTTCACTCCCTAGCAGCCCAAGGCCTGCCTCCCTTTCACAATTGAAAAGTTTCAGTTTATCTAAAGTACTTTTACATCTTTTCCATGCTTGTGGCTTTCATAGTTGTCCTTCGATGATTACATATGCTTTCTGTCTCACATCTAAGGAGAATTTAGCTGTGTAGCTGTAATTTTAAAAACTATGAAGTGTCTAGGCTTATGCTCCAAATTTTTAGCTAATGCCGAAGTGCTAATGAAAGTGGAATTTTTTCTTCCTCGCGGCTGAGATGAAAACTTGTATTTCCTAGACAGATAGTTGTTCGGGGGCTAGGTAAGTTAGCAGCCCTCTGGAATAAAGGCAAAAGAGTGGGCAGGGGAGCTGATTTAGAACTCAAACAGCTCATTGTTAAATTGCAGGGGATTGCAAGAACTTTAAAAGAAGAATCAAAATTAGGACTTTACCACTTACTTCTTTCAAAGGCTTGTACCAGTCACAGGTGCTTTCAAAATGAACAGGCTGAAAGTGGCATGGGGGGAAGTGTCAATTACAAGTCGCTTGAAATTTGACCACACTGGTCTTATTTATTGAAATATTTATTCTATTTTTAAAAATTAAATGTGATTTTACACAAAACAGATGGGCAGTTTGCTATACAAGGACAGCTCCATAATCCTGACAGCTTTTAGATAGGATTAGATTCAGGGTTAAGGTACAATTGTTTTTTATCTCTGCTTTTTCTACAAAAAGCAAAAAAAAAAAAAAAGATTTTAACTAAATGTATCGCTACAAGAAAAGATAATATTTAATCTCCCCTAAAGAAAGATACAAAATAAGAGAAAACTGATGCTTTCATTTTGTTTCTGGCTATTTATAGAGCAACTTTTGATGTGATTCCTAATTTTAAAAGAACAACAGCTTCATTCTCTTTAACCCAAAGCAAGAGGTAACGTAAGCCATCAGGCAAGAAGAGAACCTACTAGCCTTTGGAAATAAAAGTCTATATAACTTTTACATAATGAACACGTTTAGAAAATGTTTCAAGATAGCAAGGGACTGGACAAGTATTTTTCCCTCCTCTGCCCGGAGAACATGCGGGGGCAGAGATGTTCAGGTCTCCCCAAGAGTTGACACCTCAGTAATGCTTCACCCATTAACCAGTTTCTGCATCTGCTGAAGATCTGCCTCCCAAGCTAACGGCCCAGCTCAGCCCGACCCAGGTACTGCCGGCTCCTGCCCTCCCTCTTGAAACGCCCCTGAAATTGGGAGTCTCCCACGCCGAGCGCTGGAAATTTATAGCAGGGCTCCAGGGCTCCCTGGGAAACTTCTTGAGCCGGGAAAAAGCTCGTCAATGCACACCTGGATCTGCAGATTCGGGAAAATGAGCCGCCTGTAGCCAAAAACCAAAACACTCAACCACCCGAACACAGTCTGCAAGAAACACAGAGTTCTTTGACGTGGCAAGAAGAATTATAAATAAAATAGCTCCAAGGCAGACAGGCTGAATGAGCCTTTTAAGACAGCCTGCTGGTGCTTCAAACTTTAATACTTAGAACATGAAACACCAGCTCCACAAGTCGTAGCCCGGGCTCCGGGTGTGCTCGGGTGTGCTCCACACTTGGGTACTCACGAGCACGCGTAGCAATGGACGTTCCATTGCCCTTGCGGTTTGGGGGCCCAAGCTGAAGTCCCCCTGGAGGGCCCCCAGCGCAGGTGATGGGCTGGCCTTACCTGCATCTTTGCCGATTTCGGCCTTTGTCCTTACACGTGGGCCAACACGGAAAGTCACAGAAAATGCGACCAGCTGCAGACAGCAAGCGTGGATCTCAGGGACTTCCCTGCAACACAAAACGATGTTTGGTGAACACGATTCAGGCAGGATGTCTTAGGGCAGCAGGGTGTGGACAGGGCTGGTGCTGCGACCTCACAAGTGCCTCCCTATGCCTGGCTGGTCGGGGTGACACTGGACCACAGTCATCTGCTCCAGCACCCTGAACATGACAAGAGGCCATCTTGTCATATTCAAGGCCTGGAGGAAGTTGAGGTGATCTTTACTTTGCTCCAGGCTCCCCCCACCCCCATGCTGGGCAGGCCCCCTAAGGACAGTGGACACCACAGAGGGCTTTGATCCAGTTCAAGCCAACTATGACATCCTAACCATGTAGTCATGCCAGGTGCCATGCACATCACTGAGCAGTTTAGTCACAGCAACGTCCTTAACAGCACAGGTTTCTCCTGCAGTAGGAATGATAGCACTTGGTGTGTGTGCCGTCACTCGGTGATTTACACAGCAGGCCCTCACCCCCTTCATGCACTCCAACCCTGTAAGGAAAGCAACCTAAGACCCGTTATATCTCTTCTAAGACTGGGGAAACTGAGGCTCAGGCAGGTGGAATAGCGACTTGATCTGCCCTTGCGCAGGCCCAGGGCCCCAAGCACTCCTGTACGCATGCACTGTGGTACTTTCGCTATGTTTTTTAAAAAAGGAAAACATCACTGTCTATCTACCCCTTCACACTCCTCCACACATAGGCTTATTTTATAGGTAAAAGCAATTTCTAGGAAACACAGAGCCCCTTTGAAATCTCGGCCCCAGCACTGCCTGAAGCAGGTCCCGCTCTGGCCACGCCCCCTCCCAAGCTCTGCAGTCGGCGTTGGCCCTCCGAGACATCCACCCACCCCGCCAGGTGCCCCTGCCCATCTCCTCCACGTGGGACCAGGCCACAGACCCAGGGCATAAAGCACAGGACAGAGCCTGCTGCACCTGCCAGAGTCCGTGCAGCAGGGCCATCTTCCCTGAGCTGAGGGATCTATTCGATCTCCTGTCCCCTGCAGCCCCCTTGGCCATACTGCCCCGTTGGCAGCCCGGTCTTGCCTGGTGCCCTGTATGAAGCCTAGCAGACACCTGCCTGTGGTCTCAGCAGAAAAGGCCAGACAGGTGTAAGAACGGCTGGGGGGAGCTCAGCGGTCTGCTCAGCGAGGCCCACCAGTGACCAGCTTCTGGGGTGAGGTCATCCAGGTCTCCCAGCCCATGCCTCAGTTTCCCACAAAGGCAAACTTATGCTGATGAGAAGGAAAAATCGCTCCCCAGAAAAAAAGAAAAGTAGGGTACGCTGGGCCACGGCTGGGACAGAACTGAGTAAGGATCAGAGAGGTGCATAGTGTGGCTGGCTGCTCTACAAAAGGCAGGGTAATGAGGCTTGGGTCCCAGGGACACTCAGCCCCCTGTCGTGTGCCGTGGCGCCTGCCTCCATTCCTGGTGTAGTGCAGGCACCCTCCCCATGCCACCTGTGCACAGCAAGGCATGCTCTGCAGCTCTAAAACAACAACCTGCCCAAATCCAAGCTCCACCTCTTGGGCACCAGGCTCAGAAACAAACTGGGCATTTTCAAGTCTCCCTGGCAAAGCCACTTGAGCGCTAAAGCGGGTCAACAAATGATGAAATAACTGAAAATCAGGCCACAGGCCCTTGCCCAGCAGGGCAGCGGCGAGGGCCACTGGGTCTTCAAAGGCAAAGGAATCTGGGGGTCTTTTACTTGTTTCCTTTTTGGACCTAATTATAAGAAAAAGTGTCTTTTAATGCTTTTTTAAGAAATCACAAATATCTGAGTCTCACAAGCTTCTTGGGATAAAAATTATAACCAACTCTTTGGTTGGTTTTCCTTTCCTTTTCTTTCTTCTCCTCTCTCCTCTTTTTCTGAGGGCCTAACAGCTGAATTCAGGGCGTCTGCCCTGAGCTACATTCCCAGCCCTGTTTAATTCCTCACTTTGAGACAAAGTCTCTCCCCAAGTTGTTAAGTCTCCCACGCTGGTAACTTTGTCCAACATTTGAGAGAAAGCAACCCAGGACAGACAGGGTAATAGCCCGAATTTAACGCCAGCAGCAGTGACAGCCTGGGCATCCCGATGCCACCGAAAGTGACCTCAGGTACCAGCAGGACTGGGATGCGCGCAAAGGAAGCTGGCTAGGCAGACAGCTACCTGTAAAAGGGTCTGAGGTTTTCCATTTCGGCCAGCGGAGACTGCGTTTACTTTTGGGAGCATTTGACCGGCTTCCCGGCAGGAATAAAGGACCCAAACCCAGGAGCGACCGCCTTCCCTCTCTACCGAGGGAGCTGCGCTCCTGCCCGCGCCGCGGGGGGCGCACAGGCCCGGGGGAGCTCGGCTGGGGCGCAGGGCGGGTCGGGTCGCTGCGGGGACGCGTCCGAGGGGCCCCCGCTGCTGGCCTGGGCCCGGAGTCCGCGAGCGCCGGCCGCTCAGGAGTCCGGCCCGAGCCGCGCTGGGGCTGTCGGCGCCCCGCGTTCGCCCTTGTGGCCCGGCTCCGGGTCCCAGTCGGTGATTCCGATGAGGTCGAGGTCCGCGTCGACGTCAGGATCCGGGTCTGGGTTCGATTTCGCGTGGACATCAGGACAGGTCTGCTGGCCCATCAGGCAGGACACCACCAGGCCCGGGTGTGCTCCCAGGATCCAGGTCCAGAAGCCGGGTCCGGGTCTGCGTGCACGGAGCGCAGCCTCTGCGCCCAGGATCCAGGCCGAGTCCGGAATCCGGGTCCGGGTCGGAGTTTGGGTCGGTGGAGACCGCAGGGCCCCAGGCTCAGTCTGCGCCCAAGTTCAGCGCGGGTGCCGCCCGCGTGGACGCGGCGCCCAGCCCGCCTGCCCGGTCCGGCGGCGGCACGCGCCCCAATTAGCCGCGGCCGGGG
>NW_004524729.1:2732066-2752794 GCF_000260255.1 Octodon degus | reverse complement strand
TTGAAGCCCACGGAGACACTGCCTTACTTCCTTGGCCTTGTATTTTTAAAGAATTCTACCCTTTCCAGCCCCCAGGAGCCGAGCATTCGTTTTTTATGGATAAGCAAATCCCATTCCCTTGAAGGTTAAACAAATTTTAGTTGGAAACAGGGACAAGAATTTCACATAGCACAAAATCCTGCAGCATTATGGCTTAAAAAAAAAAAAAATCTAGTCTCTGTTCTTAACCCAAGCGATGCACCCCACATGACTGAGCCCAAAAAGTATTCTGAGAGACAGAAGCTCTGGGAAGCAAAAGCTAAAGAAAATAATTATTATTTTTTTTCTTTTTTAAGAAGGCAAATGATGAGTACAAACCACTAAGATTTCCATCCAGAGACCACAGTTTATCATCTGACTACGAGTCAAAATCTCTAGACCTCTTCAGGGGTGAGTTTGCGGCCTCTGGAATCTCCTTTTGACACCAAATGTGAACACAAAACATAAACTCCAAGTCAGACACTCACCAAATGTCCAAGAAGAATGACCTCTTCCCCCCTGTGCTATTGTGTGGCCGGCAAAACCACTTTATAAATCCACATAAACTCCTAATTGAGATGCGTAACGCCGCTGGTTGTGTCCACAGAGATGGTCGATCTGGGACGTACGCAGAACGTGGTGTGTAAGATTCAGTGATGAATCTTGGTATAGAAAAACAAGTAATATTTATTATACATCTGTATTGTACTAACGAACCTTTCTGCTCTCTTCTCTCTGCCCCCCACAGCTGGAAGGAAATGTGGCATTTGTCTGCATGGCTGTTCACAAGCCTTCCCAAACGACTTTTTCCTTGGTTATGAAAATACCATGTGTGTAAGGAAGGTACAGAAAAATCTAACACATAAGCCACCTTAATGACAATATCTGAACGTAGAGACTGAGGATACAGATAATTCTAATAGGATGTAAAAAATAAGGGTTGGGTACAAAGTGCCCCCAAAAGGAGAGAATTCGCCTACATGCCTTTAACCAGAAATAGTGTTTGACCACATTTTCTTTGACCTACCAGCCAACGCACATAGACACACAAGTACATAATTCATGTCCGTATTTCTTGCAGGGAACTATTGAATTCCGTGCTTCCCCTGCCGTTACAAATTCTGTCGACGACGTTTTCAGGGTGACATAAAATGCCGTCATCTCACCCTGGGGCGGCTGACCACCGTGCCGTATTCTGTTCCTGACTGATATTTCTCTCCTGCACCTCATACCGCAACCCGTGAGCTTGCCTGTGAAGTGTGGCTGCCCGGTGGGCCACTAACAAACCTGACACGATCTGATGTTAGCACACCGAGGCGACTGCACTACTGTAAAGGGGCTAAGGCTGGCACTGCGGATTCCGTGGATTCCGTCCCAAAGGAACCTGGCACTTCTGGAATTCCTCCGGGACCACAGTGACTCCGGGAAGCAACACAGAAATCTTGGTTTGCCGGCCACAAGCCTGGTGCTGCGAAACTTTTGCATGCCAATGTGTGGGACCGGCTCAGGCACATGCCAGATCATGACATGGTGTCTGGGGACGGTGCTCTGTGTCCCAGGTCCCCAGGCCATTTGGCCCCCACTCCCACGACTCCCACACCTTAGTGGGCTTAAGTTAAGGTCATGGGGCTGATGTGTTGGAAGCAGTACCTCAACAGTACTGATCTAGGCTGTTTGTCTGAGAAGGGAAGCTTGATTCTAGCCAGCGTCTTTTTTTGCTGAGGACCCACCCCACCGGATGATTTGTGCCACTGCCCCACACTGTAGACTCTCCATGCTTTCTGGGTGGCCCGCCTGCCCTCTCCTGCCCACTTACCGCCCCTACTACCGTGGGTTTTCATGCCCCTGTGCCACTCAACCATGCCTGCAGCCCACCTGCAGCCTGGCTCTGCATGTGGCTGGCCTGTCCCAGGGGGGCTCCCAGAACTGCAGGAGCAGTGGGTGCTGCCAGGGAGCCCCAGGCCTGAGCCCTAGAGGAGGAGCAGCTGCTACCACTGACAAAGAGAAGAACGGAGGGGTCCAGGCGACCAGGCAGAAAAGCACAGGGGCATTATCTGCGGAATGATACTGCAAGAACCAACGATAAGGAAGCACAGGAAGCCGAGACCAGAGTCGTCTTTGTGTGGGAGGATTGAACACTTTTTCCCTGATGTGCATCTTTTAATATTTTCCAAATTTTCTACACTGAGCATACATTTTTTTTTTCAGGATTAGAAGAGAACTGAGTTACTGACATATCTATGCTCTGTTGGATAGCCACAGATACAGTTCACATAAGAATACGGTCACTCATTGTTACTGCTTAGGAGTTGCAAATAAACACCAGCATCCATCCTCCTAAATCGCCAGGAAAGTTATTAGGGTGACATCGGTGCCTGCCATGTCCTTAGCACTTTGCCCTGGAGAACAACACTTCAAAACAGAAAATGAAACCAGGCAGCGCTGCCAGGCCAGTCCTGGCTGCTGCTGTGCTCTCTGCTGCAGCCCTCGGCCGAGGTGGGCGAGGCTGGCACTGCTGTCCTCTAAGCCGGGGAAGCTGTGGTTTGGAGCAGGACGGGCACCGAGGCTTGTTGACCCTCTAGGTCTCCTGTGTCCCTACAGCAGCTTCCGGGCCATTTTCCCTGGGGATCCAGCATGCTTCCTGTTGTTCCCGAGGTTGTCCCCAGTATTAAGAGTGATGCCCGCAGCCAGGGAGGGATGGCGAGCCGCAGAGACTCTGCTGGATGTGCCCTGGCATAATGCATTTACATGGGTCCCCTCCCCCCAGGAGGGGCATGTTGCATCTGGGCCTTGGGCAGGGAAGTGGCCCCGTGGATGGTGACAGTGTCTCAGCCAGGTGGGAACGCTTCTACACAGTGACCTCAGAGGCCAACGCCTCACTCTTCCTTGGAAGGGAAAAAACGTGCCCAGGAGGAGGAGACCCAACTTGCATCTGGGGACCACGCTCTCCCCAGGAGGCCGCTCACTGCTGGGCACAGCCTGTCCTTACCTCTGGGGTTAACCGTGGGCCACTTCCAACCTCTGTACAACAGCAGGAGGGGCCAATCTCCAAACTGAATTTTTTTTAATATCATAAGTATCTTTCTTTAAAACTGGGCGAAAAGGCGAACCAGCATGCTGCTTTCGACTCTAAAAGGCAATTTCTAAATTTGGATTAAAAAAGAAAATGTACTCGAGCATGCAGATCCAATGGCTCTCAGAATGAAAGTAAGCTGCGCCACTCTGTGTTCACCCCAGCCTCACTGGCTTAAAATAAAGCAGAACAAAATGAGGTGCACCCAGCATGTCTCCCGTCGCCTCCTTTCTGGAGGGAAAGTGGGGTGAGCCGCCTGCCACACACACGTCCGTCCCCAGGCTGTAGCTGTGCAGTCCCAGGGTCCTATGGGACTGAACAGACTGAGACTTTTTCCGTGCCAGAGATGGCCAAAGCAGCAGGCAGGGATTAAATTATAAAGTCAGTAATTGCAGAAAACAATCAACAGGTAAGAGGACTAAATAGGACACTCTGAACTGCTCTGACGAAAATGTCTCGCACTTGGGGTTTTTCAGCGGTAAGTAGATGGGCACATTTTCAGAAGACCTCCTATTCTGCTTTCCCTCCTCACGTAGGCAAAATACCCCTGCTTTCTAAAATAAAAACACATGCCACCTTCACAGCAGAGAAGAGCCAAACTGCGGAGTCTTTGCAGAGATAATTTTTATATTAAAAATGAGAAAGAGACTGCTATCTTGGCTTTATACCTACTGGGGGGAGCAGCTTTTCTGAGTGTCAATAATTTAACTGTCAACACAACAAAACGCTAATCCTGTCTCCCAGGCTCTAGACTGGCAGCCTAGAAGGAGGGATTTTAATTGTAATTACTAAAAAGCAAACGCAGAGGTTAATAGCAAACATTGCTTTCAGGGATTCTCCAGGCAGGGCTGGGTCATAACTAATTTATTTTTATCTTATCCATCTATCTATGCACTGGATTAAAATATTTATATGAGTCTGTCCGCCTTAAGACACGCTGTCCTAGGCACCAGCTTCAGGGCCACTCCTTCATTTTTCCGCTTTAGCTTTTCATTGTTTGCAGAAATGCCGCCTTCGCACGGCACAGACTTTCCAGTGCTGGCGAGCTCTCTAAGCAGGGGACAGCCCACTGTGCCCTCCACCAGGGAAACCTCTGCCCAGGCTTTGCAATGCTGCCTGGCCGCGGCGACAGGGACACAGCTGCGGCGATAGGGACACAGCCCTGCCGAAGCTGCCTCCCAGGAGAGGCCAGTGAAGTCACGCAGGCCTGAACCTGGCTCCCAAGAGGGCAACAGACAGATAGTACAGCCTGGTGAGAATGTGCCCGCCGGGTGGCAGGTAGGCAGCAGGCAGCAGGGAGTTAATCCAGAGAGTGGGGTGGGGCGCACACAACCCCACAGGCAGGGATGGGATGGAACACAGGCAATGGGACGGGGGCTGCGGGGCCCAGCCCGACAGGCGCAGACACAGGGGGCTCTGTCTGCCTGCCCGCTGCCCTGGCACTGTGACTAACCGCCCCACTATTGTGAGCCTGAAGCCAGCCCTTTGTATGGTCCCCTGGCGTCTGGGACACAGGCGAGGAGCCCTCTCCAGCAGTCCCCCACCCCCCGCACTGAGATCGGCAGCCCAACACCCATCCTGCCCGCTCTAGGGCTGCTGCGCTGGCAGCCTGGTGAGCCATCGCTACAGGGGAGTCCTGTCCATGGCCAAGAAGGCCAGAAGAGAGAGAGAGAGAGAGAGAGAGAGAGAGAGAGAGAGAGAGAGAGAGAGCCAGTCTCCCAACTTGGGCCAGCGCATGGCAATGGGGGAGGGCAGTAGCCAGGGAGCTGCTGAGCCTGCACCGCCCAGGCCTGCCCTGTGCGTTCCATGTCTTGGAGGGTCTGTACCCTTGAAATGTGGAGAGTCTCAGCCGAGACTCTCGGGCTTTGGGGGACTCCACGGGTGCGCGCCATGGAGATCAGTGACTTCATCCTCACTGTGCACTGGAGCAGCGCTGTTTGGGGCGCACACAATCAGAGACGAAGAGAATTATTACTACTGTGATTCTCGCCTCTAATTTTTCTTTTTAAAAATGTGGCCTCTGGGACACTTGAGGTCACAGAGGTGGCTGTGGCTGGCTGGCCCACCACTCCTGCCAGATATGGTGGGGCTGTGCTGTGTGTGGGTACACAGCTGTGCCTGGGCCTTGAGGGCTGCTGCTCACAAGGAGACAATGGGCAGCCACCCAGAGATGGCACCACCATGGGCACAGCGACACCGTGCTATGAGCTAGCCCTGCATTTGCCCATTGTAAGAAGTAGAACTTGCACAATTGTGTGTCTGGAAGCCACGGCAAAACACACACGCATGCACCCCAGGAAGGCCTGTACACATGTACACAGTATGCAAGCACCAGCTCCCCTCCAGCAGATTCCTATGCTGACGGCTTTCCACAGAGTCACAGAGCCCCTGACGGCCCCAGAGGACCCCCACAGCCAGACCTCTGGCCCTTGACCCTGGGATGGACATGACCTGCCCAGGGCCTAATCTGTTTTTCAGGAACCAGCGCTCTTTTGCCTCCCCAAGACTCTTCCTCCATAAATAGGAGAAATTATAATTTATGAGTGCATTGGATTAGAGACCAATATAACCTGGGCTGAATTCATGACTCTATATCCATTCTTTTTATACTCATTTTTCTTTAGGATTATAGGAGAAATTAACTTGGAGATGTCCTGTGGGCCCTCAGAGCCATGTTTGGTGGCACCAGACCTGGGCGTAGTCCCGGAGTCCCTGTAGCTCAGCCAGTGGCAGCGGCCCCTCCGCGTGCAGCTGACCTGCCTTTGGCACTGCCCACATTGCCTTCCTTCCTAGAACTTGCTCCTCAGGCCTTGCCCAGGCACAGGGCCCCTAAGCACCCCGCCAGGTGCCTGGGAGTACCCTGCTTTATTTTTAAAACAAAAATCGGTGATGAAAAAGACTCGGAAGGCTGAAGTGAACACAGGCTCCCTCAGCTCCTTGTCCGTGCCCCCAAGTGGCAGCCTGGCCACCTTCAACCCGAAGAGGACAGCTCAACAAGCAGGCGCGGTAACATGGCAGCGCCTGGCACTGTGCCACGGCCCAGGACGCAGTGCGCCTGCGTGGGCGCTGGGCGCGGTGACCCCCTCAAGCACTTCTGCCCGGGGGCTGCGGGCCCAGGACCGTGGCTGGGGCTGCAGAGGGGGCCTAGATTTGCAACACCACCCAGATCAGGCCGGTCTCCTCCCATCGCCCACTTCCCATGTGCCACCCCGGGGCCCAACCCGGCTAGGGAAGGTGCAGGAGATGGTTAAAATTCTGCATCCTCTTGCATCCGCCTCCGGAGGAAGCTCTGCTTTTTTTTCCCCCCAAGCAGGAGGAGGAGGGGGAAGCTGAGAGCAGCAATTTGCAGGCCTTGGGATGTTTTTCTCCTTGACAGCCTGGGCCCCGCCTGCCTCCCCTGCCCCTTTCTTCCCCGCGCTGCGCTGTGCTGTGCGGTGCGGCGCTGAGCCGGCACGGGCTGCGCCTCGGCTCGGCTCTGCGGCTGCCGCTCAGCCTGGCCCCACGCACGCGCGACTCCCGCGGAGCCCAGGCCGGCCTGGCGGCTGGGTGGCGGCGGCACTGCCTGTGCCGGCCGCCTGGCACTGCCCTCCTTTGTGCCGTCCTCCTCCGCCAGCCTGCTCCCCCTCGAGGCCTGCTCCCAGCCGGCCGCACCGCCTGCTGCCCGCCGATTGCCCACCCTGTGCCCACCTGGGGCGTCCTCACCTTCTGGGCCCCTGATCCCTGGCCTTGGGTCCTGCTCGTGCCCAGGGCGCCCGGCCACGTCCTCTGCGCCTCTGCTGCTCGCCCCACCCCGCTGCCTGCGCTCGGCGGCGAGCCTGGCACAGTGCCAGGCTGCCTGGGAGCCCAGCCCGGGCAGGGCGAACTTTCCGGCGAGGGTGTGCGTGGGGGGATGCGGGGGTGAGGCTGGTGCCAGGGGAGGGAGTGGGCCCCAGGTGCCCCCGGCCGCCCCCCAGCCTCTGGGCCGCCCCGGGGCCCCCGCCTCCGGGTCTCCTGAGCCCCATAAAGGCACAGACGACGCAAGCAGTTTAGTCAAAACAGTCATGTGCAGGAGCCGGCAAACAAACAAAAGCCCTTATTTATTTATTTAGTTCGCACACCCAGATAAGGAGGCGCCTCCTGGGCACATAATTTCACACTCATCAGAAAGGAAGCGAAGCCGCGATCCGCCTGTAGCCCGCGAGCCCCGGACAGCCCGCCTGGCCTCATGAATAATTGCGTCGCCTCAGCCTGGGCATTTCCATATTTAAATTGGGCAGCAGTGTATGATTAATTAAGAAGAAAAAAGGCAAAAAGGAAGAAAAGCGTGGGGGTGGGGAGCTGGACACTGTGGCCAGCGCGGCGTGCCAAGGTGCCCGCTTCGGCTTAACTCCTCCCCTGCCAGGCTCGAGCAGGGGTGCCATCATGGAGGGCTCGGAGGAGACGCCGGCAGAGGCCTTGGCAGAATCCGCCCTGCGGTGCCCGCCTTGGCCGCCTTCCTGCGCCTTGGGCCGTTCTGCTCCAGATGCTGGCCTCGGAAGTTTCTCTTCTGTCCCTGCTCAGAGCCCCTTAGACTCAGGCCAAGCAGACGCTGGGCCCCAGGGGTCCCCCAGGGGCCATCTGCAGGGGGAATAGCCTTGCTTTTTGCCTTGCTGTGCACACCTCCACCACCACGTGACTACACAAGCCCCTCCCCTCAAAGGTGACCCCAAAACCCTTCTATCCCCCAGAGCAGCCAGCCCTCTGGAGAGAAACAGGACAGGATATGTACCCTGCTGGCGCAGCACTGGGCTTCGGCCTCACTGTGGTTCAGCCCTGTGCTTGCCAGTTGTGTGGGCTTAGGCAAGTTACCTGGCCTCTCTGGGCCTCAGTCTGCCTGCCCATGAAATGGGAAGGAACTTAATGCATGTTCTCCTTGTGCCGAGCAAGGAGGGGCCTCTGAGAGGAAGCGCCTTAGCCAGAGACCAAGTCCAACTTGGGCCAGGGAATCCAGCAAGCTGCTGGGAAACTGGCCTGAGTCCATTGAGTGCAGACCTGAGTGGAGCGGGGGGCTACGGAGCCTCTCAGCGGGTCGTCTAATGCTACTGTCACCCCCATTCTGCAGATGGTGAGGGTGGCAACATGCCCACACTCCCACAGAACGCTGGCCCAGGATTTGAACCCAGAACAGCCCATGTGGTCCCCACCTAAGTGTTGGAAAAAATCTTCACCTTAACCACGGCACCACGGCCTTGTTTCAGGTCACTCTGTGGCACCCCACAGGGCTGGCAGGGGCAGGTCTGTGTGCCCTCAGGATAATGAATCTGCTCCTCTGTTCTCCAGCTCTCTGGCCTGAGCTGTGGCCCTCAGCTTCCCGTCCCTGAAGGCAGAAGCTCAGGCCACAGGGCTCTGCTAGGGCCAGCACCGAGCCCTCTGCCCTCGGGACAGTCCCAGCTCGCCTGCCTCTCTCTGCAGGAAGCTGGTCTCCCCCGTAGCACCAGCTGCAGCCCTCAGCTTCCTCACCTGCACCCCTAGGGTCCCGTGGCCCTTCAGTCTGAGGTGCTCCTACCACCCGAGCTGGGCTTTGCAGGTGGGGAGGAGGCGAGCGCACCAGGCCCTGACCTTTCCAGTGTGACCAAGTGACAACAGTGTGACCAGATTCAGCAGCAGGCCAGGGAAGAGGGCGGGGGGTGGCATCTCTTCTGTCCTCGTCCTCAGGGAAACGTCAGGTCCTGGGTGTCCAGCCACCATCCTCGTGGGGCAGTGTGGGCTGTGCTCCTTCACAGTCAGAAGGAGCCCTACAGGTGTGACCGGATCAAAGCTGTGAACACCAGGATTATCCCATTGACCCAAGGAATCACGTTACCCTCCGAACCAAAGAACCAGTTCTAACTGTGGCTGGAGACGAGGTAAGGGGACCACGGGCCCAGGGATGCAGGAGGCCCCAGAGCTGGAGCCGCAGAAGGGGCAGGCCAGGCCCACACCTTGGGGCTAGCCCAGTGAGACCATCTTCAGCCACATCAGACCTGCGGGCTCCGGGGCTGACGCCCATCAACACATGAACCTCAGCCTCACTCAGCACGCATGCAGCCCCGGGCTCATCCTCAGCACTGCACAGAAGGAAAAAAGAAAGAGTCTTTGTTGGGCCAGCCAGATGGCTCAGCAGACTAAAGTGCCTGCTTGGGCAGATGCAGGACGGGGGTTCGATCCCCAGTGTGCCATGCCAGCCCCGCCCCTGGAGTGCACTGCAGTGGAGACTGGGCGTGGTGGCGCACACCTGTAATCCCAGCGCTTGGGAGGCTGAAAACAGGAGGATCACTATGAGCCCAACCTATGTAGTGAGACCTCGTAGACCCTGTCCAAAATTCAGAAGGAAAAAAAAAAAAAAAAAAACAATCTTTGTTGTTCCAGCCATGTGTCAGCATAGGACATTAGGCAGCCCGGGACACTAAGTCTCCTCTGCCACCTGCATGTGCCCAGGTGACACAAAATGACAGAGGGGCAGTGCAGCCACAGAGCCACCTCCAGGACACAGTGCTCTCCTTCGGGACCTGGGGCCATCGGGTGAGTACAAGTACGCCTCATCCCTCAGGCCTTCAGTCATGGGGGCTGACACCTCCTCGGCCCAGTACCCCATCCTCCCCCTCCCTGTTTCTCCTCCTCCTCATCGTCTTTCTCCTCCATCCTTCCAATTCCACATCTCCACCTTTCCAACTCCAGCCTGAGAGGCGAGTGATCTGGGCAGCCTGGCTGGCCCCCCGTGAGCCCCTACACCCTGTCCATAGCATGGGGCTGATTTCTGGACCATCTTCTTTACACTGAGGGGCCATGCAGGCGTCCTGGGCCAGGACCTCTGCTCATGGAGCCCTGGCCTTGTCTGTGAAAGGCCAGTCATAGTTGCAAGGCCACCAGCACTGCCACCTGCCAGACTGTGGCTAGTACTTGGGCACAGCGGACCTCCAGCGAGGACCCCAGACCCAAGCGTCTCCCTGGCTGGAGGCCCTGGCACGAAGGCCTGGTTTCACCAGCATAGGAAATAGACACAGTGGTGTTAGTAATGGGGTTTATAGGCGGGAACGTGGAACTCTTGGGAAGATCCTAGCAGCTGCCCAGCAAATGAATTAAAGAGCAAAATAAAAGGCAAATAATAGGAAACAACAAGGTGGATCATTTGCAAATGGGGGACCAGGATATAACGAGAATCATGATGTATTAGGGGGCAGTGAGACAGCTCAGGGGCACAAGTGCCTGCCTGGCAAGCACAAGGTACTGAGTTCGTTTTCCAGTACTTCACACAAAGAAAGATATATTATGGCCATGACCAACCCCCACCATGAGCGTCATCATTACTGTGTGCTGCAAACACAGACTCACAAAGACAAAAATTTAACGAGGGGTTAGTTAAGGAAACCCACCCAGTGGGACATTAACTAGTCAGTAAAATTACTTTGCCGACCAGCGTTTTCTGACTCAAGCAGCGTGATCAAATATTTAGTGAGAACCAGTCGGAAGGAAAAATGATACAATAACTGGAAGCCCAGACACTAATTTAAAAAATGAACACATTAAAAAAAAAATAGGCTTAACACTGGGTCAGGCGTCCCGAGTGGCTGGGTGTGGTAGCGAAGGTGACAGACAGGCAGTCTGTCTTCTCCGGGAGGACCCCAGGTGCTCCACAATGACCGCAGAACCTCAGTACTGGAAGAGCTGTACTCCAGAGCCAGGCGCCAGGCCAGCCCCCCCCCCCCGCAGGTTGGGGGCGTCTGCTGCTACTTGGACCCCCCACCTGGGGCCAGCCTGGGGCCTGTGAAATGTCCTCACTGCCCTCAAACTCCCCATTGCTCTCAGCAGGACCACACGTTGTCACCCGCACCGGCCCAGCTCCGCGAAGCTGGCTTGTGTGGCAGTTCAGTTCACCCGGCCCTCAGGGACGCCTTTTCCTCTCCTATTTTGTCCAGGTTTTCCAGACTTAGGGGGATGAGGGCTGTAACCCCAGAAAAGCAAGGCCCAAAGCTGCTGCGCCCAGGGTGGAGTCAGGTTCAGAAGAAAGTGGACTGGCTCACTAGCTTAGCCCTGGGACTGCTGACTGCGCTCTTGGCAAACAGGGGAGAGGGGCTCTGCTGTAGAGAAACACACGGTGTTTTTTCTGGAGCCTAAACCAGCACCTCTGCCAAGCCCTTACGACATTCTTATGAGGTACTTGTGTTTTCCCAGGAAAAATTAGATGCCCCAGACCCCGAGGCCCATCCCAGAAGGCAGCATCTCCTCCGTCCTCCTAGCCAAGGTGCAGGGAAGTCCCTTCAGCCTCAGATCCCACCGCATCACCGCCAGAGAGCCAGGCAGCTCCCATCCTGGCCTGGAGGCCCGATCTTCACGCTTTAATCCCCCTGTCCCACCAGCCCCTTTTCAAATTATTTTCTAAGTTTTGAAACACTACATTACTAAGTTACCCAAGCTAGGCCTGTAGTTTCGATCTTCTGTGGAATTTGGGATACAGCTCAGTGGTACAACCTAGCACATAGGCTGTCCTGGTTCAAATCTCAGCAATAGGAAGAAACAAAAATGGGATTCTCCTGCCTCAGCCTCCCAGTGCTGGGATGACACACTCGGGGATAATAAGACAGACGCAGGCCTGGGGATTTAGCTCAGTGGCACAGTGCCTGCCTGGCAAGCATGAGGTCCTGAGCTCAATTCCTAGTACCAAAAAAAAAAAAAAAAAAGACCTGTCAGAAGACAGACACAAAACTGCAGGAGAAGCAAGCGACTAAGAGTGGATTTAAGGCACAGGGACAAATTCCTGCTGTGCCAGACACAGGGAGCGAGAAGAGGCAGGAGCTCGCTCAGGGAGCCTGAGCTCTGGCTGTGTGCATCACACACCAAGTGTCCCTGAGGATTGCTCCCATCCTCTCAGCCGCACACCTGAGGCAGAACTACTACCCACCCATCTCATAGAAGGGTAAACCAAGGCTCAGGAGCAGCGTCAGCCTGCAAGGCCTGTCTCGCCACATGCAGAGCTGGCTATGCTGGTCACCACTGTGCTCAGGCTGTCAACACCAGGGGCAGGGGTCAAGTTCAAGTTCAAGTTCACTTTGGCCTGTGACACAGCAGCCCCTGGAGCAGGGAACAGCCACTTCCCCATCCACCCCAGTGCCCTACAGCCCCTGGGAATCTCAAGGCGGAGGTCTCTGAAGCTCTCTGGAGCTCAGCGACTTAAGGCCCTGGGTAAACTCAGCGGGACCAGGCTGGGGTAGAGGCAGCACTGCGCCATGTGCTTCCCCAGGGTCCAGGCCCGCTGGGGCCTCTGTCCACGCCTGCCTCACACAGAGCAGGCAGCACGGAGGTGGCTGGGTTTTCTGCCCAGCAGGGGCCCCCAGGGTGGCCACAGGGTGCCCATTCAGATTAGGATGGGGACAAAGCTCAGTGGACCCCCAGTTCTTATTGCAGCGCTGAGGGGCAAGCCGGCCACAGTTCCCTCCATGGTCCTTGCTGTGCGCAGAGCCCTGGTCGGGCCTGGAGGGCGGCACCTGAGAGCTGGGTGCCTCCGTGGCCCGGCTTTTCCCAGGCGCCCAATGGGGCGGCTGCAGAGAGAAGCTGAGGACCCCGTGATCTTTCCCCTTTAAGAGCCCTGGTGGCGCAGCCGAGGCCCGGGAGGGAGAAGTGGGGAAAGACTCCCTCCCCAACTTCCCGGCCTTTGTTCCCGACCAGCCGGGAGGGCGAGGGGCGGGGCGGGGCGGGCGCAGCTGCGCTGCAGGCGGCCACCCCGGGGCGCTACCCACCCGCACTGCGACCCAGGGACCCGCCCGGCCCGCCGCCGCTGACCTGGGCGTTTTGCGCGCCTGCGGAGCAGGGTCAAGTTCACGGGCGGCCGGCTGCAGACTGTCCCTAGCTGCCGAACCAGGCCTGGCGCTGCTGTCACCGGGCCTGGCCACCCCAACTTTGTGCAGTGTCGCTGAGCTGGAAGTTTCCTGGCTTCCCTACGCTGGGCTGGGTTTCAGCAGCGACATCGGAACTTGGCAACAAAGAGGGAAAGCGGCCGGGAGAGAGGGAGGAAGAAAGAGCAGAAGAGGGCCACCAAGAGAGTCCCAGAACTTGAAATTCCACTGCACCCACGCAAGCACGCACGCAAGCACGCGGTTTTGTTTTGTTTTGTTTTTCAAGCGGTAAACAAGAAAGAACATGGCAGTGTGGGCAGCCCCTCCCCCGGCCTGCCCCTCCCAGGCCAGCTTCCCTGGCATCTGAGATGGGACAACCCACCCCCAGGGCACCTGGCTTGTGACCCTCCATCTGGGGCACTCCCAACGGTGCCCAGTACAGCCTGAGGGAAGAGGGTGGGCACAGGTGCTTCCTAAAGGCAGCGGGGCCCTGAGCACACTCCAGGGTGTCACCAGCTCAAAACGGTGCACCTCACTCTTATGACCCCTGGTACCCCAATCTCAGCAGCCTGGGAAGAGGGAGAGCCACAGCTCCAAGAGTGGCAGGCAGGCGGGTGTGGGGCTCAGACCCATCCACTCTGACCTGGCCAGAGGCCTTCAGGGAGGTTAGGGTTGTGGCAGTGCACGTGGAGGGACCTCCAAGGGTGGGTGACACCCCCACCTGGCTGTGAGCAACCCTAGCCAGCCAGTCGTTTTCTGCCTGGGGCTCTGCACGGCTGCAGAGGTCCTCAGGGCAGGGTCCTGGGGACACATCGGGTTGGGGAGCAGGCTCAGGGGCTCAGGCGTGGGAACCCTGGAGGGGGCCACACCAAGGCCCCAGCGGGCACAGCAGGCAGCCGCCGCCCTGCCTGGCTGCCCTGTCCACCCTCTCTTCCCCTAGGACTCATTTCTGGAGCAGATAAACACTCCACATGCAGCCGCTACTCCTGAGCTCTATTTCAGCCTTACAGAACGCGACTTTTAAAAAAACATGTCCCAATTCCCCAGGATGAATGCCGTCATTATGCCCTGCAAGCTTGGATTGCTAAAAGGGAAAACGCGCAGACTACGGAGGCCCGGCTGGGTCAGGTGTCTCTCTTCTCCCGCAAAAGCAGTGGTGACTCAAGGAGCCACTTCCCCTCTCTTACATGGGTGCCTCCCTGTCGCACTACTTCCTGAGCTTGACCCTTTGTGTCCAAGGGCCAGGCTCCGCGTCCTAGGAACTGCAGGACTTGGTCAGCTGGGGTGCCGAGTGGCACCACTTTGCACACACCACATGATCAGCATCCCTAAACTGCACTGGGTTACCAGTGTCTGCTGTGAGCTCCTGGGGGGTAAGAGGAGTCACCTGCTACTTGGGGGAGGAGACCCTGTCCAAGAGAGGGCTGGGGGAAAGCCTCAGCTCCTGTTCCCATGGTAACAAGAGGGGTTTTTTTTTGTTTTGTTTTGTTTTTGGGTTTTTTTTTTTTCTCCTTTCTTTTCTCCTCTTTCCATACTGGGGATTGATCCCAGGGCCTTCACCTTAGGCTATGTTCCCAGCCCTGTTTTTTTTTTTTTTTTTTTAATTATACATGTATATATTTATTTATTTAATTTTGTTTTGTAGGGGCTGGGGTGGGGTGCTGGGAATCAAAACTCAGAACCTCGGGGTTGGCAGGCGGGTGCTGCACCACTGAACTAAACCCCTGGCCTGTTTGCTTATTTATGTCTTTCTCAGACAGGGTCTTGCTATGCAGTTCAGGCTGGTCTTGAACTCACAAGGATCCTCCTGGCTCAGCCTCCTGAATGCTGGGATCACAGACATGTGCCATCATTCCTGCCTCTTATTTTTAAGACAGGGTCTAAATTGCCCAGATGGGACTTGAATTGAATCCTCCTGCCTCAGCCTGCCAAGTGCCACAGACACAGAAGGGCCCACTCTCCTGCTTGGCTAGCCCCTTCCTTTCATTGTTCCTCTCTTTCTTTTTCTTTCTTGTACTAGGGATTGAACCCAGGGCCTCTGCACTGAGCTGCATCCCTAACCCATTTTACTTTTTTATTTTTTACACTGAGACAGGATCCACAGAGTTGTCAGAGCACTCAAGTGGGGCTGGAACTCCCCACCCCATTGCCTCAGCCTGCCCTAGTGCTGGGCTTCAGGCCACCACCCTGCTGGGCTCCGGCCTGCATGGCCGCCTTGTCGCAGGCTGTGTAAATTATGTAGCTGATCCTGACCTTGGCCTTTGGCTCACAACGTCCTACGGCAAAGAGGTGCATGCCTATGACTTGGTGTTTCTTCTACTAAATTCTGCTTACAGAAATAAAGCCGGATTCTAGGGAACCAGGAAAAGCAAATTTTCAGTTAAAGATTTCTCTGTTTAAGGCAAATCCCCACCTCTAAGAGGTAGGAAACTCCCGGCCCCCAGGTCAGCTGTGAGGGTGCTGTGTGTCACCTGGCCTCTGGACCCCTGGGCTCAGCCCCAGGGCCACACACTTGGTTCTCACTTAGCAAGCAGCACCTCTTTAATGAATTTATTTTTTACTTTTTTATTTTTTGGGGAACTGGGGATTGAACTCAGGCCCTTGCACTTGCCAGGGAAGCGCTTTATTCCACTGAGCCATCTCCTGGGCCCCCTCTAATGAATTCTCTTACAGTTAAAGAAACAGCAGAGCTCATCGGGGCAGGTCATGGGTAACCAAGGAGTACTGGCGGGCCGTTTGCGTAGGGGACCGTGGTCACAGGTGTTACTGGTGTCCTGAGTACTTCTGAAAGCTGCAAGAGTGGGCATTGTTTTCCTTTTTTCTTTTTGAGACAGGGTCTCACTATGCAGCTCAGGCTGGCCTTGAGCTCACTCCATAGCCCAGGCTGGTCTCGAACTCCAAACAATCCTCCCGCCCCATGCTACTCTTAAGGAAACAATAAGATGGATCGTTAAATAAATTTATACAATGTTTACAATTATGGAAACATCACCCAGAAGCCTATAAAAAATGCAACTTATTTTTTGTGTACCAGTGAAAAGCGAATTTTACTTACAAATGAACAGATACATGTAGTGGGGCGTGATGACACCGGACTGAAATCCCAGAACGGTGGGAGGCTGAGACAGGAAGATAAAAAAATTGGGGTCTAGCCTGGGCACCTCAGGACTGATTAGGACCTAGTCTCGAAATGAAGAATGAAGAGCTGCAGGCATAGCTCAGGACAAAGTCCCCGAGTTCAGTTTTCATCACCGCCATACACGCACGCACGCACGCACTCGCAAAGTTACACAAACACATTGTACTTTAAAAGCACTGCTTCCTTTTGCCCTGGCTTGTCTGGAAACAGAAACACTTCGGAGGCCTCACAGAGGGGTCTGCACAGGACAGCGAGCACACTCAGACCACACTCGCGGGTAGACTGCAACCCCGAGGCTGCCTGTCCTCAGGGACTCCGCAGTCGACATTTGCAGTATGAAAGTTCCAGGGACACAAACTTCACATCACACCCCGTCCCTAACCTTCTGCGCCTCTGCTTTCTCATGTGGGACTTGGTTTAAAAACAAATTATTTTTAACAGTTTCAGGCTCTTATTTTAATTCCTACAGGCTGTTACAGAATCTGCTCAGCCCGCCAGGGAGGGGCAGAGGACCACGCCATCAGGCCTCCCCGGCACCCGGGCACCCAGGCGATGCCAGCAGGGGCCCAGCAGGGTGGGGACCAATGTTCCCAGAGAGGCTCGCGGAGACGGAAGCCCAGCCATGCAGCTGGTACAACGGGCCAGGAACACGGCCCAACCTGCAGCCCTGCGCCGGGCCAGCCAGCAGCTGGGCCCAGACCTCTGTGGGCCGAGGCTGGAGCGGGGTGAGAATCCAGCCTGGGGGAAGGCCCAGCTCTGGGCTGGGGGATTCTGGACCAGGTATTTCCTCCCTGAGCTTCAGTTTCCCCCAGTTTGCATGAGGATGGGGATAAACAATGGTCCTGACCTCAGAGGGCCTGGGCAGGCCCCCTGCTGGAGCTCGAGTCCAGGCCTGCAGTACACAGAAGAGGGCACAGGCCCGGCGGCCCAAAGAGGAAGGCCTGGCCCAGGGCAGGGCCCCCACCCCCACGCGGTGCCCACCGTCTGCTCTGCTCACCCCCAGCGGCAGCAGCCTGTGGCAGGCCACACTGCACAGGGGCCTAGCCAGGACCGGCGGCAGGCTTCACCGCGCCACCCTCGCGGGCAGCCTCTTCCCTTTCGGGGAGCCCTCGTGCCCCGCCCTGGAGCCAGCGCCACAAGCCTGGCCTGCTGTAGCTGGGGGAGGAAATAAGAAAAAACAACAACAACAAGCACTAAGATACGCTTGGTCTTACGTAATTTGTTTATAAAAAAGAAAAGTTCATTAAGGAAAATTTGGAAACACAGAAAGGCACAAAAAGGAAAACAAAAATTATCCATGAGGTAATTACTGGATACATTTTCTTGGAAGCCCTTCTGGTTTGTTTTCCAAACCCTATGTGCACGTGCGTGCGTGCGTGTGTGTGCACAAGTGTATAACTGGATCTGTATAGGTTATACATGTGTATATGTGTGTATGTGTGTGTGTATGTGTGTGTGTCTTAATGCAATACTTAGATCATACTATAGGGTATTGTTAAATTTTCTTTTTGGGGGGGCTGGGGAAATGGCTTGGTAGAAGCTTTCCTGAGAAGCGCGAAGGCCTGAGTTCAATTCCCGGTTCTTTTTTTTTTTTTGAGACCAGGTCTCTTAATGCAATTCAGGCTGTCCTTGCATTCACTATGCAGCCCAGGCTGGTTTTGAACTTGAGGTGATCCTCCTGCCTCAGCCGCCTGAGTGCTGAGATTATAGGCCTATTTCACCACACCTGGCAATCTGTTCTCTTTAATACTGTATCAGCACTCTATTATTCAATATGGTTCCCTATAAGATTTTTAAAAAATGAAAGCTAACTACCAACCCATTTTTAAACCTGGCTTCATTGAAATACACTCTCCTCTGTACTGTCCCCCAGTGTGCTAAATGCCTGTGACTGTGAAAGCCCCACACCCACCCTGTCCTCAGACCCTCCTGGGATGCTGTTACTCCCCCCTGGCAGGCACCCAGTGAGCCCTGCAGCTGAACCCTGAAGCTGCACCCTTGGGTGACTCCCTGTGAGTGGGGTGGTGGAGCCCAAACTGCTGCTCAGCCCACGTGGCCCTGGTCTGGGAGGCTCCCCACCTGTCCTGCTCAGCCCACGTGGCCCTGGTCTGTGTGGCTCCCCACCTGTCCAGCATGCTCCTCATTACCGCTTTCCCACACCCATGCACCGGAGTCCCTCTGTCTACTGATGGGCAGGTAAGAGGTTGTCTCAGTTACTTTTCTCTCATTGCTGGGACAAAATACCCCACACCCAGGATTAAGGGAGGAAAGGTTTATTTAGCTCAGTTTGTGGAGGTTTTAGTCCATACTCAGCTGGCTCCAAACCACACAGGCACACAGCAGAGGGCTGCTGTTCACAGTGTTCAGAAAACAGCAAAACAGCAAGAGCAACATGCGAGGTGCAGTGGTGGCAGCGGCAGCAGAGGTGCTGGCAGCAGAGGCGGTGGCAGCAGAGGTGGCGGGGCAGCGGCAGCAGCAGCAGAGGTGGCGGGGCAGCAGAGGTGGTGGGGGCAGCGGCAGCAGCAGCAGAGGTGGCGGGGCAGCAGAGGCGGTGGCAGCAGAGGTGGCGGGGGCAGCGGCAGCAGCAGCAGAGGTGGCGGGGCAGCAGAGGCGGTGGCAGCAGAGGTGGCGGGGCAGCGGCAGCAGCAAGCCTCTCCCTTCCTGGTGCTGCAGTCAGGCTCTCTGCTGTGTAGCACTCACACCCATAATCCCAGCAGCACGGACCCATAATCCCAGCACTGGATCAGGAATTAATCACAAACTCTAGAAGCCACCCCATGACTGCATGAGGCTGTGAGGGGCACCTGCACACAAACCCTAACAGTGGTTGCTGACTTTCATTTTCTGGCTTCCATTACTTTGTATTTGTGAATCTGAACGCCCGTTCATGTTATTTTGATTTGCAGTACTGGGGATGCAACATGAGGCTTTCAGGTTGAGCTGCATCCCCAGTCCCTTTTAGATTTTTTTTTTTTTTTTTTTTTTTAAGTCTCAGTAAGTCACCAAGTCACCAGGGTGAGCTCAAACTTGCAACCCTCCTGCCTCAGCTTCCTAGAGTGCTGGGTGCACTGCAGCACCCTTATTTCTGTTTTGGTAATGAGGGGTGGTGGTGTGGGCTCAGCCTGGGTCTTTCCTTTCTGGAAATGGGAAACGCAGGCCTCAGAGGGACATAGCTGGGCGGGGACAGGCAAGGCGGAAAACGCAGCCTGCAAACCTTATCATCCTCCAGGATGAGGGGCTGCCGCTTACACATCTGCCCGTGTCGGAAATGCCCCACATCCCCCCACGATGACAGATTTCTATGAAAACCACACTTGAGCCCAGAGCCGAAGGCAGCCTCATCCTGGCCCGGCCAGCCCAGGCGCTTCTGACTCGGCAGGCAGCCCATCTTGGCCCTGGGCAGGAGTTCCAGATCTTTCGCTGACGTGGCACCCTTCACAGCGTTGCCGGGTCCCCAACAGGGCTGCTGCTTCCACGGAGGTGTGCAGCAGAGGCAGGGTGAGAACTGCTGCTGGCGCAGGAATCCTGGTGTGGCCCGCAGGCTCCCAGGTCACTCTGCTCCCTTGGAAGGGCTCCCAGGTCTGTGTCTGGCACACCACTCCCGTCCTATTTAATCCTCAACAACCAAATATGGTCATTCTCAATTTACAGAGGAGACCTGGAGGCTCAGAGGGATGAAGAAACTAGCCTGGGGACACACAGCAGTGACCACTCCACGTGAGTTAGGAGCACCGCAGGAGGTGGCTCTGCCTCTGGCCACACTTGGGGCCGGTCCACTGCTGGTGCCTGGGCCTCGGCCCGGGAAGAAGGGCACGTTGGTCCTTGACTTGGGGGGCCCTGGTTCCAAGGCCTTCCTGTCTGGAGGTCAGCAGGCTGAAGGAGGCCTCTGTCCATGGGAGACAAAACCCGAGAAGGAAGCGCCCATTCTCTGGAAAACATGTGTTTTCTGTTTACAGAGAGGCCTGTCCAGTTCCCATGCTTTGTTCTTTAATATGGAGCCAAGAAAAAAAAGGCCAATGTGCAGCTTCCTCTCTGAGGTACGCTTGAGGTTAGGAAATCTGGATGGCTGCAGACAAGCTGCGCTGGGCCTCCGGCGGCCCGGTGCCCTGGGTGCTGCCCGCTGCCAACGTCCAGAACGCCCAGCCGACCGTCACAGCTGCACTCGGTCCCTGGCGCGCACCCTCGTTACGCCCGGGGCGGGGGTGCCGGGGCGGGGGTGCCGGGGCGGGGGGCTGGCTTCTCCCACAGCGAGCACGCGCGCACACCCCACGCCTGGGCCACCGCCGGGCACACTCGGTCCAACAAACTGGCTGTCTCAGCTTCACCTGCCTCGAGGCCCTTTCCTCAGAGCTGCGGAGCAGCCCTGTGCCCTTCCCTGGGCAAGGGGGGCCCTTCCTACAGTGCTGGGCACCACCTGCCGCGGCTCCGGGCAGCCCCGAGGGCCCGGGCCACAGGAGCCCTGCTGCGCCCTGCCCGCTGGGGCAGGCATTCCGTGTCCCCAACGTGCGGTGCTTTCGTGTCGCGGTGGGTTCACGAGAATGCTCCCCCTACGGTGGGGAGCGGCGGCGGAGATGCCCGGCCGGCACGGCAAGGGGCACCGGCCTCGGGAGGGGAGGCTGGGCGGCAGCGCGTGCCAGCACGCCCAGGTCGGGCTACGCCCCTCGCCAGCCC
>NW_004524729.1:2729093-2731513 GCF_000260255.1 Octodon degus | reverse complement strand
AGGACGGGGGCGGGGCGGGGCCTCGGGCGGGCGGCCGCGCCGTGGGCGGGGCTTCGGTGGCGTGGGTGGAGCCCTGGGGCCGGACGGGACGCGGGGGACCGGGTTGCTAGGCTTTCGCCTCCCGCCGGGCTGGCCCGGAGCCCCGCCGCCCTCGCTCCCTTTCACTGAGATCCTTCAGCTTGATTTCATTTAATCGGACTTTCATTTAAATTAGATTTGTCTCTTCTGAAAGCATTAACTCGTTCCTTCCTTTCTAATCCTTCCTTTCTAAACCAGATAAAGCAGCCGGTGGAGAAAATGCCAAAACAAGGGAGAAAAAGAGGAACCCTCCTTACGGAGGCCACCCCGGGCCCCTCTGGACTTTTTTTTTGGTAAATACTGCACATAGGTTTTTGCGTAATTGGTAATACACCGTGTACCCTGGTGGATGCCTTTAACGTAATTATTTTCTGCAGAAAACGCGTGTTATTTGCAGAAAAAATTGGAAAACTGAAGAAACTACAAATGACCTGATCATGTGAGATCACCAGTGTTCAAACACTTGGGCACTCTTGCGTCTTTTTGGATGACCTGCGTAATCCCCACGCGTTTGTTTCTCGCCTCCTTTGCCCCTACGCCTCTCCTGCTGGTCATCTTTGCAAGCTGCCTCCTGGCAAGTCTTCATCGGATAAATTCCTAAAGGTGGGATTGCCGTGTCAAAGATGAAACACTGCACTAACGTGGCCTGGACCCACGCCCTTCTTAAACATGTTATTAAATTTTAAAACTAAATTACACCAGGCAGTGCCTGGTAGTGCACATGTATAATCCCCCTCTCTGGGAGGCTGAGGCAGGAAGATACTGAGTTCGGGTCCTAAGCAATTTAAGAGCATATTGAGACCCTGTTTCATAATTTTAAAAAATTGGGGCCAGGGAGATGGCTCAGTAGAATAAGCGCTTGCCTGTCAAGCCCAAGAGCCTGAGTTCAATAACCGGTTCCGCCAAAAAAATAAAATAAAATAAAAAATATTTTAAAAAAATTAAAGAGCTGGGAATATAGGTCAGTGCAAAGACTTTGTGTTCAATTCCCAGCACCTTTAAAAAAATAATAAATGAGTATTTTAACAATGCTTAGGCCTAAGAGTGTTTTATATCAGAACAAATCTCCCAGATCTGTCATATGCAGGTTATGTAAAGAACTACACTCTAACAACAACAAAAATACCCAATTTAATTATGGGCAAAGCACGAATTTCTTCAAAAAAGATATATGAATGACCCATAAGATGAAAATATAGCTGGTATCACTCATCATTAACGAAGTGCAAATCAAATTCCAGGAAGAACATTTTACACCCATACTGTAACCAGGAGTCCTAGAAAACAAGGAAAGAACAAGCGCTGGCTGGCAAGCGTGCAGTACCACTGGAGCCCTCGTGGTGGGAATGGGATGTGGTGCCGTTGCTATGGGAAACCATGTGGTGGCTCATCAAGAGAACAAAACATAACCTAAAAAAGCCAGGGAAGTAGTGGATGATTCCCAGGCAGGGTGCTTCCCAGGCATAGAGAAGAGTTATTATTTGATGGGTCAGAGTTTCCATTTGACAGAATGAAAAAAATGTTGGTAGGTGAAGTGGTGTCCCTACACTGACGTCCCTCACACAACGCTGCTGGGAGGTAGATTTGATCATGGATGTTGTGCCACACACATACACACGCACAAACGCGGGGTGTTGGGGGTGCAAGGCTGGAGGTCCTTCTTAGGTTCTGGTCCCAGGAATGCCCAATTGGAGCACAGCCTGTAATGGCCACTGCAGAGGGAGGGTCACGCTCATGAGAAGCCCTGCTTGGGGCGAGGGGGCCACACCGGCTCTACGATCAGCATTTTCTGGAATAGTTTGCAAACTGGGAAAGAGAAACATGCAGTGAGTCTGATGGGTCTCAGTCTGACCTTGCTCTTTCATTTCTGGGCCACTGCAATACAGTGCACAAGTGTGCACACACACTTAGGCGTATGAGGCGGCATCAAAAAACAGGGTGCACATTTAACTTTTAAGAAGTATTCCAGAAAAAGACATGTTGCCACAAACCTCCCTGCACTTTTTTCTAGCACACTTATCCCGTCATTCTCGCCACTTTCTGCAGCAGTTCTGGAAGTACTCTTTCCTGAGTGTCTTACTTTTGCTGTTGTGGCTTCCGTGATGTCCTGAGTGGATACAAAACATTTCCCATTCATGGTCATTTTGACTTTGGTGAAGGTCACACGGCGCCATGGTGAATGAGGTGCATGAGGACACAGTGTCGTGTGTTGCACACCTGCTTTCTGTTGGGTGGTGCTTGGCAGCAGGAGTCTCACAAGGGCAGGAAAGCGGATTCCAGAACTGCTGCTGAACGTGTCAGGAACGACGAAGTAAGTGTGCGTCAAGTAATGGGGAGGGTTT
>NW_004524729.1:2699663-2728982 GCF_000260255.1 Octodon degus | reverse complement strand
TCAGCCCACCAGGGGGCGGGGCTGGCTGGCATGTGGTGCTGGGGATCGAACCGCGGGGTCACTGGGGTCACATCTCAGGGCAGCGAGGAGGTCCCAGCATCCCTCCAGGTACCAACTCCTGGGCTCCCGTGGTGTTGGCCGCCCTTGCAGGCCTCGGAGCTTGTGCCTCTCTGGAGGCTGCATCCCTGGGGCCCACAGTCTCTGCCTCAGGCCCAGTCACAGCACTGGGTGTCGCCGCCACCCTCTGAAACACGTCTCTGCAGAGTCACTGCCTCGACGCCTCCCAGAATGCATGGACTCCCGCAGTGTGCCCACACAGACACACACACGCACGCAGAGCCACACGCGGACACAGATGCACACGTAGACACACAGAGACAAATACACATCGCCAACAGCCACAGCCGGACACAGACACGCGCGTTTCCTCCACAGTGAGCCCCTTCGTCCCCAAGGTGATCAGCGCCTCCCCCGTTCTTTCTTTTAGCCACCATTCTTGACTTGTACACACGCAGGATCCGGCGTTCACCCGCCCCGCTGGGTCGCCATGTACTTCTCTCCGCGAGCCCCTTCTCTCCCTCCCCTCCTCTGGATCCCTGCCCCGTCACTCCTCAGAACACCGGCACTAGGGATCCTGTTCAGCCCAGCCAAGCCTCCTCTAGGCATCGCCCCGAAAACCTGAGGCCATCTCATCACATGACCCGTGTGCACCCACGTGCACAGCAGCGCGACTCCCAGGACTGACACCTTGGGAGCAGCCTAGGTGGCCGTCCACAGGTAGATGGGTAAAGCAAGCATGATCATTACACACAGTGGAACCCTACTCTGCCCTAAAGAAGGATAAACTTGAGCTACCTTTAGGGAAATGGATGCGCCTTGAGACCATCAGGTTGGGTGAAATAAACCAGGTATCACACAGCTTCTCCTAGATGAGAACAACAAAGCATGAATCACATTTTTAAAATGTGGAGGGGGATGAGGAGGGGGAGCTCAACGCCCCCACTCTCACTGTGAACCACAGCAGCTAGCACTGCTGACTCAGCGTTCTCCGCCAGGGAGCCTTCCAGGATTGCATCCCTGGGGGCTCACGGCCGCGTCCTGGCGCTGGTTCTCCCTGCCCGGGGTGAAGCTCCCTGTCTGCCTAGAGCCTGTGAGACTGAGTTTCCTAGGACCACAGGCTAATGTCCTCAGAGCCCAGCTCGGGGCCGATACAGGTGTCAGTCCGAGTGCTCTCAGGAGCAAATGGCTCAGGATACCCTATGGCTCAGTGACTACAACAGCACAGGTTAGAAACGACTTCAGACCATCCGGTTTTAAATCTGAGATTCTGGCAGCAGGGCACATCAGACTGACTGGCAGCAAGGGATTAGAAGGCCGAGCAATCTGCGTGCACAACACACGTGCGATCCAGCCCCCAGGAGGCCGAGGTGGGACAGTCATGAGTTTTAGCCCAGGCTGGGTAACTCAGTAACTTAGCGAGACTCTGTCTTAAAATTAAAAATTATAAAACATTAAAAAGGGCAGGGGCTGTATCTCAGTGTGAAGGCCTTAGGTTCAATTCCCTGTGTTGAAAAAAAAAGAAACAAAAACAGCAAAGGCAAGCAGCTTACGGATCCAGCCTCGAAGCCAGCGCCGCCGCTTCCCGCGTGACCTTGGCTCGCATGCGCAGTCTGACCTTGGGCAGGCATTGCCCTGCCCTGGGCCTCAGACCTCTCCTCCAGGCTGTGCTGGCCCAGCCATCGTCCTGGGCCTCCCACCTCCGAGGCCGGGCAGGGCTGGCCCAGCTTCTGAGCAAGGTGCCCACCCTCCGGCGGTAGCAGGCTGCACCCCTACCTGGCGGGCCAGGCGTCCCCTCTTCAGAGCAGCCAGAGCCCTCTAGTTGGCGGCAGGGAGCTCCATGCCAGGTACACATAGGATGCACACACACAGAGCATGCTGCGTCCACGGGGAAAGACTGGAGGGCACAGGGACCCAGCCTGCCCCTGCTCCCTCAGTGACCCTCCTTCTGAGAGCTCAGAGTCTGTCTGTGGCCACCCCGTGGGCTCTCCCTGTGGCCAGAGTCACAGTGACCGACCTGGGGCCTCTCAGTCAGCTTCCGGGAGCCCTGGGCTATATGGTCCCCACAAAGCCAGGGTATATTTGGGAGGCCCGCCTGGCCTCCTGGGGCACAGACAGGAAGGACCCCTGTGGAAGGACAAGAGGGAGACCCACTCCACAGGGGACTGGTAATAGATGTACTTATAACTGGGGGGTTAAAGTGACACATACCACAGCAACATGGCCAGTTTCTAGTAAGGACAAGTGGGCGTGGTGGCATACAATTGCAGCACTTGGGAGGCTGAGGCAGGAGGATCGCTGTGTGTTGGGAGGCCAACCTGGGCTACATAGTGGGTCTCAAAAATCCAAGACAAAAGGTGGAGATTGTTCAATACACAGGAATCACCTTTGTCCTGAGAATGTCTTCCTACTGTTCTCAGTCTGAAAACAGTCTCGCTCACAGGCAAATTAAAATTAGTTTTCTAAAGGCCTCAACATGGGAAGAGAGTTGGCAATCTTCAGCAGCTCCGGAATTATCTTTAAAATCTGACTGGCCTGTGGCCTGTGTTGGCGCGCTCCCTGCTGAAGCCGCTAGGAGTTTCCGGTCACCACCGCCTGTGCAGAGCCTGCAGTGGCTCCCAGGGCCTCGGGTCTGGAAGGCGGAGGACAGGACTAGGGCAGCTTCCGGGAGGAGGCGGGGTCTGCATTAAACTACAGGAAGAGCTCAATGGCATGGGGTGGGGACAGAAGAGGGCACTCTGCATGCAGGGCACAGGGAGAGGGCTGGGGACACGGAGGGACCTGAAGTCCACAAGACAGAGGGGATGTCAGGGAGTGGCAGTGCAGTGTGATAAGGAAGTCACGTCGACAGCACAGAGCAGGCTCTAGGGGAGCCCAGGTCACCAGGTGAGCCAGGGCTGGGGAGGACCAGGCAGCCAGGGTCTGGCCCTGCCAGGGCCTTGGTCACCGAGGGTCCACCTGGGGCTGGTGGCCCCTCTCAGGTTCCATCTTGCCGGCCCAGCCTGCCCCACTTCATCCTGGGCCTGGCCTCGAGCCCAGGCCATGATCCCCGCCCCTCCTGGCTCTCTGGCACCAGAAGTGGCTGGCTTCATACGGATCCCAGGGCAGATGCCACAGGAAGTCAGGGTCTGTGGCAGTCTCTAGCACATGAGTCCCTGGTTGTGCTGCACTAGCCTCGCTGCCTCTGGGCATCTCGTGGGCATCTGGCTCACAGCATGCAGCAGTTCCCAGAGGTGAGGTCCAGCAGGGCCCTTCTGGGGAGGGCCTGAGTGGCTCTGCAGGGACCAGCAATGCCCGTGGCTGCCCTGTTTGCCCACTTACGTCTACCCATCCAGCCAGGAAGCCAGCAAATCCTGGCAGGCGCTGCCAATGTGGGAATTCAGTGAGTGGATCTAAGGGCTGTCACAGCACCCCACGCCCAGGGCTCCAGAGGGCAGTGGTGGTGAGGATGGTGGCCTGAGATGGTGGTGCCCTCCACAACACAGTAGGCTCAGGCTCACGGGTGTGTATGTCCCTGTTCTGGGCCACCTGGCTGGATGGAGGTTTCTAGTGCCGTGGAGGCCACAGAGGGCAATCACCCCACGGATCAGAGGAAACTGAGGCTGGGACAGGCTGCGCTCAGCACTTTGCCATCCACTCCCCGCTGTGGCCAGGACCAACTGCCGGCAGCTGGCGAGGTCTTCAGCAGGAGGCGAGGTGGCCCGGCGCGGGGCTCCTGGCAGCGGGGACCCGGGGGCGCGCTGCCAGGCTGATTAGCATGGTGAGGGTGCAGGCTGGCCTGGCACGCACGTCCCCACGGGCCCAGCTGGCCCGGCCGAGACACAAAGCGCCCAGACGGCGGCCGCAGCATTCACGGCCGGGCGGGGCGGCCGCCGGCTCCTGACCTTGAACCTTTGTGACGGGAGTGCATGCAAATCGCGCGGGGCCGCGCCAAACCCGAGGGCGCCTCCGCCTGGGAGCCGCCAACAATGCGCCACTGTCCCCGCGGGGCTGGAGGGGGCCAGAGGCCGTGTGTGCGCGTGCGTGCACAAGTCAGGTCCCCCTCCGTGGTGTGGCCGGCTTACAAATCCTGGGCTTTCCCAAGGGACCTCACTCTTCTCCCTCTTGCCCTTCCGAGCTTCCCTTTATTAGGCTGAGTCTTAAAGTTCTCTAAAAAGCCAGTAACAAGCCCAAGTGGTGACCCACATCTTAAATCCCAGCACTCTGGGAGGCTGAGGCAGGACGATCACAAGTTCAGGACTAGCCAGAGCAATTTAGTGACTTAGTACAACCCCAGGTTAAAAAAAAAAAAAAGCTGCGAGTGGCACCCAGTGCAAAGGCCCTGGATTTAATCCCTGGAACTCCAAAGAAATAAGAGACACAATTAAAAATGCCCATAGATGTGTCGTCACCCTCAGAACTGTGTCATGGTGTTGGTCTGCTCTGCTCTCCCTTGGGGCCATCTCTCTCATAGTCAAGCTTCTTTGCACCTTGACTATTTCCTAGTGTTACTGGACCTTGGGGGACAAAACCCCAGCCACCTGTCCTATAATGCCACCCCAGAAGCCAGCAGGAAGGGGCCTCGACTGGTGCCACCTGCAGGAAGGCATGGAGATGCCATGAGGTAACATAGGAAGGGGGAAGGAAGGCAAGGCTTGGACTGTGCACCTGGCCACCCAGGGCCTCCCCAGCTGGCAGAGCAGCCCGGTCCATCCGGGTATTAGGACTGGCGGGGGGTGGGGGGATGGGAGGGGAAGGGGGCGTCTCAGGGCCATTGCACGATGACAGCTGCTGTGCTCTGGACAGTGGCCTGGTTTGGGGAGTGTCTCTCATCCTGGGGGTCTGTGGACACTGCTTTTCCTGGGGTCCAGGTGACAAAAACTGGGGTTGGCGAGGCCTGGCTCAGCCCTGGAACAGGTGACTTACAATCTGGCACTATTGTCCCTGCAATTCCAAGATTTGCCTTAGTTGTCCCCTTGGTGGCCTCAGGCTTTGATGGGGAGGTCACTTGGGCTAATACATTTGTAGCAAGACACCTCTAAGTGATAAGCACTAGACCAGAAGAGCTGCTGTGAACCCTGGGGCACCAGCCCCTCGCCATGGCCCAGTGAGGCCCAGGGGCATCCCAGTGGGTGCCATCTGTACCTGCTCCAGCCTGGGTGCTCACCTGTGGAGCTCGGGCGGGCACAAGCAGGAGGGCAGAGGACACACTGATGGCTCTGCCTGAGAGGGGGCTGGGCCTGGGTCCCTCCGGCCTCCTGTGACCTCACTGCGGTCCTGAGGGAGCTGTGATAGGGAAGGGCAGCAGCAGGGCAGCCGTCGCTGTGGGTGAGGACAGGGCCGCCAACCTGCCCGACCCACACCGCACCCCAGAGGCCGCAGTACCCGCTTCGAGTCCGCGCTTTGCTGGATGCTGGGCTGTGGGTGGCTGGAGGACGGGGTCTGCCTTGGATTTGCAAGCCCCCTATTCTTATGAGTGACCACTCCTGGCTCCTAAGGGCACAGGAGCTGGAAAGGCTGTGACCTGTGGTTGTCACTGCCTGGGGTGCCCTCATGGCCCCAGGTCCTGGGAAACAAAGAGGAGACTAAGGCCCAAAGCCAGGACAGGCCAGTGGGGGACTGAGGGGCCCGGCCTCTGTGTCTTTCCAGTATTTCACTGGATTCCAGGAACTCAGCAGTGGAGGTGTCCTCCATGCTCGGATAGCCATGAGTCATACTTTCCGTCCCCGCAGGTACCTGGAGCGCAGGGGACCCTGCAGGTCCCACACAGAGGAGCTCTGTTTGTCACCTGGGGTGCTGTGGCTATGCTGAGGTCATGGGTGGGCTTTCGGCAGTGGCGGCCCTGGCCTGAAGCACCAGTGTGATGCCCAGCTAGGCTGCTCCATACCCAGGGCTGGCCCAGGGCTTGGGCAAGGTCTCAGTGTCCCTGCAGTCCGGGACAGAGCGGGCTCGGCTCCTGTACCCCAGCTCTTGTGCCCTTGTCCCAAGTGGCTTCTCCCCAGCAGGCTTCAGTTTCCTCCCCTGTGAAATCAGGTAACAGCCAGAGGATGCTGGGAAATCAGCAGGTGCCGCGGGGGATGTGCTTGGGGTGAGCGGCTTGCAGTAGGTGCTCAGTAAAGGTTAGCGCTTTCCTGGCGTTCAGCCCCCCACCCGTCCCTTTCTTCTTCCTGAAACCCGGATGAGTGTCCACTTCAAGGCTGGGCTCTGTGCTCCTTGCAGGGTGGAGAGTGGCCGTCATCTGCTCTTGTGACCTAGGAGGAAGCAATCCTGCGCAGTGGGACATTCTATGGTGATCTGAGCGCTCTTCGTGTGAGCTGCTCAGTAGGAAAGCCACTTGTCATGTGCAACAGGGGCCCTTGCAATGCAGCTGTGTGGCGCAAGTGCTGGGTTTTAATTTTAATTAATTAGTGCCACCGTGTAAATCATCGTGTGTGGCTGCCACCTAGGACACTGGGCAACGCAGACCTAGACCCTAGCAGATTATGCAGTAGTGTTCTTTATAACACTTGTGATTTTTTTTTTCTTCAGATTTTGAGACAGGGTCTCACTATGTAGACCGGGCTGGCCTCAAACTTGCAGAGATCCTCCTGCCTCAGCCTCCTGAGTGGTAGGATTACAGGCCTGTGCCACAATGCCTGGCACTGGTGTTTGGCTATTTATATAAACCTGTGAGCAGCTCACTTTGTCTTCTTTATTTATTTCCGTGGTACTGGGGACTGAAGGCAGGGCCTCTGTACTGAGTGAGCTCACCCACCTTTTTTTATTTGGGGACAGGATCTCTCCCACATTAAGCTCGAATTCGTGATTTTTTCGCCTCCATCTCCCCGAGGTCACAGGGGTGCCCTACCAAGTCTGGCTCCTTGGAAGCTCTCTCTTGTCATCTCTCTCCGCGAAAGCAGAGCCCCGGCTGACTAGCCGCCGGGCATTTCTGCTGGGATGAGACTGGAGGAAGCCAGCTCCAGGGGACAATATATGGGGTCACTCCCGGCTCCTCAGCAGTGTCTGAGCCCTCGGCCCAGGCCCACGTGGGCTCTGCACACCCCTTCGCAGGCGGGGCTGCACCTGGGCCCAGGTCACGTCTTGGCGAAACGCCAAGACAGAAAGTGGAGGACAGCGCCATCTGATGGCTCTTGTCCTCGGCCAGGGAAAGCCACTGTGAAACTGGCTGTGGCAGCAGTGGGCAGAGCTGGGGCTGGGGGGCTTCACGTGGCTCCTGAGCAGTGTCCCCTGTGTTGTGCCATTGTCACACGTGGTGAAGTCTGTAACACCAGCACTCGGAAGGCTGAGGCAGGAGGACCACTACAATGTATATGATGGTACCAAGGATCGAACTCGGGACCTTGCACTTGCCAGGCAGGCACTTATGCTGCTAAGCCATCTCCCGGGCCCCTATATATTTAAATAAATAAGACAAATTTAAAAAAAAGTTGTTGGACTCGCTGCACTAAGTGAATCAAGGAACAGAATAGGGACGGAGGGTTCACATACAAGTTTCTTCTGCTTAGGCACACATTTTTACAAGGGTTGGAATAACTGGCAAATATTCTGGGGGAAAAAGATGAAATTAGGCCCACATGTCTCTTGTTGCATCAAAATTTGAGAATTAAGAATCTTCAGGTTAAAAAAGAAACAAAACAGTAAATATACTGGGGAAAATATAAATGAATAATGACATTATTTTGAGGCTAAGACAGTACCTTCCTGGGGCTGGGGAGATGGCTCAGTGGAATAAACGCTTCCCTGGCAAGTGCAAAGGCCTGAGTTCAATCCCTGGTTCCACCAAAAAAAAAAAAAATTAAAAATAAATAAAAATAAATAAATACATCTACTGTTGGGGCTGGTGAGATGGCTCAGTGGTCTAAAGCACCTACTTAGAACAAGCTTAGCAAAGCACAGGGACTGCGGTTCAATCCCCCAGCACCACATGCCAGCCAGCCCCGCCCCCTGGTGGGCGGAGCTGGCCACACACACACACACACACACACACACACAAATAAATAAATAAATTTAAAAAAAAGACAGTACCTTCCTAAGCAAGGATGCCACGTAAGGCACTCTGCCAGAAATGGAGAAACCGAGAGCGTCTAAGGCACGCAGTTGCCTGGGAAGACTATGCCAGACCAAATGGCTCTAGTGTAACCTCCCTCTAAAAATTCTCTTGCAAGTCAATAAAAATTTTTTTCAAGGGATATATCAAAAGGAAATGTATTTATTTATTTATATGTTAGGGAATGGTCTGCAGGGTGTTCAGGGTCTCACTACTAGATTGGTCTCGTAGTGATCCGGCTGTTTACAGCCTCCCAAGAGCTGGGATTCCAGGTGTGCCGATCGTTGCCTTTCAGCAAGCCCTGGGGGCGGGCCCGGGAGTTGAACCCCCAGCCCCTGCACCTGCTTGGAGGCACTTTAATCTGCTGAGCTATTTGGCCAGCCTCTTGGGAAGGAAATTTAGAGAAGCCAAATCTCAGGCTGGAGGGGCGAGTGGTTGAGCGCGGCTCAGTACTAACGGGAACTACTGAGTCACAGCGGCAAGAAGCCCAGCGGCGCCCAACTGCTGAGCTCTGCTGAAGCTGCTGCTGGGTGAGTCAGACTTCTGAGAATTTGGGGACAAAGTGAACAGAAAGAAGCCTTCCCTGGAGGGGGGTGCAGTGAAGTGACGGCTTCGTCCTGTGCAGGGAGCAGGCCAAGCCCCGAGCCGTGAAGCTGCAGTCCCACCGAGGTCCAGGGGATCAGTGTTTGGTGCCAGTTCGAAGGGTTTCATCAAGAAAACTTCAGAAAGTACAGGAGTGAGAGGACAGCAACTGTTTTGCTGCTAGACGGGCCTAAAAGAGTGTCATCAGGGTGACACTAGATTTTCCTTGGTAACGAGCAATGTTCTGGGTCCTTGTGCCAGTTACAAGTTAGAAGATGTCATAGACATAAATGTCTTATTAGCGGTGGCTTTATTTTTTAAATTTTTATGTATTTGATGCAGAGTCTCACTGCACAGCTCAGACTCGTGGGGATCCTCCGGTTTTCAGCCTCCCCCCCACTGGGATTACAGGAGTGCGCCACCACCTCGGTGGCGGGCTCAGTGCGTCGCGGGTGGGGCTAGTGCAGCACACAGCGCCTGGGATTGAACCCCAGTCCCTGCGCTTACCTGAGCAGGCAACTCTGTATCCTCTTATTTATGGTAGTAAGAAAACCTGTATGAAACGACACAACATTTTTCAACCATCCTGAGAAAATTGGTGTGTGGGTGTGACAGGCTAATTCTAGGATTCAGGAATAGGCAAGATGATTTTTTATTTATCTCCTTGTTTTAGGATAACATGTCACCATATAACCCAAGGTGGCCTTGCACTCACGGCAGTCCTCCTGCCTCGGCCTCCCGTGTGCTGAGTCTACAGGTGTGCACTATCTTGTCCCCCTTATAGGCAAGATGAGTTTGAAGCAGACCGTGTTGGTGGAGCTTGGGGTCTTGGATGTTAAGATTTACACGGCAGTTACAGCAGTGATTAAAGCTGGGGAAGGCAATGGAGTTCCCACGGGGCCCACAGGTCCGGGGCAGAGCGCGTCCCTCCCCACAACGTGACTTACTCCTCCACCTCAAGGAGCTACACAATCTTGAAAGGGCTAAGATGGCTCAAGAGGACATACGATAATTAGGTTTTTGACCAATAATATGTTTTTGGTACTCAAAACTGAGGGGCAGGAGCAAGCAGCACACAGCAGTTTGTCCTGAGCAGAGGCCCGGCCCGGCCCGGCCCCTTCCCTGTTTTTGCTTTGCACCGGCAGCTAAGAAGCAGAGCCGAGATCCAAAATAAATCTCTGCTGCTGTGAGTTGTGCGGTTGGTGTTGTTTCCAGCAAGGAGACCGAAACTAAGAGGAAACCATCAGAAAAGGCTTGGGGGCAGGCTGCAGGGGGCTGGGGCGAAGCCGGGGCACAGCCCCGCTGTGTAGCAAGGCCCTGCCTCGGAAAACAAAAAACCCGCAAGCAACCGAAAGCAGGGCTGGTGTGTACCTCAGCGTGAAGTTACTGAGTTCAATTCCTGGTTCTGTGGTAGGCAGCTGAATCAGATAGAAATATTATAGGCAGTCAGACAGGGCCAGGCCTCTCGGGGACAGCAGGGAACGCAAGATGCATCACAGCTGTGAGAGACGGTGCTGCTGCTGTGGGCTGGACCTCAAGCCCAAAGAGCACATAAATGCTGACCGCCCTGAAGACGAGCACCGGGACTGATCACCACCTTGAGGCAGAGTCACTAATCCAGGCGTCACCGGCTGGCTACTGGATAAACTCCTGTTCTATATTTGTGCCCCCTTGCTATGTGACTCGCTCCCCACCCAGCCCTGGATCTAATCAGTTGCACCCGAGCAATGGGGTTTGGCATCCCACTGGTTGACCACAGTTTGGTCCCACCTCACGCCCACCTAAGCGAGTTCCCCTGGTTTCCACCTGAGACCGGCCTCACCACAGGGTTTTACTCGAAGAGACAGCTTCCTGGGGCCCACCCGTGCAGGCCCTGCTTCTGCACCTCTCTTGGACAGAAGCTTTCTTTCCCCAACAAGAGTTCCACACTTAATCTCCACTTGTTCCTAAAATTCATTCTTCAGTTTTAGAGAACATGAATTCATCCAAGCACCTTTCAGGTCTGGAGCTTTGTTCCGCTACATCCTTTCTGCCGAAAGAAAAAGAGAATTAAGAATCTTGACCCCCTCAAAGCACAAATGATAGAGGAAAAGCCCCTTGAGACTTAAGCCTGACATGCTGGCAATCCTCAGGGGCACTCTGGTGACGCCTGTCCAGCAGAGCTCTCAGGAAAGTCCCTACCCCTGGACCGCCTGGTGGCTTCACAGTTCTATCCCGAAGGAAGCCGAGTGTGGAAACTGACCTTGTCCATGGAAAAGGGTGGATGGGACAGAGATAGCCAGCACCAAGTCTGGTCCCTAGAGACGGTCACCCAATAGCACACTTGGTCACCCTGTGGCACATGAGTCAGTCTCGTCCCGCTAGCGGGTCAGCCTTGTCCCTCCCATTTGTCTTCAGGTGCACGGGCCTCACAATTCTCCTTGAACCTGTTGTAGCATCTTCTTGGGTCCCTGATTAATTACTGAGTGAGACTGGTAAAATCTCACATGTGACTATCTCTGCTTGCAAGGGAAAGGTGATTTCTCCTCTAAAACCAGTCTCTGTCCACAAAAGCCCGAAGATGTAAGGCAGGTAAGTCTACCAGGAGTTCCTGTGCATACGAAAGCAAAGAGATGACTCTGACTCTGAACATAGAGAGGGAAGCGCGCCGCGTTGGTACTCAGGAGTGGAATGCCAGACCTGTGGTGTGCACCCCACGGCCTGCCACACCCATTCCCCCGGTCCAGGTGCAGGTTCAGCTGTGAGGGCTGAGGACCCCAGGAGCAAAGGTCCCCAGGTTTCTGAGGGAGGGGCTGCGGGGGGCCTTGGCAGCAGCCTAGGAGACGGGGGCAGAGGCTCAGACCTGGGTGGCCTCAGAGACGATGAAGTGAGGGGGTGCTGGTGACTTGGGACATCCTGTGGGGCCTGGGGTGGTGACAGCTGGCTCACATCACCAAGGGATCTAGAGGTCAAAGGTCACAGGCCGCTGCCCTTTCCCAATCCAGAAGTGGTGGGGGCTCCAGCTCTGTTGCTCCTGCCTGGCTCCTTGAGGCCCTCTGTCCTGTGGCCTTTGGAGCCTAGGGACAAGGACAGCTGAGGCGCAGGCAGGGAGGCCATCAGTGTACAGAGTCAGCAGGGCAGTGGCCACTGGCTTTCCAGCTGGGTCAGAGCTATTGGGGTCAAGGGTGGCGATGGCCCTACTGAAGTGAGGCGAGCCAGTGTTGGGGACACCAGAGCCAACGCCACCCAAGTGGTAGGGTCTGGAGGAGGACACGGGGGCTTGCTGGGGTTTTCTCAATGGGGAGGGTGAGGGCCTCTGGCTGCTGGAGGGCAGGGAGTGGCTATAGACTCAGAAGATGCAGCAGAAAGCCAGGAGAGGCAGCTCAGGCCTGTGACCCCAGCACTCAGGGAGGCTGAGGCAGGAGGATCCCAAGTGTGTACCTAACCTGGGTAATCTGGTGACTTAGTAAGACATCTCAAAATAAAAAAAAAAATTAAAAAAAAGGGCTGGAGGTGTACCTCCTTGTGAAGAACCTGGGCTCAACCCATGGCGTGGAAAGAGCATGCAGCAGATCTAGGAGGGGCTGGCAGCCAAGCAGCGGGAGGGGGAGGAGGGAGAAGAGGGCAGACTGGTGGCTTGACATGCCCTGTGGCACGGCCAGCTGCAGACACGGCTGCAGGGTCCCCGGCCTCACCCCTAGGCACAAGTTACACACAGAGCTTACAGGGCCCGGGCGCCGACTCCACCCTGCCTCGGCCCACCTGGGTCAAGGAGGATCCTGCAGGTCCCAGCATCCAGCCCGGCAGCTCAACCCTGAGCACCACTGGGGAAATGGGGCCCAGGGGTGGGGAGAACCTGGGCAGCGGCCCTACCCTCCCAGCACACAGCCTGGACTCCCGCTGCAGAACGGGGTGCACCTGGGGCTGCCTTTGCTCGTCCTGTCCCTCGGCCTTGGGCCTCTGGCCAGGCTCCCACGGGAGGGCAGAGTCCCCACCCCAAGGCCAGGAGGCCGAGGCCGCTGTACCCAGCATCTGCACACAGCAGAGACCACCCTACAAGCTGTGCCGGCTCAGGTCTCCCCAGAAATCACCCCTGAAGCACAGACTCCCATGGGATGGAGCCCTGGAAGCAGGGAGGGGGAGGAAGCAGCAGCGAGGGCCCCAGCCACCTCAGCGTCTGTGGCGCAGCTGTGCCCGCTCCCCGAAGTGCGCATGCACGTCGCCCATGCTGGACGAGGCCCTCCCCCTGGCACTGCAGCTGGCAGGCTGGGTTGCACAGGCTTGGGCCACGCTGGCACCGCCCCCGGAGCAGCGAAGCCTGTCTCCTACCCACTCTGGTGCCGGGCCCGTCTGCTGTCAGCTCCTGAACCAGGTGGGTGGTGCTCTCCTTGTCCCTCCCCTTTGGCCAAGGGGCCCAGGGACAGCTGCAGGGCTCTGCCGCCTCCATACTAGCTCACACAGCCACCTCTGTCCCCTGCCTCGGGCTCTGTTTGTGCAGTGCCTGGTTTGCTTTCCCAAGGCTGGGCTGGGCACACAGGGGCCAGGCACCATGGAGACCGTGGCCACCTGTCCCGCAGCTCCACCCTCACCAGCGGCTGTCCTGTCTCTGAAGACCTCCGGGGCACTGGCCTTGCTCAGCTGGGTGCTGGGCAGCGAGGACACACGGCCTGTCCTGGCCATCCTGCCCACGGGCTCTTTCCTGAGGGGTCCACGGTGGAGCAGCTCTGGGGACTCTCTGGCCAGAGCTGCCCAACAGGAATTCATTCGTTCAGCCCTAGTGGCGTCTGTCCTGTGGGCTTGGCTGAGTGTGAGCATTCAGGAGCACCAGGGACTGGAGTGGGGGAGGCCTTTGCGGGTCTGGACTCAGGAACAGCTGCATGGATGAGATTGAGGCTGCACATTATGTAGTCATCCAACAGACTTGCCCTGAGCACCGGGCAAGTTTGACCAGGGTTGACCAGGACTGCAGGCAGAGAGCTCTCAGGGAGACTCTGATCCAGGTCCAAGGTCCAGGCTAGACCAGTGTGCCAAGGGTCGCCTGGCTATATAAGCTCCTGGCGCACGGGATCTAACTTCCTACCTGTTACAGTCAGCTAGTGCTGCACGACAAACTGTCCCACGCAGAGGTATCAAGCCACAGCTGTGGAGTTGGGGTCAAGAATTCTATAGGCCGGGGCCCTGGAAGGGTCTTCTGGGGACAGTGCTGCTGGCACCTACCAGGGGACAGCTTGAATGGTGTGGGGCAGGTGACCTACTCTGGGTGGCATGGTCACCTCGTGGCTGGTGCTGGGCTTGGTAACCAGGTACAGCAGAGGCCTCCATGGGCGTCCAAAGATGCCAGGGTTAGGTCCACCGCAGGCCCAGCCTCCTGCTCCTCCCCTGTCTTTGCCATCTACCTCTGCTAAGGTTCCAAACAGGTCCTGTAGCACCAATGCTGGCTGCTCCTGGTGTGTGCTAGGCTGTGAGCTCTCAGTTGAGTGACAGAAACACCTCCTCAGATCCGTGACCACACAGTCACACATTTGTTCTTCGGTGCTTAGAGCAACCCTACAGGGCATTTCTGAGGAAGCTGGGTGGGCATCTCACCTGGAGTTTTGCAGGGTGTGTAGGAGTTTTCCTGGTATACCAAGCTTTTGGAAACATGTTGAGTGTGGGCTGAAATGTGGCTGCTGAGGCCAGCCAGTGGCAGAGTTCCCTAACCAGGGGGGGCGTGTTTCAGTGGAGAAATGCACCAAATAGACCCTTTCTTAGGGGACCCCAGAGTGGCTCACTGAAGACCAGCTGTGGGCAGCAAGGATAGTCACATGTTCATCTGTCTGGGGCTCCTTGTGTCCATGGAGGGCGGGCTAGCCTCAGGCAGGGCGTGGCCTCTGCCACCAGCCCTTGGTCCCTCTCACCCACCACTTGCTTCTGGTTCTTGAAATCCTGTGCCCACCTGGAGCTGCCCTGAGAAGCTGAGGGAAGCCAGCCCTTCCTGCAGTGGCCTTGCTGGAGGCCGCAGAGGCATGACGCTCGCTGTCCCATCCCTGGCTCCAAGGCTATGGGAGGCCCAGGACCAAGGCCTGCTGCGCCTTCCCGGAATGGCTTCCCAATGAGGTCATGCAGCTCGGAGCGCAGGCGGGAGCTGGGAAACTCTCGGCGGGGGCCGGCCTGGCAGGGAGAGGATGCTGGCCGCCTGCTCGCCTGCCAGGGGCTGCCAGTGGGGCTGGCGGGCCAAGAGGGGGCAGGACCCTGGGGCCTGGCTCTGGGGACCCCGGGGCTCCACTCATTTCTTGACTGCTAATGGGGACGAACCAGACCTGGCTTCTCCTCGGCTGCCTGTGACACAGCTCCTCTAAGCAGACGCAGGAGAACCAGACCTAAGGAGATGCTGGTGCCAGGACTGCAGCAGGAATCAGCGTGGGCTTGTCCCTTGACCTGGAGCAAGGGCGGCCCCGTGTTCCTGCAGCTGGGCTGCAGTGGGCTTGCTGTCACTTGCCAGCTGCTGTGAGCAGCCTCTTCCGGCCCTGGAGCTCAGCCCTTCCCACTATGCTAGGCTCCGAGGAAGTGCGAGGCTGTCTGCTCTGTGCCTGGTTCCTCAGGCCCGGCCTGGCGTGGGGCAGCCAGAGAGCCAAAAGCAGGCAGGGCAGTGCTGGGAGCTGCTGAGGCCACGGGAACCCATGTCACCCGGCAGGGCCTTCGGGGCCAAAATCTCAGAGCCCCAGGTGGGCACTGCCAGACCTGGCCTTCGGCCGCACAGGAGACCCCATAGGTCCTGTAAGGGCCCTGGTGCTGGGGGACAGTCATTGTCCTCAGGGGTGGCCCAACCAAGGGCCCCCCAGGACCCCAGCTCAGCGTGGACAGGAGAAGCAGGCAGGCTCAGCTCAGACTCCTGCCCTGGCCTGGCCTCGACTTCCCCAACTGCAGAGTGGAGGCCGGGAGGGGACCTCCCGCGCAGGTGTGGCCTGGCCTCCTGCCTGGAGCTGGGTTTCCGCATTGCTGCGAGGTCCTGTGATCCCCGCGCGCCTAGAGGGCGGTCACGTGGGAGGCGCCGGGACCAGAGCCCAGACTGCTCAGCTGGCCCCAGGTGACCCCGCGGGGCCTCCCGCTTCCTTGCACAAAGCCAGGCTGGGACCGCGCACCCGCTGCCCTCCGCTGCCCCCTGGTGGCCATAGCGATGTGCTCCGCAAATCAGCACTTTCTGTGGTCTGGGCAGGCCTTTCTGGTAGCCGCGGGTGACAGTCACCTTGCCTTACTTCCTCGAATCAGCCGGCGTCACCCTGATTGCCACCCACAGCCAGGCGCCGGGGAGGGGCGGACCCTGCAGGAAGCGATGCCCGAGGCCATGTGGCTGTCCAAGTCAGGACCAACCGGAAGGAGAGGCTGGGCTGCGCTGGGGTGGAGGGCAGGAAGGACCTGGCTCCCCAGCTTGGGGAAACCGAGGACGAGCAGGCTCGGTTCACGGGAATAAGACCATGTCTGGGGGTGGAGCCAGGCCCATGAGTGGGTGTACTTAGGGCCCCTATTTTCTGTTGTCCCAGGTGTGCACAACAGAAAGGAGGAGAAGGTCCCCGTTAGTGCAGCCCAGTCGACCCAGGCTGGGGTCTGAAGGAGCAGAGGTTCCGCCCTGGGCCCCAAGAGTGGGCAGGGGGCAGGAGGCAGGCACTGGGCCGGCTCCAAGGGGCACCGCTTGGCCTGCAGGGCCTCCGGTCCAGGGCAGCCAGGCTGCAGGGGGCCTGTTTGTTCAGCTGTGCGCTTGGCACCGGCTCTCCGACCCAGCCTGGTCTCTCTGTCCCCACTAAGCAAGCTCACAGCTGGGCCAGCCTTGAGGCAGAACGCCCCTTGGGAGTCTTGAGAGGAAGCCATGTAGAGAGGCTGCAGGCTGGCTGGTGGGGCAGATGGGGGGGCAGTGGGGCCTAGGGACAGTGGACCTCAGCTCTGGTCATTGGAAGAATGCCTGATAAGTTGAAGGAGGGTCTGGACCTGGGCCAGCCTGGGGGGTCCCTGGGAAGAGGCTGCCCAGGCAGGTCAGGGTCTGTTGACCATCACAGGTGGGCTTTCAGGCGACACAGAGAGGTCTGGAGAGGGACTAGGGGCCTTGCTGAGGGTCCTCTTTCATCTTCCCTTCCCACTGGACCCCAGCCAGGAATGGATCTGAGTCCCCCTCATGAATAAGGGGCTAGCTGGTGACCACGCCGGGCAGTGTACGCTCTTGGTATCTGCCTGGCTTTCTTGGGATGGTTGCTCCTGGGGAGCAGCCTCATCACCCCAGATACCCGGCACCCACAGCCAGGTCCCAACTTGTGGCGCTGAGGTCAGGCTCTAGCAGGACTGAAGGGCAGGAGGTGGCTGCTCCTGTGTGAGGTGCCACGCCCCACAGCAAACCCCAGAACTGGAACAGACTGCATGATACAGCCCCTTGCCGGGCACCGCTGAGGGCTTCTCTGGACATTTGGGGTGTCCCTTGAGACACATCACCGGGCCATAGCAGCCTTGGGACTGGGCAGCCACAGCAACGCTGGGCTGGGAATGGAGGAGTCCCCGCATCTTCTCTGTCGCCTTCCCCAGGGGGGGAGTGGCAGAGTGAAGACCCCGTGCCCGGCTGGCTGCAGCTCTGGGGAGAGCGAGCACTTGGCCTGTTTGCTCAAGGATCGGGGCTCCCTGCAGGTTCCAGGCACACAGTTCCTCCCCACTGTATCCACGAATGACAGGAACCTGTCACCCAGCCACTGCTTCCCCTTTTTGTACTGGCTGCTGGGAAGCTCTGAGCTAAAGTGGGAATCTCTTAGGTTTGTTTTCTTTGCCCATTTTATCTTCACATTTTTTGGGGGGGACCGGAAATCAGGCCCAGGACCTTGAGCTTGCAGGCTACCCTCACCTTTAACCTCTGCATAGATTTTTAAAATTAATGTGCAGGACTAGAACTGACCCTGGGGCCTCTGCACTGAGCTGCACGCCCAGCCGTGTTTCACCTTTTTAGATTTTGAGATAGGTTCTCTCAGAGTCCCTAAGCTTGAGACCTCCCTGTGTCAGTCTCAAATGGCGCTGGGATTGCAGGCCTGTGCCCCACCCCCCCCCTACCTCTCCTGGGCACCAAGGAACAGGCCCAAGGGGCGGGATACTGGCACCCCGAGTGTGAGCCTCAAATCCCGCCTGCTCAGGCCTGCTCTGTTCCCCGGGGCTGTATGCCCGCCCCTCCGGTGGTGCTGAGGTGGCCAAGCCTGGGCTGCAGGGCGCCCTGTGTCCAGGGGAGCATGGGCAGGGAGGCAGGTTTGTGTGCAGGATCTCAGGTGGCAGTGAGGAGCCCTGAGGGCTGTTGGGAGAGGGCTTGCCTGGCTTCCCAGGGCCGGCAGTGGGCACACAGTCCTGAGGCGCTCATTCGGGGGGACCAAGCCGTGCCTGTCTATTGGGCATAGTTGTCTTCACTGGGCCCAGGAGATAAACCATTTTCCCCAGGTTTGCTACCTGTACCCCATCATAGGCAGCCAATGGGAGGGGAGATGTCGGAGAGCCGTGGTGGAGACTAGTCAGCTTTGGAGGTGACATTCTCCTTCAATAGGCAGGTATGGTGGTGCATGCCTCTAATCCCTGTACTCTAGGAGGCTGAGGCAGGAGGATTGCAAGTTTGAGCCCAGCCTGAGCAATTTAGGGATGTAGCAAGACCCTGTGTCAAAATAAAATGTAGAAAGAACTGGGATGTAGTTCAGTGTTGAGGCCTTGCGTTTGCTCCCCAGTCCCACAAAACAAAAACACAAACAAAATTCACAAAAGACAGAAAGACAAAGAAACTTTGAAAACCAAGGCTGGGAGAACATCTGAAAAAATCAACAAAAGAGAATTCTGGAAGCCAGAGCCCTGGCCAACGTGAGGCCCCACCCCAAACAGCGGTTCTAAGGAGATGATGCAGGCCACGGAGCCCCGGCTCTGGGGCCACAGGGCTGGCCAGGCTCATGGCCGGTGTCCCCAGGGCGGCAGCCACACACAGGCTATGCGTGGCGGCTGTGTGAGCCGCGGCCGTGCTGTGCAGACACAGACCACCTCGCCCCGCCTGCCTTGGAAAGTGCGGGCCCTGGCCCGGCTGCAGGGCTGTGCACGTCATGGAGGCTGCAGCCCCAGCTGGGAGCAGGGAGGTCCAGGCGACTCGGCAAGCGGTGCTGTGTGCCCAGGGCCCGGCTGCCTCCCTGCAGTCCGGCAGCCTGCAGCCGCCTCGCTGTCCCTGTGGGCCCCACCCGGCCGGGCAGCAGCTGCTTCCGGCCAGACAGGAGACAATGCACTGGCGGAGCCGCGTGGCCCAGCGCCAGGCCCGTCCTCCGCAGCTCCACAGCTCCCTGGAACCCGGAAGGCAGCGTGTCCTGGAGTGACCCTGCCGCCCGGCCCACGAGTTAGGGCTCCAGATCCTGGGAGGAGCATGGCTGTGAGCCAGACCCTCTGTTCAGCCTGACAATGGCTGGGGCTGGAGTCGGGGATGGTGCCTCAGGAAGGCCCAGCTCCAGAGTCCCCTCCCACAGCCCTCGCCTGGGGCTCTGTGAGCGCTGGACTCTGCCCCTTCCCAGGCCAGGACCTTTGCACGGCCACACCCACTGTCCACAGGGTCCGTGCCCCCTTGAATTAGAGCGCTTGTCATGTGCTGGCTGTCCCCTCTGCAGACCCCTGAGTGTCCCCTGTGCAGTGTGTGCTCCTGCCCAGCCTGCTCACAGCCGGGCAGGTTTGTCTCTTACCGGTCTCCTCAGCCCTGGTAAGACCTGGCAAGGGCAGGGCCACCCCAGGAGCCACTGGGAAGCTGAGACAGGATGGTCGCTGCGAGTTGAAGGCCAGCCTGGGCTACATAGGGAGACCCTTTTCCAAAAAACCAAAATAATAATAATAATAATAATAATAATAATAATTTTTAATAGGGCTTGGATGTAGTTTTGTGATAGAATACACCTGGGTTCAATCTCCACTTCTGGAAAGGGGGACAGGGAGAGGGACAGGTCAACGAGATGCTCCCTCCCACTCCAGGACACTGTGATAATCCAAATAGCAGGGCAGTGTGGTGGGTGGCGGCATGACATGGTCACTATGCACAGTACAAGGTCAGTCACTACAAAGTCACCACGAGATCTGCAGGCCACTCTTAGAGCTCTGCCTAGGGGAAGGGACAACAGGGACAGGAACAGCTCCCATGTACCTCTGACCATGCCGCATTGGGTTAAAGCCCATAAGTGGGCCTGGCCCAGCTGCCCACAGGCCCAGGGTCCTCTGCACCACCCAAGTAGCGCTGGCCTTGGCTGCACCCCATCCTGCGGCCTGCAGATCCTGCTCAGCAACCCCCTATGCCCTCCGCATCACTCCTTGTGGAGATGGTTGGGGCCCCACACGTCGCGTCCTTGACCAGCCTCAGATTTCCCTGTGTGGGGCTGTGGTGCAGACCAGGCCTAGTCCTTCCCAAAGCCCTCTGGCTGGCACCATGACAGAGAGGCCAGAGATTGGCCAGGGTCCCTCCACCATGGGCGGGGGATAGGGTTTCCGGAGCCCAGAGCCCACACTCCCTCCACACGCCCTGGCCTGGTTCCTGGGGTCCAGAGCCAGCTCCAGCACCCCGGCAGCCCTGCCAGAGTAGACTTTCTCTGCTGCCGGGCGCCCTCTGGTGGCCCACTGGGGGCAGTGAGGCCTCCAAGAAGGATCAGAACCGTGAGGATCCCCAAGGTCTCTGAGGCTGAGAGACCCTGGGGGAGGTGCGGAGGCGGGTGGGGAAGCAGCTGGTGTGGCGACCTGGGAGGACCACCCACCTGTGTCCCCAGGCCCGAAAAGCCATGTGCTGGGCTTCAGCCCAGAGGTTTTCATCTGGGGGAAACATGTTCATGGGGCCTCTCCCCAAGCACCTCTCTGGGTCCTTATCCCACTGGGAGCCTTTGGAGTGCGGGCTCTGGGTCTTGGGGCCCCTGGAGCCCTCAACTTCCACAGAGCCCTTTCCCCAGCCTGCTGTGGTCCCCAGTGTGATCTGACTCGGGAGAGAACCAAGCCTGCCTCTCCCTATCTGTTTTTATTGCCTGGACCCCGTGGATGCTAAGGCCAAGGGCAGAGTTGGGGGTGCCCCCAGGTGACCCAACACACCCTCTCCACCTTTCTGGACAACTGAGGCCCTGGCAGGAGGCTCTGCCCAGAGGTCCAGAGACGGTGTGTGGGAGGGTAGATCCAGGTTCCAAGCTGACCTGAGAGGAGGGGGGTGTTCATTCTTTTTATTCTCTGGAGCATTTGCTACCAATGCCAATACCACTGCCACCACCACCGCCGCCACCGCCACCACCACCACGGCCACCACCATCACTACTGACACCACCAATGCTTGCCAAAGTAGCCTTCTGCAGGGTGGGGAAGGGGCTTCCCGGTGGCCCTGGTCACATGGTCATGCTGTGTCTCTCCCATACTTGCTGCATGCATTCCTGGTTCCAGGAGTGGAGAGAGGGACACTGTGAGTGGCCGCAAGCCCCAGGGTTTCCTCAGGCTTCTCCCGAAGGCAGTGGGGTCCGGCTGAGATGGGGGTCAGGGTTAGGATGTGACAGTGTGGGAAGGAGCTCCAGGTGCTGCTGGGGCCATCGAGGAGGGCTCCCTACAGGAGAAGCTGCCTTCTCTGGGGGCTTTCAGGGAGTCCCTTGGTGAGGAAGGGCTGGGCAGGTTCGAGGTTCCATGCCAAGGAGAGAGTCTGAAGGGCAAGGTCTCCAGGTTGGACTCAGGGCCACCAGGACTGACAGGGTGGGTGCAGGCAGAAGGGCCCGGGGATGGGTGTGAGTCACCCCCAGCACCGGCAGGAGCTGTGGGCCGGGCGCCTCTGTGCTGGGCACATGGCTGTTACCGGGCCTTGGCCAGGATGCTTACCCCGCTGACATTCTGGGCACAGCTGCAGCAGCCCCCTCCTGCAGGAGGGCATCCCAACACACCGGGCTCCTGGGTGTCCCCTTGGGGCTGCCACGCCCTGGGCCCTGATCAGTTCCCACGGAATGTCCAAGGACCTGGTGTCGCAGCCTTCTCCCATGAGCTGCTGGAGCTGCTGAGGGAGCCCCGGCACCCTGAGGGAGGACCGCGTGTCCGGCTGCCTTCCTCGGCGTGGCCTAGTGTGGTCCTTGAGCACCGGGGCCTTGGTGGGGCCAGACCCACTGGCCTGGTGGATACCTGCCCCCCTGGCCACAACGAGGCCTCCGCTGGTGGGTCTCATGCACCAGATGGGCGACCTGGCAAGGAAGGCGGATGAGACTCACTGCTGTGTTACCAGCCTGCCTGGCACTGGGTGGCACTCACTGGCAGAATTCACTATACTTTTGATCATGCCTTGGAAAGGCACTTGGGAAAGAAGACTCCAGAACTGCTGCAGATAGTGCCAAGGATGTTGGATGGGCGTGTTGGAGTGGAGGGGAGGATTCTGAGGGGGCTCGGGGCAATGTGCGTTTTACTGTAGGAACTTGTATTTATTTTTATTTATTTATTTATTTGGTATAGGGTCTTGCTACACAGCTCGGACTCATAGCGATCCTCCTGTTTCAGCCTCCCCTGCACTTGCCAGGCAGGCACTTAGACACCGAGCTATCTCCCCAGCCCAAGAAATATTTTAAAATGTAACTACGGGGGCTGGTGAGATGGCTCAGTGGTCTAAAGCACCTACTTAGAACAAGCTAAGCTCAAGCAAAGCATGGAGACCTCGGTTCAATCCCCCAGCACCACATGCTGGCCCACCCGCCCCCTGGTGGGCTGAGCTGGCCACACAATAAATAAATAAATAAATAAATAAATAAATAAATAAATAAATAAATATTTAAAAAAATAAAATAAAATGTAACTACGCATGTATTTTGATCACATCATGTTTGTTTTAATAACTCAGAGCCCACGATGTCCTGTTGGAGGACAACCAGCGTCTATGGGTGCAGGATTCAGGATCACACTGACGGAGCCCCACCCGGGGCCTGTCCAGGGTCCCATAAGAGCTCCACAGGGTCAGGGCGGTTCCCTCCTGGCTTGGCCAGAAGCAGACCACAGCACAGGGCCCTTCTTCACCTTTGGGGACATCACCTGGCAGGCTCATACAGGAGGCATGGGTGTTTGCACTTCCTTGTTCCTGTCATCTGCAGGACCTGCTCAGGGCTCCTGCAGGGACTTGCTGCCCCTGGAGAGGGGTGATGGGGACTGGGGACCCCACCTCGTGCTGCCCACTTACCCTTGGGTGCAGACCCCAGCAGTATTCCAAGTAAGTAGTCCACACTCCAGAGACCCCGGGAGTGCTCTGCCTGCCTCGGGCATGTTCCAGGTCACCCTAAGGTGTCCCCATACTCATAATCAAGGAAGGGAGCCTTGTGTCTAAGCTGGGCTGACTGAAGCGCAGTGGTGTATGGTTTGTGTCTAGATGTCCCCCCAAAGCCTCACGTGGTCACGGGGTGGCTGGATCCACGGTTTGTGATCGACTCATGGTCTAGTGCTGGGATTACAGGTGTGACTGCTGCACCCGCCCTGGTGTGGGCAGCCTGCATACAACGCAAGGGACAGGAAGGGTCTTCTCTGTGCTCTCCCTTTGTACTCTTGTTGCCTTTGCTGTCTTTAGCTGCCATGAACAGTCCCCCCTGTGCCACATGCCACCTTGCCTTGGAGCCGGCTGAGTATGGCCTGAAACCACTGCAAACATGAACTCAATAAACCTTTCCTTCTCTAATTTTGAGTGTTGGGTATTTCACCCCAGCAATGAGAGAAAAGTAACCGAGAAACAGCACCTAGAGTCCTGTGTCCCACGGCCTGCGTTTCTAGACCCTGTTCCCAAGCTCCACTTTCTGCCTGTGATCCCAAGAGTCAACTGCAACAGCTCCAGGGCCCCAGACAGTCCTCTCTACAGCAGCAAAGGAATGTGCTCCCCTGTGGAGGGGCTGCCTTTGAGAGGTTCCAGGTTCCAATCCAGCTCGGTGCCCAAGGCATCACCTGAAGCCTGCTGTAGAGGAGGGTGCTCTCGGGGCCAGGCTAGGACAGAGTGCCTCCTGACACCCTGTGCTGGGGACCAGAGCTATGAAAGAATATGCTGGGGCCAGGCTGTGCGATGGGCCCCAGGACCTCGAGGCCAGTGCGACGTTGCTTAGGAACAGAGAAGTGTGTGGAAGGTCACCTGCTTCCTGGCTGGGCAGAGAAAGCTGATAACCGCAGCGCTTCTGGGCAAGACCGCATCTGCTGAGGACAATCTAAAGAATGCGCGGCATCAGGCAGGAAAAGGGCTCTTTGCTTTCCATTTACTGGGGCTGCTGTTCCATCCAAACTGCACGCCCCCTTCTCGATGCTAAGCATGGGTCAGCCGTGGACGCTGCTGGCCTGTCCGCCGCAGCCAGGTTCCTCCCGGTCCCCTTGGACCTTGAATATTGTCTTCTGTCTCTATTCCCCGCCATTCCCCTCATAGGTATCTCGGGGTCTGATGAGCCCCCGACAATTGGTACCCAAACGGGGACCTGAGACTTGGCGGGCAAGACCCACCAGAGTGGGGAGGAGAGACGCAGCATCGGGGAGTCCCCCAGTCAACTCTGGAGTTGGCCGAACAGAAGTGAAAGCAGCGGTACTGCAGACAAGCTTTCCTAAGGGGACAACCAGGCAGGATTTGTCAGGAGAGGAGCACAGTACCTGCACTCGCTGCGCCCGTTGTTGAGACAGGCAGGGCTCCAACCACCCTGTGAAAAGACGCTGTACGATATTACCAGACACAGCCCATGGTGGGAGCTCTGGACGCAGAGGGTCGGGGCAGAGTGGACGCGGTTTAAGAAGGCCCGCGCTAGGGGAGAGCCGACTGCCCCGGACGCTTTCGCGGCGTGGAGTTTGGTGATGCCCGTATCGGAAGCTCTGTGTGCCGCAGTGGTTGCTACAATGGCTGCTGCTCCCCCTGACAAGGAGTGTGGGAGCCATCAGGGAGGAAGCAGAGAGACTCTCCAGGCCCAGTTTTTAGCGACTCGTGCAGGCCATCCTGGCTTGCTAAGCAACCAGCAGCTTGTGCAGCAAGCTTGCTATCTGGGGATCGCAGGGGACCCTGCGACCTTGCTACGACTGTAAGGACCCCAATAATCCCAGCAAGTGATGTGTGGACCACATGGGATGCAGTGTATGGGAAGCACAGCCTAAGGGACGATGGAATCCAAGGGCCCTTCACACTGGGACTCTCGGTGCCCATTTTGGGAGTCCTGTGTGTGGCCCCACAGGGCACGAGATGTCTCCACTGTCCCTGGCCATCAGCAGACCAATACCCTTATTTTAACATGAATCTACAGGAGCTCAAGCAGAGCAGGCCAAGAGAAATAGGGCAGCAGGAAGAGCAGGACTCGGAGGAAGCGCCGAGAGAATGGGCCCCGGGCCCCCGACCTCCCACTCCTGCAGCCGTCCCCTGAGAGTGGCCACCCATTATTATTGATGTACAATGCTGCTTATTCACAGCCCCTCTATGTCTTAGCTTTTGGGTGGTTACAATAGGTTCCTGCCTCTATGGACACTTATTCTCATGTGACTCCTGCCACCTGCCATAGGGTGACAAGGTGGGACAGGTTTACCAGCATTGAATGTCTGCCTTTGCTGCCAAGGAGACCCCCCATGGAGCCCCATACGTCAGCAGGGCCTTATCCTCTTTCTTTTAACCTGAACATATTAAGAATCTCATTGCTAGTGAAGCGGAAGACCCAATCTATTATGGACTACTGGACTCTTTTAGAATATTTTGCTGAGTTTACACACCTATAATATTCAAATAACGGAACTTAACAAAAAAAAAGGGTATACAGATGAATGCCCATTTGGTATCTGTGTATTCAAAGTGGTTAGGATAGATATATAGTTACACTCTCTTAATGAATAGAGGGATTTGTTCTAATGGTGTTTGTAAATAGGATATCTCGTCTGCATCTTGTACAGCAATTAACCACTAGGAAGAATGTATGCAATGTGTTAATTATTGAAACTGTCCTACTGATTTGATTTGAAACTGTCTCATTGCTATTTGTTTATCAATAAAATTATGGGAAAAAATAAAAAAAAATAAAAACAATGAGTTACCATACCAAAATAAATAAATAAATACAAAAAAAAAAAGAACCTCACGGGCACCCCTTGTACTTCTGGGGTACAACCACAAGGGGGCATGCATGCCTTTCCTTAAAAACACAATTGCAGAAACAAATGGGGGAGTATGGCTACCTCCACAGGCACAACTAGATCTTGTGACCCTTACCTTAAGTTTTATTTGGTACAGGGTCTCACTACACAGCTCGGACTCATAGTGATCAGCCTCCTCAGTGCTGGGATTACAGGCGTGTGCCACCACGCCCAGTTTAGGGGGTTTCCGGGGCTGGTACTGCATGTGGTACAGGGGATCAAACCCGGGTCCTTAAGCTTGCCAGGCAGGTGCTTAGACCACCAAGCTATCTCCCCAGCCCTACCTTAAAATTTTAAAACCTGCTTGCAGAAAGCAAATACCTTCCCTCAGAGCTTCATTGGCAAAAGGACAAATGGCTGAGCTTGCCTAGTGCCCAAGTCCTGTGGAGAGATGTCCAACCAGGAGAGCAGGGAGGCCCAGCAAGCTAGTAACACAAGGATAAGGGCGCGCTTTGTGTCACAGGCCACAGAGCACACTGTGTGCGCCCTCCGGGGCGTGTGGCCACAGAGAGAGGCCTTCACACTGTGGTGGAGTCTGCCTCCTCCAGGCCCAGGCTGGATTCTGCACTGGAGCGACTGTGCTAACATCTCTGTGTCCTTTGTTTCTGTTCCTAGTCGGCTGTGGGGGACGTCACACCAGACAACGCCTCCACGACATCCGTCCTCAAGTTATGCTGCTCCAACTCTTGCAATTACAGAAAGAAAAAGGGGTAGCTGTTGGGGCCAGGAGAAAAGAACTAGCACGTTCCACCACTGGGCACCAGGTTATGAGGCCAGGGTCCCACAGCCTCAAGGCTGGCTGGTGTGACCTTGGTTTAGGAGTAGAAAAGCATGCAGGAGGCTGCGTGGAGAAAGCTCTAACTACCGCGTTCCTCAGGCAGGACAGCAGCCTCTGGGGACCATCTGAAGGACGCGCAGCACAGGGCAGGGCGCAGGCCTTGGTCCTCCGCTTCTGTTCCCCAGCTTCTGTGGTTGCTGTTCACTGCCCCTTCCCCGCGCTCCTTCCTTGCTAATAAAAGTGGGTCAGCTGCAGAGATTGCTGTGCCCGTCCGAGAGCCAGGCTTCTCCCAGGCCCCTCCTACCTTGAATGTTGTCTTTCTCCATGCCCTACCATCCCCGCTGGACGTGGCCCGGTGCCCCGGGTACATTCTCAGGCAGATGAGGAGCCCACCAAGGGGCTGTGCGCAGTGGTGGGCGCAGGCCCCACGCAGCTGCCTGTGGTCGTGCAGAAAGGCCAGGGCTTCCGACTGCTCCTGCACAGGGCCAGGGCCGAGAACCCCATGGTCAGCCTGGGGCTTGGTTTCTGGTGCCAGAGGCAGAGACAAAGGACAGGCACCTATGACTTTTAGATCGACCTGGCAAATAGGATTAGACTGCAGCCGCAATTCTGCTCCAGATGGCTAATCCAGCTTCCTGGGGACAGTCCCCGCCTGCTGGCCAGTTGCACACGGAGAGGCTGGGAAAGCACGGGCCTGGGGGCTGACTTCTAAAGCACACCCTTAGCTTAAGAGGCATGAAAAATGCATGATGTTTAGGGCAGCCGCAGAGTGACAATGCAGAGAGTGTAATGAAAGCGCCTGGCTGGACAATGGCCCTGCCCTCTGCACCTCCACCTTCAGCCCAGAGCCCCACATCAGTGGCCCAAAGAGCCTGAGCAGATCTTAGTGGACCCTCTGCTTGTGAGCGGGGGTGTCTGAGCCTGGGCAGAGTCCCCATTCGTGCTCCTCGTTCCTTCTGGTTGGACTTCTGCCCCTGGGGACCACTGGGGCTGGTGGCCCCTGGCAGAGTCACAGCAGCTGGCTACCCAAAAGCTAGGTGGACTCAGGATGGGGACATTGGGTCAAGTCGGGGGTGGGGAGCAGTGGGCATGGTGGGAATTAGACGCTGCTAACTGGGGGCCCCATAGCCATCCACTGCCCGCCCTCCTTTGTAGCTGGGGATGACACTGCTCAGCTAAAAAGTAATAATTCCCACGCCGCATTGAAGCTGGATAAAGCCACGTGATTAGCTTCTGGCCAACCAGCCACGGAAGTGCCACGGAATGGGCGGAGGCTGCCTCTCTTGGTCTTTTCCTCCAGGCCAATGCAATGGCAGAGCTCTTGCAGCTAGTGTGGACTCTGAGGTGACGCGCTACGAGCTGAGGAAGGCAAGCCCACCAGCCGACGGGAGCCTGGGCCCGGAGCATGGGGGCCGCCCTCCTACCACTCTAAGTTTGCCTACGTTTCGTTTATGAAAAAGAAAAAGTGCACATGGATCTCAGTCAGGTACGCCCGCTATGCCTGACCTGGGTGCGCTCAGATACCAGGCAACTCCCTGGGGACAGAAGGACCTGGGTCCCCTGCTGCAGTGGCCTAGAAAGCAAGAGGGCAGTTGGGATTGTTTTGTTTTTCTGAGCAGAGCAGTGGCAGGGAGAGCAATGGGGCTGGAAAGACGGCCAGACCTTGCAGTGACCAAGGGGACCGGGGAGTGACAGGAAGAAGGAATGGGGGACAAGCCTCAGATTCGAGCCAGAGATATGGCGTGCGGCTCCAGGGGACAGCACCCCATCCAGGGTACCGCCCAACACACATGGGGGACAGCACCTGGAGAGATTTGCTTTCACGGAGCTCCAAACCCTCCCCCTCTGTGCCATGTCCGTCTTGCCCCCTCCGGCACACCAGCCCCCAAAGATGGACACTGTGTCCTCTCCAAGCCCAGCACAGGTGGGGACATCGGTGCTCCACAGTGCTTATCCAGTGGAAGGCCAAGTCAAGCATGGGGATGAAAGCCACCCTGCTCGGAGGCGTCTCAGGTCACACAGCTCCTGCCCACTTGGAGCTGCTGTAAGGCCACTCGTGTTCCTGTTCCCACACAGTGCACAGCCCAGTGGGACTGGTCCCAGAGCCTCCTGCCAGGAACACACTGGAATCTTTTGTCCTAGATCTAGAGTGACTGATTATCCATTTTTGTCCAGCGCTGAGGGGACCCTGATAGGTGCAACTTTCAGTGATTAAAACTGGGGATGTCCCAGGCAAACCACCCATACTTGGCAGACTATACAGAGCCACAGAAGATAAAGATGGAATGCTGCTGCCTCCCACAGCAAATCCACCCACCCACCCTTCCCCCTTCCACACACACATCCATCCATCCATCCATTTATCCATCCACCCTCCCACCCCCATGCATCCATCCATCTACCCGTCTATCTGTCCATCCACTCATCCATCTACCCACCAATCTACCTATCCATCCATCCACCCATCCATCCATCCATCCACCCATCCATCCATCCACCCATCCATCCATCCATCCATCCATCCATCCACCCATCCATTCCATCCACCCATCCACCCATCCATCCATCCATCCACCCATCCATCCATCCATCCACCCATCCATCCATCCATCCAACCAGCCACCCATCCACCCATCCATCCATCCACCCATCCACCCATCCATCCATCCGTCCATCCGTCCATCCATCCATCCATCCATCCATCCATCCATCCATCCACATACCCATCCATCTATCCATCCATCCACCCATCCATCCACCCATCCATCCATCCATCCATCCA
>NW_004524729.1:2695815-2698315 GCF_000260255.1 Octodon degus | reverse complement strand
GAGTCCCCCAGGCAGCGCCCCTCAGAGGGAGGTGTGACCATGTCAGGACATGGTCAGGGCAGTCACAGTGACCTGTGAGCCATGCGCTGTGTAATTATTCTGGGGTGAACTCACCGACTGTCAGAATGTACCCTGTGGGAGAGGTACTATGGTGATTGTTTTCTTTTTCTTTTTTCATTTTGTATGAGTGCCGGGAATTGAACCCAGGGTCTTCGCACTGAACTCCCTCCTTGCCCACCCATTTAAGTTCTGAGACAGTCTTCCTAAGTCACTAAATTGCTCAGGCTGGATCTGAACTTGATAGACTCCTGCCTCAGCCTCCCGCTATGACTAATGCTAGGCCGGAGAACGTGTGCACTTTGCCAGGGTCACACGCATAGGACCTTGCTGAGCCCTGTGAGCCCATCCATACCCTGAGTTGCTGAGGAGCCCAGAGTGTCCTGACTCGGAAGATGTCCACCCTCAGAGAACCTGAGAACCAAGCACAGCCCTCATTCCTACTTCGTCCCCAGCCCAGCCTCGAGGTTGGAGTCACACCCTGGCCAGTGTCACCTGGGGCTGGGGGACACCTCCTACCCCGCCTTGGATCAAGCTGGGGACCCAGTGGGGACTCAGTTCGGGAGGGGACATGAAACCAGATGCCCAGGACGAGATCTTGGCTGGTTTCGCCCAGCCATCCTTCGATGCCCTTCCTCCCGTGGCCGGCAGGGGGAAGCACTAGCGACGCCGCGGGTCCACCGAGTTCCCAGGCGCAGACCTACAACGCGCTCGCCGGGGGAAACTGAGGACTGAGGACTGAGCACCGTCGGCGTAGGAACGCAGAGTCCCGCCCTGGAGATGAGTAGACCTCAGGCTGGCTGAGGCGGAGTGGCCAGGGTGGGGGCGGCGCGGAGGCCCTGGCCGCTCCAGCCCTGCAGACCCACGCCCAGCTCGCGGTCGTGGGGCGCTGAGTGGCCTGACTCGGCGCCCGGGTGGACCACCAACTGTGTGGGATCCATGGGCCCCGCCGCCCGCGACCTCCGGGCTGCTTCATAGGTGCGACCTTCGCGCGGTGTCGCCGCAGGGTGGCAGCATCCACCCGCCCAGCTCGTGCACTCCTCCTGCCGCTCGAACTGCCTCCCTGTTTCGCGCTTGGTGGAGTGGGGCGGCTTCCTGGGCTCTGGGGCGCATGGGGTAGGGGGGTGAGGCGGCTACTGCCACTTCCTTGCCTAATGTGCCTCAGTTTCCTCACCGGATCTCCAACGTCCCTTTCCTCCTCGAAGCCCCTGCCATCCCTGACTCAAGGCAATCGCGAGGCTTTGAGAGATTAACAGGGGCTGGAGCCGGCCTGCCTAGCCCGCGGGGCGGGGTCGCTTTCTAGCAGGAGCCCCTCTCGGTGGCTAGCAGGTGGAGTCACGATCCGGTCCCCGCGCACCCGCTCACTGCCACCCAGCGCCCCATCCCCGCTGGTCCCTGCACTAAATGCTCTCTGCTTACATGCATGCCCGGATGCGGCCCCTACCCACAGGGCGTCCAAGGTTGGGGGGCGCGGTGCAGAGGGGTACCTGTCCAGGATCGATCACGCCGGTCACGCCCCCCATCTGAGGACAGGAGCGTTTAGCATAGCAGGGCCCGCGGGTTCCTAGTGCCCACCTGTAGGACCGAGCCATGCCAAACTGACCCGGGATGCGGGCACCGAGGCCAGGCCAACGTCGCTTTCTGTGTTCAGCCGAGACATCAAGCTGAGTGGAGCTAGACCGGTGCAGACCACTGGGGTGGGCAGGGCAAGGGTCTGCGCCTGAGGCCAGGAGGCCTCCCATGTCCCTTGCGTTCCTTCACGGTGCCTGGCAAGGAGGTCACCCGTGCCATCACCTTGCCTGTGGCCGGGCTGGTCTGTCCATCTTTCAAGTCTCCAACCTGGAGCCGCAGGCTGCAGTGCCGGGTGCCCGGGCGTGCGCGTGTGTGTGCTCCACCAGGCCCACCCGAGGCAGCCCCGGGGAACTCTGAGGGTGTGGCCTGGCCGACCCTGTGTGGATAATTTCTGGGGCGAGGGGACGTGCGCTCGGCTAGTAGATAGGGCGAACGGTCGCTCCGTCCCCAGCTGGAAACGAAAGCCTGAGGCCACCGGGACCTGTTCGGGTCGTCGCCCGCCCCCGCCCCCGCCCCGCCCCCACCCTGCGGGCGCCCGGGCGCAGGTGTCTCGGGGCCGCGCCTTCCCCCGCCCCCGCCCAGGAAAGCGGTCAGGAGGGAGTCGGCGGGGAGGGGTCCGGGATAGATGCGTCGGTGTCACGGGGGAGAGAAGAGAAAAGGGAGGGGAGCGCGGGGAGCGAGAGAGCGCGCGGCGAGCGAGGAGGCGGGCGGGAGGCGGATCCTCCTACCTGGGGCGCGCTCGCTGCTCTCGGCTCTCTTGCCGGGCCCGAGTCACCTGGGGAGCCCGACAAGTGCGGACACATTGGCCGCCGCGGCGCTCGGCGAGGCGCGCACGGCCCCAGGCGGCTGCGCCCGTGGAGGCAGCGCCCGC
>NW_004524729.1:2658303-2695150 GCF_000260255.1 Octodon degus | reverse complement strand
GGGGGGCGGGGGGCGTCCGCAACCTAGGACGCGGGGGTGGGGCGCGCACCGGGCGGCGCGCATGCAGGCCCCGCAGCCGCCGCGGCCCCGCGTCTCTATCCATCACCCAGACGTGTTGAAATTACCTTGACAACTCGTCCGGCTGGCTCGGGATGAGCTGCGGGGCTGGCCTGGCCGCCTCGGGCTCGGTCCGGGGCCCGCGCCCCCGCCCGCTCAGGACCCCGGGCCCGGCCCCCTCTCGCCGCGCTCCACCTCGCGCGCACCCGGCGGCCGCGCGCCGCTCGCTGCGGTAGCTGCTCCGAGTCGTATTTCCACATTCCTGAACCCAGCCGAGTCCTTACCTGTTGAGCTGCGATCTCCTTTAGACAGAATCTGTCTCGGCCTCCCTCGATTGGGGGTGGAGGGGTGGTATGACTCGGAGGCAACGCGGTGCATCTCACGGATAGCTCGCACTGCCCCGAGGCAGCGTCCCTGTGGTAGCCGCACCCCAGTGCCCGTCCTACTGTGCGCCTACTATGTGCCTTGTGCACCCAAAGGCCCCTTTTGAGCAGACCCGCAGGGACACATGGAGAGACATGCTCCCCAGGAGGGTGGTGGACTCTGGCCCCTAGAATCGGCTTGTCCGTCGCCCTTCCATCCTTCCTTGCCTCCGCCCTTGTACAGGTGGAGAAAGCTGGGGGCCCTCAGGGCAGGGCTGGAAGCCTGGGTGCTGGTCTCCGTCCTGCAGGCCTGGGCGGGCGCCTGCCCTGCTCCTGGTGGCTCTGTTTATTGTAGTCTGTGGGCAGGCTGTGTCCCTGCGTGTTTGTTTATGGAGGTGTGGGGCGCCTGCGTCCAGCAGTCGGGGCTGGGGTGGGCCGGACACTGTTTTCCAGACAACTGGCGCCCCAGGTGCCATCTCTGCTGCCTGGCTTCTCACGGAGGCCTTGGGCAGCTCCTGGCAAGCCCTGGTTTGGGGCTTTAGCTCTCTGGGCTTTGAGGCTTAGGAAACAGTGCAGGAGACCAAGTCACTGACCACAGGGATCAGGAGTAGGGCTGGGGCCCACTCCTCCTAAAATCAAGTCCTCCACAGGGCTCCTGGGAGAGCAGCCCCTCCCCCACAGGCAGCGTTAAGAGCTCTCCTACCCAAGCAGCAGGAGCTGAGGGTCAGGCAGCTGGGGCTTTAGGGGGTGGGTCCCCAGGCATGGAGGTCTGCGCCCCTTCCTGAGCCACCTGTGCCCTTACTGGATGGCATGGGACAGAAAACAAGTGAGCCAGACCCCAGTGGAGCCCCAAGGCCAGGAGAGGCCCCTCACCCCGACTGTTTGAGGGGGGAGACACTGCCAGGCTCCTCTCCTGGAGGCCCTCGCCCTATCCAGGAGTCTCAGAGAGGGTCCCTTCCCCCACTTTCCTAAAGGAAGGGTGGGCAGAAAGGGGAGCCACCCCTCTGGCTCCTCCCAGAGGCCTGGCTTTCTGTGTGTGCTATCTCAGGGTATCAGGTAGGCAGGAGGGGACAGCGGGGGGCCCACCCTTCCCAGTCTACCCCGAGCAGCAGCCGGTTACCTATGCAACCTTCCTCCCCATGGCTGGGAAAAGCAGGGCATCCTGGGCCTTTGTGCTGGTGAGTAGGGTCCTGGTTTTGGCAGGCATCTCATAAGCACCTGGGCATTTGTGAAGCCTTTTTCACCTTACTGACCAGGAGACCACTGCCTACTGGCACCTGGGGGATGCTTCTAGATGCTGTATCCTACCACCTCAGAATCCAGGACTTGGGGTTTTAAGGTCATAAAGGTTCCAACCTCAACAGAGATTTCCAATATTGAAGGTTTTCTGTGATCCATGATCCCCACTTCCTGAGCTCACCCCAATGTGCTACATGTTTGTGCAAGTTCAGGGAGAGTGTGTGGCCACCACCCTCACCTGCACACACGTACACCCAGCACCCTGATGCTGTGCAACTCACAGGAACAGCCCTCCAGGCTCCATACCAGAGGAACCAGAAGTTGTCCCTCCTGGCCCCAGAGTAGATATGCCTTGGGTGTTGACAACAGAAAAAGAGGATGGCTTTGTGGAGCCACAGTTCCTCGCCTGGGGCACTTTTTGGATGGAGTGACCTCCAAGCCCCAGGCCTGAAAGAGGCCAAGGCAGGACAGGGGGCAGCGCTGATGGAGTCTGGCCCACTGAGGAGCAAAAGGGCTGGGGACCTGGGACCAGACGGCATGGAGGTGGAGGAGGAGGAGCTCTTCCGGACACCGGAGACAAGTCTCCATGACAGGCCACAGAGCCAGGAAATGGGCTCTCGGTGACCCGTGCTCCAGCACAGAGCTCCCCTTGCTGGATGCCTTGCCAGCTTGATGACTGCCCCCCAGCGGACACGGTTCACCCCTCCAGAAGGAGGCTTCAGCAGGGGCTCCCTCCAATGCTGTGTCTTTAGGGTTAAAGAAACCTATGGAAAGAGAAAGCATTGTTTGGAAAGTGACTTTGCACTCCACAGCCACCCCAAGCAAATCTTTAAAGGACAACCAAAGCTGTGAGATGGGGAAGCTGGCATTGGGGCCCCCCAGTGTGAGGAGAGGGCCTCTGTCCAGCACCCCGCCCCTGCCAGCCGTGGGGAAGCAGGACATACAGCTGCATTTCTGCACAGGGATGGCCTGCTGCAGCTTGCGCCTCCACAGCCGGGTCCCCTACCCCAGCGCACACAGGAGTTTGCTCACACACACCTGCGCCCACGCTCCCACAGGCGCACACAGGCACATGCATGCATGCGGCTGGCTACACGCTGCAGAGCACAGCCCCGAAAAGGAGCAGGCGCCTCTGTGCGGTTCCCCCGGGGTGCCAACCCCAGGAGTGCGCTCCAGAGCCAGCTCAGAGCTGTGTGGCTCACTGAAGGTGGGGGTGAGCGCGCCCGGCCAAGGCAACTTGGGCAAACCCTGGGGGCGGCTCCTGCCTCGCGCTCTGCTCTCTGGTCAGCCTCCCCTTTAAAAAAACCCGCCCGCCAAGGAGGCGGATGTAGGGGCGGCCCGGCCAATGACAGCTGCGGGCCTCGGGAGACTTGGAGACGTGAGCCAGCGCAGCGACAGAGCCGGTTCGCAACGACAGACGGAGGGCTAGACAGCCGCCAAGGCGCGTCTGCCACCCCCGACCTGATCCCGGCCCGCTCCTCTTGCCCCAGCGTCCGCGGCACCCCCAGATCCAGCGCGATGCGCGGCCCTGGCGGTGGGGCCTGGGCGACGACTGCCCCCTGGCCCGCGAGTCCGGGCCCCTAGCGCCCAGCGCAGCCGCCCTGCATCGGGGAGGGCCGTGGGGGCCCCCGGCCTTGGCTGGCGCAAGAGCCCTGTTGGAGGGGTCTGCCCAGCGCCCCCCTCGCGGCCCACCATGCTCCTGCTGTGGCGGCGCAGGGCGCTCCTCTCCGTCTATTGCCCGCAGATCTTTCTCCTCCTGTCCAGCGGCAGCTACCTGTGAGTGCCGCGGGCGGCGCGCAGGGTGGGCGGGTGTGACCCTGGCCTTCAGTGCTGGAGCCGGGCAGACAAGGAACTGGGCAACGGGCCGGGGAGGGGCGCCGGGTGTCTCGCGCAGAGGAAGGAGGCTGGGGTCCTTAGACTGAAAAAAGCTGCTGAGGTAGCGCACCTAGGGAACAGCTGCAGCAGGGAGAAGTCCAGCTGTGGGGTCAGAAAAAAGGTGGCCCGAGGGTACCCACAGCCCTCGCAGACCAGGATGTGTGCAAGGAGCCCGAGGGCCGCGGAGGTAGCGGCACAGTGGACCTTCCCTGCGTGTTTGGAGCAGAGGGGGCTCCCTCCCTCTGAACCCACGAGGTGCGCGTGGGCGTGCGCACGAGAGAGGGCTGCACACACACGCCTGCTTCCCGCTGTGCACACCGCCACACGGTGCACACGGCACCCCATCAGCAGCACCCAGCCTATACCCCGATGTTGCCGGGGTTTATCACGCCTTCCTGCCATGCTGGGCAGCCTGACCTCTGCTCTGTCAACTCCTCACCTGTGGACAAGGGGGGTGCGCAGCGTGCGAGAGCCGCGGCGGTGGCGCGGCGGGCCCAGGTGTCAGGACGGAGGGAGCGCGCAGAACTCAGACGCGCGCGGGCATCAGGCAGGGCATCTCCCACCAGCCTCCGGGAAGCCGGGGCGGCCCAGTCCGGCCCAGCGAGCCGAGGGGGCGCGTCCGCACAGCGGTGGCTTCGCCCGATTCCTAATAAGACGCATATGCTCTGGCCTCCGATTTAAAAAGAAGTTTGATTTATGGAACCGCTGTTTGGGGGAATTTAAGCTGGATGCTACTGATTAAACCTCAGAGCCAGCTCTCCCTCCCTCTCGCCTCCCCTCCCCCGCCCCCTCCTTTACACGCGGGCCACGTCCGGGGTCGCCTAACGCGGCCGGAGGGGACAGCCTGCCGCCTCCGTTCCCGCGCCACCCCTCAGCCGCGCGCCCGCGAACCTAATAAATCGCCGCGCCCCCACCCCCTTTTAATAAATACACAGCCAATTTCTCCTCCAGCTCCTAGGAAATTACTATCCTACCAGTTTTCCTTCTATAAATAGTCGCGCATCTTGAAACAAAAGTTTGCAACCGCAGCCAGATGCTGCGAGGCCCGTGGTTTCCCCGGCTGTGGGACATAATTACAAGGTCGGCAGAGCGAACGCTCCAGGCCCGGCCCGGCGGGCAGCCCCGGCTGAGAGGCATCGCCTGGGGTGGGTTGGGGGGTGGCGAGCCGCCTGAGCAGGGCGCAGGCAGAGTAAGCACAGTTCACTTCGTGGGGACACAGGCTGAAAGGGTGACCGGCCAGACAGTCCTGCTTCGCGTGCCCCTCCCCAAAATGGCAAAGGGGCTTAGGACCCCGCTTCCGGCTCTTGGAGCTCAGAGAGCTTTCCTCTCCCCAGAATCCTGGCACTGAGTTGCAGGCCTTGCCAGCCATCGGGCAGCTTCTCTGAAAAGTCATTTTTGGAGCAGCTGGCTGAGGTTTGCTGTGCCTGGGGAGGTGTGGGGAGCTAGGAGCCCCAGGGGGCCATTTCAGGAAGAGTGGGGGGATGAGAGACAGGGGACCCTGGAGCTGCTGAGAGTGGGGTGCCCTGAAGCTGCTGAGGGGTGTCTGGCAGGTGGTAGCCCCCAGGTTTTCCTTTGAGATGCCCCCTTCCTGGCCTGTGGTGGCCACCATCTGTACCCACACACTGCCAGCTCTGTGGGCTGAAATCCTTTTAAGGGAACAATTTTCTCCAGTGTTCCTGGGCCAGTGCTGGGGTCCCATGTGTGTCTTGGGGGACAGTCAGGAAGGCAGCCTGGAGGACTGGAAGGCAGGCCAGGCCAGCCGGGTCTTCAGCCCCAGGTAGAAGAAAGTGTTGATGTCACCCTTCCCAAGTGTTGATGTCACCCTTCCCCGGTGAAGAGGGTGGCATAAGTGTCCCTGGCCTCCTTTCCTTTGCTGGGTGGCCGAGGGGCTAGCCAGTATATGAGGTGACCCAGGTGGGCACCAGGCCCAGGGAGTTACACTGAGAACCTGCATGGTGGGTGGGCCCTGACCCTGAGGGGCCATGTGTGGGATGCCTGTGTCAGGGGGCAAGTTGGTGGGGGTCCTCGTACACTGGCCCTTGGCCCCGCGGGAGCACACAGAGAGCCAGCCAGTGAGCCCAAGCTTTGTTCTGCTCCAGAGAACTTTCCAGAAAGCATCCCATCACTCCCATCAGACCAGCTGACAGTTGATCCGGCCCCCCTTCATCCGGGCTGCTCTCCCAGCGCCTGTGCCGGCCTGTGGTCCGCACACAGCCGAGCCAGACCCATGGCTGGGCCCCTGCTGCTGATCGGGTTGGACGGGTGTGCTGGCCTGGAAGGGCCCCAGGCCCCACCAGATGCCTTGGGTGGCCCAGCTGTGTGTAGCGACCTGGGCCAGCACCTCATCCCTGTGCCCGCAGGTCAGGGCAGAGCTCCCGGAGCTGGCAGGGGTCATCGAGGGCCCAGAGGGGGCAGGTGGGGCCAGGGCCACCAAGAGGACTGGTGTTGCTGCGTCAGCTGGAGTGGGGGCCTGGCCAAGGCCCACAGCTAGGCTCAGGCTGAGCCACTGTCCTGGGCAGGTCCCTTCCGGTCTTGGCATTCTCTCCCAGATGTGGGGGTTGGCTGTGACACCCCCCAGGTCTTCCGGTGCAGCCTGTCATGGTGACCGCCTGCTCTGGGGAGCTGGGTGAGTCACGGGTGACCAGGCGGTTACTCACCGACCACCTGGCTATGGGGGGCGGGGCACCCACTGCGGCCCTGCCAAGGCGAGCCTCTTCCTGGCCCCTACTGTGGCTATGTTGGTGGTGGGGACCGCAACCCCAGAAGCCTCATGTGAGCACGACCCTTGGCAGGACAGGGTGCTGAATCAGGCCCATCCTTGGGCCTCTGCTGGCGCGGGCAGGGCGGCCCCTGCTTGGCATGGAATAGGTCACCACCTGGGAGTGATACCCGTCCATCTCGCGGGACCTCTGCCTCCTGCAGGGTCATGGGACATGGAGATGCTGTCTCCATAGACTCACTGGCCTGTTTCCCTCTGCGTTCACAGGCCATGACACGCCTGCTGGGCAGTGGGCAGCTTGGTGATGTCCTAAGCCCCAGCAGCCTCTGGGCTAGAGGCAGACAAATGGAGGCTCTCTGATCTCAGGAAATGCCACAATCCGTTGCCCCCTCCTAGAAAGCCCCAGGTCCATGGTGACCAGGTTGGGTGCTTGTCCAGCCTTGCCCCTTATGGCCTGGCCTTGTCTGGACCCAGCTGTCTCCTCTGAAGAGAGAGCCAGATTTGTATTGGCCTCAGCAGCTGGCCAAGAAATGGGTGCTTCTTTGGTGTCCGAAGCGGGGGCTCCCAGTGGCGACACCGAGGGAGGCCCAGCGACTGTATTTGTTCAGGAAGAGGCCACAACTCCCTGGGACATCTCCAAGGGCTTTCTGGAGGAAATGTCACCTAGCCAGAGTTTTGAAGGATGAATAGGAGTTGGTCTGCCTAATAAAAGCACTAGACCCCCAGATGAGAGAACTGCATGGCTGTCAGCCATGGACACCCAGGGGCCACCCTCTGGGGAGATGACAGCATGGTCCTGGGGGCTCGAGATGGGCCCTGAGGATCCTGAGGTTGCTCAAGTCACAAGAATCCAGGCCCAGCCTCCCAGCTTGGGTCCCGAAGTTCTCCAGGGTTGGTGCCGCTGGAAGGGTCCCGTGGTGCGCACAGGTGGTCTGGCAGCTACCTGGGAGCATCGGGTGTGTGCCATCATGAAGGGAGGTGATGCTGGAGGTGTCCTTCGGGTCCACTCTGTCGTCACACACCTCTCTGGGCCACGCTGGACACTAGCCTGCAAAGTCCTGGCCCCTTGCCTGGCCCTCCACCAGTCCCCAGGGCAAGTGGGCCACAGGTGCACCTGAGACACCCAGGGGTTCAGTCAGGATGTCTCACCGGGCAGGGTGGACAGTGTCCAGTGTTGGCTCTGGGCCTTTGCTCCTTTCCTGGTGGATGGCGTGGCTCCAGTGGGCTTCCCAGAGCCTTCGTCCGGCATGGCCCTGGGTCCGGCTCAGATAGGGCTCAGCTCCCTCCCAAGGGGACTGGAGGCGGGCGCCCTCCCTTGTCAGATGAAACCCCGGCCCAGGGCTCCCTCAGCCTGATGAAAGGGTCATTGTGTGGCGCGGGCCGCCCGCTGGCCAAGGACAAAACCACCGTTTGTCCTCCCTCCTTGGCTTGGGGCTGGGGGCCTCCCCTCAGGCTGGCTGGTGGGGTGGGGGTGGGTACAGGTGTGCGCCCTCCTCCCTTCCCCTCCTGTCTCCCACTTGGCTGCCGGCCCCTCCCCTATGCTCGCTCCCCCCAGGGCAAGCCTCTTGGTGGGCAGCTGGGCGGCGAGCTGTCTGGCCCCAGAGGTATACAAGTAGATGCAGGTGGAGCGAGGCAGAATGTGGGAAGGGCAGTGCCTGGCAAAGCCAGTGCTCAGGAGGGAAGGGCCACCAGGGGTCGGCTGGCCCTTGTTATAGAGGCGGAAGGATCCCTGGCCCCAGGTCGGGGTGCTGAGAGGCTGAGGGCATGAGTGAGTGGAGGATCTTGGGTCCTGCGTCCAGGTGGGCACGGCAGCTGTGGGTGGCACAGCCAGAGGGCTGACTGGGCCCAGATGGTTGGGAAGAGCTGGAGCCAGTCTCCCTCAGCTGTCCCTCCTGAGACACCCGAGGGCCTCTGGCATCTCCAGGACCAGCTCCCATGGTGCCCAACAGCCTATGCTCTGAAGTCCTGCTGCCAAGCCTAACCCGCGCCCTAAGCCACCAAGGGCCAGGCCTGGGTGCCTGGGCTGCCTCCGGTGCAGTGCCGAAGCCACAGCTCAGCCCTGAGTCCTGCAAGGCAAAGCCATTTGAAGAGACCCCACAAGCAGCAGTCCTGTAGCGTGACCTGCCCTGGTCCCGACACGGGCCGTGTGGCTACTGGGCAGCCTGCGTCCTCCCTGGCTGCCCGCTGTGGCAGGTGCAGAGTGAGGGTGAAGGGTCAGAACGCCAGATCTATGGAGGTTGCAACGCCGGCCCCCCGACTCCACCTGCCCTGCCTGGCATTGAGGCTGAGCAGCCCCTAGAGCTGTGTGCAGCTGATTCCGAGCCCCAGACCAACCCAGCCGGTGAGAGTCACCTTAGCCCCAAGCCCAGGCTTTCAGGGTCTCTGCTGCCTCTGAGTGTGGCTGTCAGCCCAGAGGCGGAGCTTTCTTGTGGTCTTCTATTGGGGTTCCTTCCTGAGATGAGCTTGAGGGGCAGAGGGAGCCCCCTAGGTAGCTTGTAACCTCTGCAGGACCTGTGTGTATCTGAGGAAGATGGGTCCTCACCCTGGGGCTCCATTCCCTTCTCAGGGCCTCAGTTTTTCCATCTGGGCAGTGGGTCCCAATTTTCTCCAAGCCTGGGTCCTCTTCCCTGGACCACTTTGAGCTTGTCCTTTGGGTACTGCAGGAGTCCTGTCATCTACAGGGGGTGGGCTGGAGATGGCTTCCCAAGGAAGGTGTCCATGACTGTCCAGTGTCCCCTTCTGAACAGGTAGGAAGTGGGGGCTGGGCTGGGGGCTGGACAATTTCCCAGCACTGCTCAGGTCTTCCTGGGGTGATATCACCGCTGGCAGGGAGCACTGGGAATTTCCAGGTGCTGCTGAGCCCCCTCCAAGGAGCCTCAGCGTCACCCTGGCTGCTCCATCATCTCCGTCTCCTGGGATCCTCTGACCCCATGGTCAAGAGTGCTGGCATTATGGGCCAGCAGGGTGACCTTGCTGCAGAGGTCAGGCATGCCTGGCCTCCCAGGTGACCTTGCTCAGCCTCAGGCCCGGGGCACAGGCCCAGGGACCCCCAGAGTGTGCAGGGACAGTGCCCAGGGTGCAGAGCCAGAGTCCAGGCCTCAGCAGGCAGGTGGCAAGGACAGAGCTGGGGGTAGGCTCAGCAGCTCTGTCCTCTACACCTGTGCAGCTCAGTGTCTAGAGGTATGGGGTGTGGGGGACCCCAGGGACACAGCCCCTCGAAATGGCAGGCAGCCCAGCCTCGACGTCCCTCTGGATCCTTCTGCTGGGTGCAGCTCCAAAAGGTGCATGCTCTGCCACCTTTCTTTCACCTTTGGGAGCTGGCCGTGTGCAGACCAGGGCTCATGGGTCCTGCGGGAGGCAGCGTTGGAGGCACTGGGGTTGCTTTGCCCTGCGGTGGCTGGCAAGGGCTGACTGAGCCCAGGTGGCCCTCACTTCCCTCATGTCTGTCGGTGGGGCCTTAAGGGAGGTGAGGATGGGAAATGGGAAAGGCTGCTTGACCTGCCTGGGGCTCTGATCAGGGACCAGGGCTGAGCGTGGCCTGGGTGTGGGGCAGCCCCTTCTGGAGCCACCTATGGAAAATGATGAGCTCCCAGCCGTGTGGACAAGGGGTATTGAGTGGCTCTTCAGTGCTGGCATCCAAGCTGAGGCTGCGTGGTGCGGGCAGCAGAGCCAAGCAAGTGCAGACGGGGCAGGGGGTATCCCGTAGCTCAGCTGCGGTTACTCGGGGTGCTGCCTCTCCACTCTAACTCCATCTGTCCCTGGCAGGAGGGAGGTCACTCAGAACCATATCCAGAGTGCCAGGAAGCCACCCAGTGCCCAGGCTCCCAACCTGGACCTGGGCCTGTTGGCCCTGCCAGCTCCTCCCACCTATTCCGCCTGCTGCCCGCCCATCCATCTATCTCTGGAGTTCAGGCTGGCATCTTGGCCACCCAGCTTGCAGGATGCCCCTGCATCCTGGGATCTGGCACCTTGGGAACAAGATCGGGCAGAGGGTTGTCCTTCCCGTCTGGCCCTGGCCAGTGTGTGGCACAGTGCGTGGCACCTCTGAGGCCACAGTCCTTATCTGAACCATGGGAAGCAATGGGAGTGGGCAGGGCAGGGCCTGGACATGGGCACCGCAGCCACAGGATCCCGGCACATGCCAGGTGGGAGGGCAGCTCAGAGGAGTGCCCCAGTGGCTTCTTCGGAGGAGTGCAGGCTGGACCTGCAGCCTCGCATGGGTGCCAGATGGGCAGAGCCTGGGTGTACGCAGAGGATGGTGTCTGCATGCTGTTAGGGACCTGGGTGGTACTGAGGCCAGACGTCAGTGTCCTGACTGACATTTGGGGGTCCCCAGGATGGGTTGAGGCTCTGATTCCACTTCTGGCCCCGCCCAGAGCCCTGCTTGCCTCCTGCTTTCTCACTGGTGGGGTCTGGTGCCAGGCCAGGAATGCAGGCTATGCCGGGGAGGCTGGGAGGGCGCCGTTCCCCTCTCCTCCCAGAATGCTTAGCAGGGCAGTAGCCGAAGAGAACATGGCCAGCGGGACACATGGTGAGGGTGCCAGGGCCCACTCTGCCCACCTCTCAGCCAAGCCCAGAGTGTCTGCACTGATCAGAGCCAGGAGCTGGGACCTCACTCCCTCCTTGGGCATCCTCAGCCCTCATGGCGCAGGTGGGAAACTGAGGCTGGGGAGAGGCTGGGAGAGGTGTCAGCCTGTAGCCTGTTCCCACCTGGCCCCTTGAGCAGCTCCTGTGGGCACGGGGTAGGGGCTTCATGGGGAGCACCCAGGGCGGCACCATGGGGCTGTCCCTCCCTTCCTTGGGTGCAGGCCCTGTGTAGGGCCCTCTTTGCCCCTGGCATTGCCCTTGATAGCTTCCTCTGGCCAGAGACCGTCAGATGGCCAGGGCCAGGCTGGGGCCAGCCCCATTGCCTATATCCCCAGGGCCTCACCTCTCCCTATCTCTGCAGAAGAACAGCTTAGGGTGGCCCTGGGGTGCAGGACAGTCCCACAAAGCCTGGAGAGGGGAAAGGAGCTGATACGGGCAGGAGCAGAACAGGCACAGGAGGTCCCAGGGCCCTTCATGTGCAGCTGTGGGGACACTGCTGGGCCCTCTTTGCCCCTGGCATTGCCCTTGACAGCTTCCTCTGGCCAGAGCAGCAATGCATGGCCGTGGCCGGCATGGAACCTCTAAGGGCAGCGGGCAGCCTGCAGTGGGTGGCTCAGGGCGTCTGGGGAAGGCATTCCCCTCCTCATTTGATAGGCAAGGGCACCGAGGCCAGGACCCTGCTGTCCCCAGAGCCAGACCAGAAACACCAGCCTGTTAGTGGCTGGAAGCTTCCTGCACCCCCTGCCTGCCTGAGGGAGGAGCCTGGGATGCCCTGTGGGTGAGGGGGCCCAGTGGCACCTTCCCAGGTATTTTTGGAGTTGCCTCCTGGGTGAGGGGACCCAGGCCTGACTCCCTGGCTGATCACAGATAATTCGAACATTCTTCAAATGTTTTGCCCGAGGATGCCCAAGAAGGAAGACTTGCTGAGCGCCCGGGGGCCAGGAGCACAGGTTAGAGGAGAGGGGGCAGCAGGGCTGCTGGGGAGCACTGCGTACTCTGGCCTGGGTGAGAGCCAGCTCCAAGGCTGTCCTTGGGGCTGTAAGGGTGCTGGGCAATGTTGGGGTTCCAACGTTGGAAGCAGGGTCAGCTGTACCCTGGTAGCCTTTGGATGGGGCCGGGGGCGGGGGCGGGCACGTGGAGTCCTGAGACCCTAGAGCTGGATAGTAGGTGGCCTTGGGGGAGGCATCTCTGTGGTAGAGGTCTAGCCTGGGGGTGGGGCAGAGGCAGGGTTTTGGGGCTGTGGGTACAGTGGTGGCAAGGGGGCATTCATGACACAGGTCCCAGAGATGGCCCAGGGGTGACCCAGCCAGGGCTTGGGCAGGACCAGGGATGACAGCTGCCTTAGAGGGGCAGGACAGGGCAGGGCCAGGCAGCCCAAAGGCCTGATAATCTTTCTCAGGAGGTGCCTGCTGCTGCGGGGTGGGAGGGCAATGTACATCCTCAGTGCCCCTCCCCCTGGGTGGAGTTGGCACCATGAGTTCTGTGCTGTGAGCTCACGGGACCCGGGTCTGCCTGTTTCTAGCTGTGAGGCCTCAGGCTCCACTCATAACCTCCCTGTGCCTCAGTTTCTTCCTCAGTAAAATGGGAGTGGGACCAGCCCATTGTGTCATAGAGCTGTGGGCAGGGGTGTGTGTTGGAGGCATCCCCATGTTACCTGGGGGCGTCCTTGACCCTCTGGGCCTCAGCCTGGGGGCTAGTCTGGACCTGTGCTCTCTGGACGCAGGGGGGCCAGCTGCGCCTGGTCGGCACCAAAGCCGTGGTTCTGAAGTCAGCCTGAACCAGTTCTGATGGGTTCTTCCCTGCCCCAGGTCTCAGACTAGGGTCTCCATTCCCAAGAGAGATAAGTGCCCACAACACCTGCGCACCAGCCAGGCCCTGAGCTGCACCCTCCCCCAGGGCAGCACCGCTGTCCCCATGAGGCCTGACCTTGGGCGCTGGCGGGGCGTGCTCCTTCTACCTCAGGGGCCCGGGTCTAGAGCCACCTGTCTTGTCCTGGTCCTGCAGTAAGCGGGGCACCCCAACCCCAGACCTCGCCCGGCAGACAGAAGCCTGACCATCACTGTTTGCTCTGGGGGAGTGGTGTAGGTGGCTTCAGCCCCTCCTGGGTGTGGCCTGGGCCCTAGCCCCACCATGCACCTGCGTCAAAGCTCAGGGACCAACTGCAGAGACAATAAAATCGGTACCAAGGGGGCCGGGGAGATAGCTCAGTGGAATAAGTGCTTTCTGGCAAGCACAAGGTCCTGAGTTTGATCCCTGGTACCACCAAAAAACAAAAGCAAAAAAACCTGGTACCGAAATTCCACCAGCGTGGGAAGGGAGGCTCAGTTGGGAAGCCTGGTAGCTCCAGAGTCTGGGCAGGAGTAGGGGTGGAGCCCAAGCCCTGCCAGCCTGCTAGCACTTTGTCACCAGCCCTGCCCTGTGACACACCTTGTCCCTGACCCTCAGACACTGTGGGGGGTGGCCCCTTGTGAGGACAGCCAGCCTCCTGTGGGTCCCTAGGGCAACAGATGCCTTTGGGTTGGCCCTGTTTGGGATGGGCTCCCCGGGGCTCCTGGAGAAGGTCCAGTTCCTAAACAGACCCTGGCTCTCTGAGGGCAGAGGGCAGGAACCCATGCGCATCACTCCCCCACCCCGGGGTCCCTGCCGGATGAAGGAAGGAGTGATGGAGCCCCTCTGAGAGGGAGCTTGCACCCCGCCCTGTAACAGGACGGGACCTCTTCTCGGACCTCTTTCTGCAGCCCTGGGCCGGGCCAGGTGAGGAAAGCGTCCAGACTCGTAGCTGGGCCCACTCCTGTGGAATTCTGCCTGAGCTCTGGGGCACCTGCACAGTGCAGGGGACAAGCCCAGAGCCGAACTTTCCACGGAAAAAGCCAGCAACCCCCGCCCCCGCCCAGCTCCTCCTAGCTCACAGGCGACCTGGCCGCCCTGCTGGGGCCCTGCTAAGGTGCCCGGGGTGTGGCCTCTGAGCACAGTTCTTACCTGGGTGCAGGAGTGTCATCCTGGAGCAGCCAGGACAGGTGTGGGGTGGCTAGGACATCACCATGAATGGATGGATGGATGGATGGATGGATGGATGGATGGATGGATGGATGGATGGATGAATTGGATTCAAGCCCATCCTGAGAATAAAGAGCAGATAGCACACCCCTGTAACCCCAGCATTCTGGGAAGCTGAGGCAGGAAGACTGCAGGTCTCAATTCACCTTGGACGATTTTGGGACCTTGCCTCAAAACGGAAACATGTGAAAAGAGAAGGCCTTGGGTTGAATTCCAAGCACAAAACACACAAAACAAAAAACAAAGCAAGTGGGTCTTGTCCCTGCTCTGGCCTGGCTCTGGGCTCACCGGCAGGAGCTTGGGGCAGCCCCTGCCCTCTGTGTACCCCTCTCCACCCTCAACCCCGCACTCGAAGTTTCGGGTGCAGTGCAGCCCGTATGGACTAAAGACGGAGGAGCGTTTACACCTGAGTGGGAAAGCCCCCCTCAGAGGGACATAGCTCACGTGATTTCTGAATTCTGGCCGTATCTGACAATGTGTTGGTCCCTGCTGCTCCTCTGCACCTTTGCCTCCTGGCTGGCTCCTGGGAGCTGGCACTAGGTCCTCCACCCTGAAGCCCTGCACACCCCGGTCCCTCCCCACCAGGTACAGGAGGCCTGGGTATTGCCATAGTTTTTAAACACCAGGTAGAGGCACATAGGACAGAGTGTTAGCTCATATCCTTGTGCGCAGCTGTCTTTTCTCAGAACAATTCTATCGTGCTGGGTAGAAACAACACCACTGCCACCCAGCTCTGGGCGCCCACTACTCGGTCTTTGGTCTCCCTGGAGTTGCCTTTCCATAGAACAAGACAATGTGTGGTCTCATGTTTGGCTTCTTTTACTCAATGAAGTTTTTTTGTTTTGTTTCGTTTTGTTTTAGTATAGGGTGCAGAGTCTCACTATGCAGCTCGGACTCGCAGTGATCCTCCTGTTTTCAACCTCCCCAGCGCTGGGACTACAGGCATGTGCCACCATGCCCAGACTCAGTGGCTGGCTCAGGGCACCCTGGGGTGGGGCTGGTGAAGCATGTGTTGCTGGAGATTGAACCCCGGTCCCTGTGCTTGCCTAAGCAGGCATTTAGTCTGCTGAGCTATCTCACTGACTCTTCAGTGTAATGATTTTTTACTTCCTCCTACATGACAGCATGATTCTGTACCTTGCTTCTTTTCATGGCCAAGTAATATTCCACTATGTCAGTATACCATATATCTGTTGCTCCTCTAGTAGTGGATCTTTGGGTTATTTGTACTGGTTGGCTGATGTGAGTTGTGCTGTCAACCACTGTGTACACATTTTTTGTGTGTCTTCACTTCCTTCATATGTCTACCAAGAAGAGGAATTGCTAGCTATGTTCAGTGCTTGGCAAACTGTGGGCCACGGCAGCCATGTGTGCCATACCCCACCTGCCGTGGGAAAGGCTGTTCCTCCACATCCTCACTGACACGCTATTTTCCAGCTCTCTTGTTTTCAATTGTACCAGTCCCAGTGGGTGCTTTGTTTGTCTGCAGTACTGAGGATTGAACCCAGGTCCTTTATAACAAGCTCCATCCCCGACTCTATGTTTTGAGACAGCGTCTGTATAAGTTAAGTTACCCAACTTAGGCTCTAGCTTGCAGTCCTGCTTTTAGCCTCCCAGTGTTCGGGGGCACAAGTGTGCTTTCCCCAGGGCAGTGTGAGGCTGTCCTCGCAGCCACTTGTGGGTCCTCCCCTGGGAAATGTCTCCACGTCCCTTTCCGCAGGAGTTCGGCTCCGTCACTCTCTGTGCTCGCTGTCCCTCGGTCCTGGCCAGACCCTACCTGCTGAGCTCCTTTCCCTGCAGGAAGTGGGGGTTCTTTAGGTCCCGGCCCCAGATCCAAGCGGCTGTGCCCCACGGTGGTGGCTGGTGCCCGGCTAGGTTCCCATCCGGCTCATGTCTCGGGCCGCTGGGCCTCTGAGCATCTACAGTTACTTTGGGTTGAATTCTCCGGATTCCAGCCCGGTCCCAGCCCCGCCTGCCTGATACCCTTTCCTCCACCCGTTGTGCGGGCTTCAGACCCGGGGGGTCTCTGTCGGCTTAGCAGAGGGCGGGCGGCTGGGGATTGAGTATCGCCCGGCTGCGGCACGTGCTGGGGACTCAGGCCACACGGGGGCTGTGCAGCTGCCTGCAGCGTGCGGCACCCTGGAAAAACACTGCCTGGCTTCTCGGAGGCAGCAGGGGCCCTGGGGCTGGACGACAGCTAAGGGGGCTCTGCGGGCCACGCTCCAAGCAGCTCGGGTCGGCCTCCCACTGGCCCTTCCCTTCTCCTTCCTTGATGTCCTTCTCTGGGTGCTTGAAACCAAGCAGTTGATGAAGGGCTGTGGTAAGTAGCTGGCAGCCATGCCCAGAAAGCCAAAGAATGACCGCATGGCCCAGCTGTTCCACTGCCTGCTCTGTGCTGGAAAGATGCCCCCCGGACCCAATGGGGGCCGAAATCACACGTGCATGCTCGAAGTGGCGCAGGAACCACCCGGGCTCTAGAATAGTACTCGGCCCCAAAAAGGAAGAGGGCGCGGGCACGGGCATGGGTGCGGGGTGCACGCACTTTGGCAGCGTTCCAGGACCACGTGTTGTGAGAATCCACACACCGCATCCAGTCCGTGGGAACACGATGGCATGGATTACCAGTTCCCAATGGCTGAGAGAGGAGGAGAGTGTGGGGAGAGACTGCCGATGGGTCCGGAGGTGCTCTTTGGGGGGATGAAAATGTCTTGGAGCTTGGTAGAAGCGGTGCTTGCTCAACCCTGAGCGGCACGAAGTGCCACGGAGCTGTATAGCTTAAACTGGTTAGTGTTATGTTATGTGAATTTTGCCTCATTAGAAAAACAAACAAACAATCGGGCTGATAATAGCTCCAGTTCAGGGTGAGCTTGGCAAGTGCCTTCCTGCCTGCGAGTTGCTCGAGTTGCTCGTTGCTATTACAAAGGTGCCCTCCAGGTACCTCTGGGAGGACTCCCCATTGCCAGGTGCCACCTGCCATGCCCAGTGCACAGTAGGTGCATGGCGGACATCACCCTTGCTTTCTCCTGCATCTACCGGGCATCCAGATGCATGAAGGCAATGCCCGGGGCCAGTCCCTTAGGCGGGCAGCCTTTCCCCTGGGTTGGCTGTGATCCAGTGCTGGACATGGATGCCTCAGATACCCATTTTGCAGATGTGGAAGCTGAGGCTCGGGCCTTCCAGAGTTCACACAAGAGCTAAGGCTGGAGTCAGTGCCAGGGTGAGGGGACCAGCTGCTGGCTCACTTTGCAGTCTGCCCCGCCAGGCACCACAGGGGAGGGTGCTGCCTGCCTGCCCAGCCTCATGCCTGTCTCTTCTCCTTGCCTCTGCAGAGCACTGTCGTCCGTGGTGGCCCTGGGAGCCAACATCATATGCAACAAGATTCCTGGCCTGGCCCCGCGGCAGCGCGCCATCTGCCAGAGCCGGCCCGATGCCATCATCGTGATAGGGGAGGGGGCACAGATGGGCATCAACGAGTGCCAGTACCAGTTCCGCTTTGGCCGCTGGAACTGCTCCGCCCTTGGCGAGAAGACTGTCTTTGGGCAAGAGCTCCGAGTAGGTAAGGGTGCCTCTAGGCCGCGGGCCGGCTGGCCAAAGGGCAGAAGCTGGTGCCCGCCTTCCTGCCATGTTGCTGTCTTGGTTCCGTGCCACTGGCCTTGCCCAGGCCTGACCATGGGGCCCCCAGCGGGACTCTGCAGGGACTAGGCCCTGGACTCCGCCCCGTGTGGACAGGGAGACCCCACACATATGCAGCTGGCCCAGGCTCTGGGCCACGGGGCAGGGGACTCCATCCGGTGGGCGCAAGAGCCTGGCAGCTGGGGTCGGGGCAGGGTCTGGCATGTCTCAGGTGCCCAGCAGCCACGTAGACCCAGGTGTTGCGGTCGCCAGGCCTCCACTCCTGACCTGGGAGGAGGACAGCTGGCCTGATGAGGCCCGGGAATGGCTCTAGGAGGAGGAAGTGATGTCCTGCCCAGGGTGGGAGGTGTTCCAGGCGCTGGCCCAGGGCAGGTGGCGAGCAGGGCCCCTACCATGCTGTGCCAAGTGAGGGTGGCAGTCTGTGCCCATGGCCCAGTCCTGGGGTCCTCATGGCTGCCCTCTGTTCTCACATCCGGGACGCTGACCTCACCACGCCTGCTCACAGACAAGGAAACTGAGGCCCAGGAAGGGTCCTCCCTGAGAGCACCTGGAGTAGCTTAGAGGACACACGGGACTTCTGTTGCTTGCCACAACTCAATATGCTGTGTGACCTCAGGTACAACCCCAGGCAGCTCTGGGCCGCAGTTTCTCATCTGGGTCCCCGCAGCCCCTCCCCTCCCCTGCAGGCATATGTGCTCAGTAAACTGTTGCAGGAGGCCCAAGGGAGGGGCAGCAGGGATTTGCCTGCCCAGAGGCTGTCAGAGGGTCAGTTGGGGGTGACCACTGCCAGGCTTGCAGGTGCCCAGCCTGCAGGCACAACATGACCTTCCAATCCTAGGAGCCTGGGCCACGGAGCAGGGCCACAGCTGCCGGGACAGAGGCCAGCACCCAGCTCTGCGGGGCTGGGAATGCAGCGTGGGGCTGGGGTGGCACCAGAGAAAGCCCCTGCGGGCCCCTTTGCGGTAAGCAGCTGTGGGTGGCACCTGGTGCAGCCAGGAGGGCGGCCCCGCCCCATCCCCCAGGCTCTGCCACCCAAGTGCAGCTCCAGCCTGCCAGGTGCCAGCTGGGTGCCTGCTCTGCACTGGTGCCCACCTGCGTGCCTGGCCCCTCCTGTTCCCCCACTCCCACGTGGGGAAACTGAGGCCTGACGTCACTCCTACCACTTGAAGGGGAGCTTTCTGGTCTTCCTCGCTGTATGACAGTCACTTTGCACGTGGGCAAAGGGGTGGTGGCTGGGGACCCCAGACACCTGCCCTGGCCACCACCACTCTGCCCATGTGCCCCAGCACCCAGTGAATGCGTGGCCCCACGCTTTGTCCCTGTTGGGCCATGCAGCTGCTGGCCTGCTCCTGGTGCCCCAGGTAATCTGAGCATCAGCCTGGTGGCTCAGGACCTGTGGTGGAGCTGGGGGGTACCATTGTGTCCCCAAGGCACTGACAGGAGGAAGTGACACAGTGCTTGCATGGGGGTGCTCTCTGCTCCCTGCCCCAGGCCCCAGCCTCTGTGCCACCCCTGCCTGTTCCCCTGGTCCCACCCAGGGCCACCTGCAGGGCCCCACTGCTCTCGTGCCACTCTGCTATCTCTGCAGTCTTGCCTGCGCCTGGCCTGACCTGCCAGGGATCCCCCCTCCAGCATGCCCTGCCCCTTCCCTGCTTGCCCAGTGACCCCAGAAGCTGTCAGCTGTAGGGCTCAGCATCTGCTGCTTTATCCACCACGCCAGGGTCATCACCCCTGCTGAAGCTGCCCCTGCCCCTGCCCCTGCCCCTGGCGGGCCTTCTCTGGTCCCTTTCTGCCAGCCCCACCAGCCCGTTACTAGGTTAAGCAGAAGCTGTACCATGTCCCCTGCTTGCTCTAGAAGCTGCGGTAGCTTCCTACTTCTCTTGGATGAAGTTAATGCCTTCCCACACCTAATCCCTCCCGGCCCCTCCTCCCATCCCCTGTGCTCCACCACTCGGGTCACCACTTCTCACCACATCCTGGGGCTTCATCTTCCCCAGATCCTTAGGTCCAGCCTCTTGGGCCTGCCTACACCTTGCACCAGGCAGTCTTGCTGACCCCCAGGCTGGTCCCCCACTCGTCCCTCCTGTCCCAGGAGGACATAGCTAGCTGCTGGCGATCATGGGTAGTGAGGTGGCCTACATCAGAGGTATTCTGGGTGCTGTGCATGGACGGGAGCCTGGACATGAGCTGGCAGGGCACCAGGGCACAGGTGGGAGTGGCCGCTCACGTGTGCTCATTAATGATTGTCCTCAAGAGGGGGATAGTCCCTGCAGACCTTGCCTGTGACCTTGGACCAGCCCTAATCTCGAGTGCAGAAGGGAACCCCTGACTGGTAACCAACCCCTGTGCACAGCTCGTACACCTGTGCAGAGGCCCTCGCACCTCCAGGTTCTTCCCTCTGGGTAGATCTGTCCACGAGGACCGTATGCCAGCCTTGCCTGGAGCCTGTGGTGCCGGTGCGCTGGGCCTCCCTGAGCTCACGTAGTCCCCTTGTGCCTGGCAGCTTCCCTTAGGCTGCACAAGCCCAGGCCAGGCTATGCCCATGTGTGGCCTGGCCGCACCTGGCTGCCAGGGAGGGGGAGCACTGCCCATCATGTGCCAGCCTTGAACATGACCAAGCATAGGGGCCACCCTAATCCTGGCTCACGTGAGTGGCCTGTGGCCACCGAGCTGCAGCTGTCACCGCTGCTGTTGCTCTGTGGGTAAGCTCCTCACGGGCCTTCCCGTACTTCCTGTCCCAGCGGGGCTCAGCCATGGCCTTGCTGTGTGCCACATTGGCCTAGGCCAGCTGGTGCAGCCCAGGTGTCAGGGACGAAGGCCTTGGGGACAGAGGGCAGCTCCTAGGTATGTGCTCTTGCTGCCCCGGTAGGGCTTTGCAGACTAGGCCCCGGGGAGGCTGGCATTATCCCCAGGAAGGACTGGGCGGCTCTGTCCCCTCTGTGGCCACGGCCAAGGTTGGCTGGGAGCATTGAGGTCTCATGTGTGACCCAAGCGTGGGCAGTGTGAGACCACAGCAGGCTTTGGGCGCAGACGCAGTCCTGATCACTGACTGGAGCAAGGCCCTGCTCACCCAGCCAGGCTGTGGGGACGCTGGATTGCTCCCAGGATGGCATCCTGAGTAAGAGCAGGGACAGGGCACAGGCCACCTGGCAGCTGCTTCCTGGGGGCAGTGCAGGGTTGGAGGGCAGTGCCCTGGCATCGCTGCGGTCCTTCAACCTGCATGCACTGAGTACCAGGGCCACGTGGGGCCAGGGCTGTACCCAGGATGCCTGGCTGAATGGATGGGAGGCTGGGGATGGGGCCTCAAGGTGACCCTGCCCCCAGACCTACAGGCCACGCCCCCATCAGCAGGCCCTGTCCCTGGTCCACAGGCCTTGTATCCCCATGTCACCCTGTTCTTCCCCTGTGAGCTCCATCTCCCCCAAGACATTCCTAGGCCCAGGATCTCGGCATCCGGGACATGCTGTGCATTTGGGGTTCGAAGGTCAGTCACAGACTCCCTGCAGACCAAGGCAGCAAGCCCGCTGCAGGCTCTTGAGGAGGTAGGGACAGGCGGGGTGGGGGACCCTCCTAGAGGTGTCGCTGAAACTTGAAGCACAACAGCCCTGACCTGTGTGCCCTCTGCTCCCAGACTACTGGGCCCTCGAAGGTCACCATGAGCAGAGGGGAGAGCCCAGCTGGGCCAGTTTCCAGTTTCCCGCTCCTCCTGTTTGACCTTGGGCACAGCCTGTTGACCTGGGCCTGCGAGGCTGAGGCTAGGTTCCTCAATTCGTTTTCAGGAAGGGGCCGTTCCACACGGCCAGCAAGCTCCACACAGGAGCCTGGAGCTGGGGGCCAGGGCTCTGCACATTGGGCCGCTAGGGCAGGACAAAAGTTGGAGGGTCCCTGGAGGGGCAGGGCCAGCTGGTTCAACTCTGGCCATCTTTAGGGTCCATACCATAGCCCAGGGACAAGTGTCACTGGCTTTAGGTTCTATTATTTGCATGTTATAGACTTAGAGAAGGCCCTAGAGGGGCTGAGCCCGACCATACTCAGCTGGAGATGTGGGTGCCCAGTCCCGTGGAGTCCAGGCCCGGGGAAGAACAGGCTCTCGCATTACCATGGACGGGCATGGGGGTGTTTCGTCACCAGCCCTGGTGAGTGAAGAACCCAGGGCTGCCTGGGGCACAGCTGCGGCTCGCCTGGTCCCCTCATTCTGGGGCCCACCTCACCCTCCCGCTCTGGGCCTGGCTGGCTGGCACAGGACCACAGGGGACAGCGCGCATGCGGCCGCCCGGGTCGGAACAAAGGCCTGGGGCATGCGGGCGCCGGCGTGTTAGGACCTGGTGCAGCTTCGCAGGGCTGTTTATGCTGAGGATGGGAAGAGCTTAGCACGGAGCCTCTGACTCAGCTGGGCCGGGCGGGCGGGGCTGGGTGGGGCTGGGAGATGGGGCGGGACAGAGATTGGCGGAGACTCCCCGAGAGGGGCAGCACAAGCGGTGACCTTGCCTGCACAGGTACACGCTTACACGTGGGCACATGCATGCATGCAGGTGTGCATGCACTTACATAGGCACATAGCCACACATGCACTTTCACATGTGTATACACGTGCACATAGACACACCTACACACACACACCGACACACACTGACATACCAGGCCTCGAGAGAGGCCTGCGCTGGGTACAGGGAGGCAGCAATCTCCGTGCGCGTGCAGTGGCCGTGCCGAGCACGGACTGCAGCTTCTGCTCACCTGGGCAGGAGCAGGAGTGGTGTCAGGGAGATCCCGACAGGCCCCTGGGGCTGAGCGGGGCCTGCAGGGAGCTCTGGGGCACAATGCAGCTGCACACAGAGCCGAGACCCGGCTGGCCTGAGCACGCCACACTCCCCTGTCCCCAGCCCCTGCCTCACACCAGGCCTGATCGGAGCCTCCAACTTCCAGTCCAGTGCCACAGCCTGAACACTGGCTGGTACTAGCTTGACCAGGTGACATCAGGGTGTGGCCTGGGATGTCCCGTGAGAATCTTGGGGACCTGGGGGGCTGGGCTGGCTGGGGCTCAGGCTGGCCGGTGAGTCTGGCCAGCCTGCCTCCTGTTTCAGAGATTTTGAAGGAAGCCCAGGTACCTCCTGCATGCCACCTAGGGAAACTGAGGCCCAGGTGTGGAGGGCTGGGCCAAGGCCCCGCAGCTCGGGCTCTGTTCTGTCTGGGGTCAGGTGAGGGCTGGAGCTGTCTCGCCAGTGCCAGCCTGCCTTCCTGTCCTGGGCGCCCAAAGCCGTCAGAAGCCGCCAGAAGCCAGGCTCACCCCGTTTCCCCAGAGGTGGCCTTCGGCACGCTCCTCAAGGGCACAGCCGCTTTACCTGGGGCTGCCCCTGGGGCAGCATCCCAGCTCCCACCTGGTAGGGCCCCCACGGTGGCTTTTTTTATTTTTCTTGTAGAACCAGGGATTGAACTCAGACCCTTGCACTTGCCAGGCAAGCGCTTATTCTACTGAGCCATCTCCCCGGCCCACACCCCATGGTGGCTTTCTGTGGGACCCTTAGACCTCAGCTGGAGCGAGCAGCACTCTCCAAGGTGCCTCCGCTCCATGATCCCACAGTGTTCCCTGAGGATAGTCACATGGCTGCTCCTTGGGGGACAGGCCGCTCTTGGCTCAGTTGCCCAGAGGCCTTATGTTGCTGTCCCTTCTTCCAGGATCTCTGTTCCCTGGAAGGTCGCTCCCTTTGTGAGCCCTGCTAGCCATGCTGTGGAGTCGCGTCTTCAGCACCCTCCTTCCTAGCAGAGCCCTCACTGCTCATGGTCCACGCCAGTTCCTCCAGCACCCCTGCTGGCTGGCCCCTCCACTCCCTGCATGGGAGCCCCATGATCCACACCCCATAGGCTGCAGCCTGTTGGTCCTGCCTTTGGGGTGGGCTGGGCTCCCCGGGGTGCCTGGGACGTGTGACTGGGCAGGCCGAGTGAGAGAGGACTCGGGCTGCATGCTGGGTCCTGGTGGGTGCCCCTGTCTGGGCAGCAGTGGGCTCAGCGTGGAAGCGGGGCTGCAGGTGGCCGTGTGTGACCACGGCCCCTTCCCTGCCTCAGCTGGGCCTGGGCCCCTGTTCATGAGGTGGGGGCCTGTTTCATACTGATGTGGCCACTGTGAGGGACCCCTGTGAAGTCACGGGATGCCACACAGCTCAGAGAGCACACAGCCTCTGGCTGCTGCCCACCCTCCATGGCTGTTGTACGCCCGAGACTTGTTCGGCTCCTGCCGCAATCTCATTCACTTACTGATTGCGGGGCTAGAGGTGGAGCCCGGGCTTTTGCACACTGACCCGCATTCCCTGCTCCCTCCGCCATGTTTTTGGAAATTGGGCCTTGCTAATTTTCTTGAGTTGCTCGAGTTAGGCATGAACTTGAAATCCTCCTGCCTCAGTCTCCTAGAGTGGAAGGCACCTGCTATCAATTTTATAACAGTCATCCCTTCCTCAAAAAACTAAAGCCCACAAACGTATGCCTCCAGGTGCAGTGCATGCACCTGTAATCCCTGCGCTCCGGGAGGCTAAGTTGGGAGGACAGCAGGTTGTAGCCCAGCCCGGGCGGCTTATTGATGTGGTGAGACCCTGCCTCAGAATGAAGAATTTAAGAAAAGGCTGGATTTGTAGCCCAGGGTTTAGTCTCTAGTACCCTCGAAAGGAAGAGAAGGAGGGAGATAAAGAAGGGAGGGGAAAGAAACAAAAGAAGAAAAGGAACAAAGGAAGCTAGTTACGGGCTGTAAGGACGAGGCCTTTCGTGTCACCTCCTTTGCTCACTGTGGCGGTCTCAAGGCCTGGCTGGGCCCCAGTGTGTATCCATCTCTCTCAAGCAGAGTCTTTTCTTGTCCACTCACCCAGGTGCATTCCTGGGTTGTCACAGAGTGCCCGCCATGAGCGTGTGTGCGCCGGGCTTTGGGCGATGCCTCCACACCCCAGTGCCGCCCCTCCAGGTGGCTCCCTGCCCACCGTGATAACCCTGAGCCCCGTTGGAAGCATGCCGCGCTCCTGCACTGTGGTGGCCCCTTCCACACCCATCAGCCACACGTGGGGCCCAATCCCCCAGGCCTCCCCAGCACTGGCTGTTGTTGGTCTTTTATTTTCACCGTCCTCTGGGTGGAGAAGAAGCAGTCTCTGTAGAGTGGATCTGCGTGACCTTGATGGTTGATGACACATCTTCTGGAGAATGTGCAGGTGCACATGTGCCCCATGAAGACGCAGGCATTGCCCTGTGAGCTGAGGCTTGGGCCAGCCCGCCTCTGGGACAGGTGTCCTTGCCACATTACAGAAACTACCTTCATTCCTTGGCAGAGACACGGGGACACAGAAAGCCCCCGTGGCCGGTGCAGTGTCACACAGCTGGCAGTCTTAGCTTGGCACCTCACCCTCATCTCTTGGTCCCAGAAGGCCACACCTGGATCCCCTGGCATGCCAGACCCTGCTCCCCATGCCCAGAGCCTCCGGCTGACCTGGGCCATGTGCTGCCATCTCTGGTCCCCAGGCTCCTGGTGGGAGGCAGGAGCAGCACCAGACCACCCGCAAGGCCTTCCCCAGCCTCAGCTTTCCAGTCCTGTGCATCGTTCTGAGAGGGTCCAGGGGCTGTGGCCTCCCCAGTGGAGCGAGCAGATGTGAACTCCAGTCAGTCTTTAATCCTCTCTTGAGTGAGTGGGGTGGTCTCTGTGGACACGACCGTGTCCCAGGCAGCTTTGCACAGTGGCTGAGGACAGCCAGAAGGGACAGCGGTCTGTTCTGACCACTCTGCCACTCGCAGAGGAGGGCCTGGGTCTGCATAACTTACGCAAAGGGCTGAGCTGGGTGGTCCCCAGTGGCCGCTGCTGCTTCACATCCAGCCTTCTGTGGAATATGAGTGTTGGGGTACAATGGACAAGGCCGCGGGTGGCCCCATGGGACACTGCCTCACATCCAGTTCCCCAGCTGGCCCCAGCAGCATGCATCCTCTTTGCTGTTAGCTCTGCTCTCGGGCCCAGGCAGGTGGGGCTGCCAGCCTTGTCGGGCACCATGCGTGGCTCTGAGAGGACTGTGGTCTGCCGGGGCACAGCGGGAGAGACCCACATGTGGCGCACCTTCCCCAGCCCAGGCCCTGAGGACCCTTCCGTCCTAGGGCCCACATGCCGACCCCTGCCTGCACAAGTCCGGAGAGGGTCAGGTCCTGAGGAACCACAGCCCCAGTCAGCATTCAGCAGGGATGTGGGTGCAGCGGGCGCTGTGTGGCTGACTCACCCTTTTCCCAGTTGCCCTGGGCTATAGCTGCGGTGCTGGCCCAGGAACCCTCTTCCCAGCACACCTGCAGGGGCCACAGAGCTCAGGTGACAGCAGCTGCCTGGAGCTGGTCCCCTCTGGCCTCAAGGCTCAGCATTCCTACCTGTGTGATGGATCTGCTAGCCCTATCTGGGTTGCCATGGAGATGGTAAGGGCCCGGGAATGCGCCCAGCCCAGCTCTGCCAGGTCAGGGGTCAAAGCCCACATGGATATCAGTACTCTGGAAGAGGGTCACCTGCCAAGACGAGTACTTGGAGGTGTGTGGGGGGGAATAGGGGGCTCAGTTGTGTCCAGAGCCTGGGCCCCAGGAACACAGGCAGAGACCACCACTGTTGCCCAGGGTGGGCAGGAGGAGGCCAGGGGCTCCTGGGCTACGGGGAGTGGAGGTTGAGCACAGAGGGGTCACACAAGCCTCGAGACCACTCTCAGAGGCCGTGGGAGCTATTGCTGACTGCAGAGTGAAGTTTGAGGCCCAAGACTGCCTGCAGTTGGGGCATGGGATCAGGTGTTCTAAATCTAAGCACTGAGAGCCAGGTGCGGAGGTGCTCGCCTGTGAGCCCAGCACGTGCAGGCTGAGGCGGGGGATCGCTTCCAGATTGAGGCCAGCCTGAACTGCATACCAAGACACTGTCTCAAAAAAGAAAACATCTAAGTGCCTTAGAGAGAGCACAGTGGGGGAATGGGGGCCCCCAGCAGGGCCCAGGGGGGCTCTGCCCCAGTCCACACCCAGGCTTCATGTGGTGAGCTTCGGAGTCCTCGGCCCATCTGTAAAATGGGGCAGCAGCTCCTCCCAGGTACGAGGATCCCGAGACACTGCACGCTGCGCATGCTGTGTGCCAAGCACCTGCACGCCATGGGCGGGGGCCACGCCCTGCACAGTCCTGGGTGCCCCTTGACTGTCCTCACCTGATTTCAGTCTGTTCACTCCCGACTCCAGGCAGGTGGGGCAGGGGCTGGGCTCCTTAAGTCCAAAGCGAAGAGGAGTTAGTGGGAGGGGCGGGTGGTGAGTAATGTTGAGTGAGTAAGCCTGCATCTCAGGACGGGATGGGAGCTGGGCCCTGGGCCTGCCTGGCCGGTCCCCTCCTGTCTGAGGTCACAGGGCCACACAGGAGCTGCGTTTCCAACCCAGTGGCTTCCAGGGACACAAAGCCAGGCCCTCAGCTCTTTTTGAGGCTTCTTAAGCTTTGAATTGCAGCCTGGGTGCAAATCCTGCTTCAGTCACTCATGCCTGTGCCTCAGTCTCCTCATCTGTGAAATGAGGCAATGACCAGGCCTGTGCCCTCCGCTGCTCACGAGGGCCTGTGGAAGCAAAGGGAGAGCACAGGTGTGGAGTAGGGGCTGCTCTCTGGCTCCATGAGCTGCTTCTCAAGAGTGCAAACTCCAGTGAGGCTCAGTGGTGCATACCTGTCTTGCCAGCACAGTGGGAGGCTGAGGCAGGAAAACTACAAGTTCAAATCCAGCCTGGGCAATTTAGCAAGACCCTACTTCAACATAAAGAAATAAAAAGTTTGGGGATGTAGCTCAGTGTAAAGGCCTTGGGTCCAACCCCAGTACCACACACAGAAAATGTAGGAGTTCAAAATCCAGAGTGTGGCCGCTCCCGTGGCCGCTCCCGTGGCCGCTCCCGTGGCCGCTCCTGGAGCCTGCGCTGGGCTTACACAACTTCAGGCGGTGGATTGTGGAGATAAGACTGGCCAGCATGGGGCGGAGAGGATGAAGAAATCAGAGCTGGGTCGTCTGGCGGAGGGCCCTCGGGGTCCCAGCGGGCACTGAGGGGGACGAATGAGGAGGATACCTTTCTGGCGGGGCGTCTGGGAGGCTGCCTGGAGGGGGAGGCACTGGCCTGGGCGCGGGCCTCAGCACTCGCGCCTCTCCGCCCGCAGGGAGCCGCGAGGCCGCCTTCACCTACGCCATCACTGCGGCCGGCGTGGCGCATGCTGTCACGGCAGCCTGCAGCCAGGGTAACCTGAGCAACTGCGGCTGCGACCGGGAGAAGCAGGGCTACTACAACCAGGCCGAGGGCTGGAAGTGGGGTGGCTGCTCCGCTGACGTGCGCTACGGCATTGACTTCTCCCGCCGCTTTGTGGACGCCCGCGAAATCAAGAAGAACGCGCGGAGGCTCATGAACCTGCACAACAACGAGGCCGGCCGCAAGGTAGGTGGAGGGGGGTGCCGACCCTGACCCGGATGCCCCTGGTACCTGTGGGGACTTCCCGGAGGACGAAGCCTTCCTTCCTTCCTTCCTTCCGGGACTCAGGCTGTCCTGGGGAGAGGCAGGAGTGGCCCAGGACTAGCTGTGCGAGAGGGACAGAGGCTGCGGGAGGGGCAGGGAGGCCTGGGGGTCGCGGAGGGAATTCAGCCCGAACACACTGGGGAAGAAGTCAGGGCGAGCCCGCTGCCGCAGCCGCTGGGAGATGAGGGCCCCAGATACCAGACTGGGAGGAGCGGCCACCAGGCGGCAAGATGGCCCGAGATAGGGCGGCCAGCAGAGCGGAACACCTCGGGGTTTGGCTCCCCTCGGGTGTGGGGCATGAGGGGCTTCTTGGGCCTGAGCAGACTGCTCGCCTGAAGGACCCCTCGGCCCCAGGGCCAGTGGCCGGCCCGCTCGCTCATTCATCCAGCAAACACTCCCTGCCCTTTCTGGAGCCAGGCACTAGGCAGAGAGAAGGCCACCAAGGCCCCAGCTGTGGGGGCTGGGCCCTCAGGAGGGGCTGGGGTCACACCCAGGATCAAGTGGCCCCTGGGGCCTGGGGAGGGCTCCGCTTCCTGGACTGGGGTTTTGGGGCTGGGGCCTTGTAGGACGCACAGAGTAGGGGCCAGGAGGGACGAGAACCAGCCGGTGTTTAGGGCCAGTGGGAGACTGGAGGGGCAGGCTCTGAAGGGAGTCGGAGTCACACAGGCCGAGGTTTACCTTGATATGCAATGTCCTGTGGCAGGTGACTTTAAGTTATGGTCACGTAAGTGAATGCATAAATGGAGACTGAATGATGACATTGGGCCTCCTGGGGCTCGCAGACAGCAGGGGGAAGAAGAAGGTCTCCTGCCTCGGCAGCTGGCAGGCATCCTGGAGGGCTTCTCGGAGGAGGCCGACTGAATCCTCCTGGAATCCGGTGTCGGTCAGCTGTCTTGGCTCCGAGATAACATGCCTAACAGACACGACCGCAAGGGATAACTGGTTTAATTTGGCTCACAGCTTCGGAGAGCGCAGTCCAGGGTGAGCTGGCTATGGCAGGCACACTGTAGTGGAAGGCACTGTGGAGGCCCGCCGGGGGAGGAGGCTCCAGGGAGGTGGCCTTGCTGCACCCAGCAGCACCGGGCCCTCGTGGCAAGGTCTGGGCAGCCTGCCTCCGTGACTACCGTGTGGCTTCCCTGACTCTTGTCTCTCTCCCCTGTCTAGACTTAGGACCTGCGTCTAGGATGGTCACGTCATCTTGCTTACTGTAGTGTTGCCGCAAAGGCCCTGCTCCTGGTATGGCCACCTTCTGAGGTGCCCAGGGATGTGAAGGGGGCCCTGGCTAACCCTCCTCACTGGTCCTGCGGACTGCAGTCCCTGGTGGGGTTGAGTCGGAGCGGCCAAGCCACACAGCACAGCCTCGGCCCCTGCAGCCCCTCCCAGGCACCGTCACGGGCTGGGCTGGGCTCTAACGAGCGACAGGGTCTCCTCTGGTCCCCTGAGGTGATGCTGGCTGCTCAGCCCCGGTGTGAGGCCCCCAGAGTAGGGCAATAGGCAGGTGGAGGCCTGGTGGGTGGTGGCTGCAGCTTCGTCCCTCCACAGTGACTTGGGAAGGCAGGAGGGGTCCACAGGAAGTCCTGGGGTGATGCAGGGTGCGCTGGACCCCCGTCACTGCTGTCACAGGCTGGATCCTGGTGCTGACAAGGACAGCTGCTCAGGAGCTGGGGGCCAGCCCAGGACAGCCTGCTGCATGAGTGCCTCCTCCTGGGCCCGCACACCACTGTCTCCTAGGACAGCGTGGTGGCCTGGGGTTGAGGAGCAGTGCCAGCGTGGGCAGTGATCAGCTTGCCCTTAGTGCAGGAAACACAGGCCTGCACACCTCCCGGGGGCCTCAGGCCATCCCCAGCTGTGGCCGGCGGGGCACTGGACGGCAGGCCCTGCCCAAGGACTTCGGTCGCCAGCCTTGTTGAAGCTGAGCCCTGCTCCTGACCCAGCCACACCCTCATCCTGGCGCCCACACAGCACTGACTGCAGCCAGAATCCCCAGTCGGTACCTCGCAGGGGACCTTGGTCAGGGAAGGGGCCCTGCATCGGCTCCTGGCTCCTGTGGTCCCTGGAACACAAGGGCCATCCATCTTGGTGCCCTGAGGTGCCGGCTGGCCTGGCGCCACTGCCACCATGATGGCGAGGGTGCTGCGGGAGGAAGTGGCACATTCTTGAGCCCTGTGATCACTTCCCGTAGGCTGCGGCCCGACCCAGCCAAGCGAGGCTTTCGTCCTGCTGTGCGAACTCCTGCCCAGTAGGCTTTATCCACCTCTGTCACCAGCCAGTGGCTGGGCCTGCCTGTGCCCAGGTGAACACAAGGGAGGACACAGGCGAGCCGCCTGGACTTCGTGGGAACCGGGAGATGGGATGGGGCAAGAGGAAACAGAGGGTGTAGGAGCTGGCCAAGAGCAAGGCTAGAGGCTAAGGTGGGGACACCAGGTGGCAGTTGGATGCTGACCACTGGCCTGGACGCCACCCAGATCCTGGCAGCCTGAGCAGAGGGGACCCCAAGGGGCCCAGTTTGGCCAGTTCCTGGACATCACTGTCCTGAGGGGCAACCGTGGCAGGACAGGCAACAAGGGTGGGAAGGGCAGAGGTCCGGGGCCACTATCACAAACCCCTTTTAGCTCCCATCCTAGCCTGCCATCCCTGTCGAGTGCTCCCCCAGCCTATTCCTCCTCCTCCTCCTCCTCCTTCTCCTCCTCCTCTTCCTCCTCCTCCTCCCCAGCCAACCCAGGAAGGGCAGCAGTCTCTTCCTGCTCATCCCTCCTGGCCCCAGTACAAATGCTCAGAGCAGTCTGCCCAGGCTCCAGACCCCAGCCCCGGTCCACACAACTTACAGCTCTGGAGCATGGGCGCTCCCTGCCTGAGCCCGTGTCGACCGACCCCTTTCCTCTTGGTGATCTAACAGGCTCCTACTCATCCATCCTTACCTGCCTTAGGCATGGCCTCCTCCAGGAAGCCACCTGCTAGGCACTGCTATCTCCTCGTGTTTCCCACACGGGCTGTGAGCCCAGGGCTCCCTCTGCCATCTCTCACGCAGCCGGGCTAGGAATGGTGCTAGGGCAGTGGTGTTTCTGCGCATTGTCTGCATCCCTCCTGTCTTTCACTTTCTCATCCATTCCCTTGCTGGGGGGTTTCTTGTCTGGGTCAGAGCTGGGGACAGACAGAGGGTACCCCGACAGTGGGTTCTGGCCTCAGGGTCGGGGGCCCAAGCCCCTGTGGCGCTCCGCTCAGGGAGCCCTGACAGCTGACAAATGGCCCCTGGGCAGTGGTGGGGCGGCAGCTAATGATTCCCCATCTTCACTCAGGCCCGGCTGGCGCGGCCCTTTCGATCCGGGTAAATGAGTACCTGGGGTCAGGGCTGGCTCTGGGAATTAGCCTTCCGGGGCTGCCAGAGAGGTCCAAGGAAAACACAAGGCTACACCCACCCTTGTGGAGCCAGGGAGAAAGACTAACAACCAGCTGCCCAGGGCCCCTGTGACCTGGGCCTCCATCTCGCCCTGGGCTCAGCCAGCCCCAGGGACCACCGGCACCCAGCAAGGAATGAGTGTCAAGCTTTGACTGCATGGGCAGCCCTGTGTTGGGCACAGGGGGTGTGGGGAGAGAGGGACGGGAGGGGCACCCACGCTCGCCAGGTGCCTGCTAACTGGCGCCTCTGCATGGGCTCCCCACCTGCCAGCCCTGGGCCTGCAGCGAGATTAGCCCTCCCAAGCCTTGCTTTTCTCACCAGGGCTCTGCCCTTGAGCGGAGCTCTGTGTGCAGCTGTGAATGCTTTTTTAAAAGTTTTTTTAAAAATTTATCACACCAAAAAACACATTGCCAGGAATGCCCCTCGAAACAGCCCCCTGGAGTTGAGCACACTCGTCCCGTTGCCCTGGCCACATCCTGCAGCAGCTCCGGAGCCCTCTTTTCTGAGGGTCTTCAGTCGTACTGCTGTGGCCGCCTCGGTGTCCTGAATCCATTCAAAACGTTTTGCTTTTGTGGTCATTTGGCTTTGGAGGGGAGCCGGAAGTTGCACAGCGTCAGATCCAGTGAGTAAGGCTGGTGCTCACACTTTTGTGTTGGTCTTTAATAAGTTATTTGAAGATGGAACATTCCCCATATACGTTGGTGGTACCACCCAGTCGCTAAAGGTACATCTGGCTCCCTTGTGCCCCTCGCTGTGTCCCGTGCACGGGGACTAAGCTGCCCTTTGCACTGTGCATAGATGAGAGGCTAGGGCTGAGATGGGGGGACATTTGTCTGTGGGTGCACAGTACAGGGGGACCTGGGGGACCCCGGGGACAGGCCTCCCCGCTGAGCAGGGCTGTGTCACCTGCAGGTCCTGGAGGGCCGCATGAAGCTGGAGTGCAAGTGCCACGGCGTGTCGGGCTCGTGCACCACCAAGACGTGCTGGACCACGCTGCCCAAGTTCCGCGAGGTGGGCCACCTGCTGAAGGAGAAGTACAGCGCAGCGGTGCAGGTGGAGGTGGTGCGGGCCAGCCGGCTGCGGCAGCCCACCTTCCTGCGCATCAAGCAGCTGCGCAGCTACCAGAAGCCCATGGAGACGGACCTGGTATACATCGAGAAGTCACCCAACTACTGTGAGGAGGACGCGGCGACGGGCAGCGTGGGCACGCAGGGCCGGCTGTGCAACCGCACCTCGCCGGGCGCCGACGGCTGCGACACCATGTGCTGTGGCCGCGGCTACAACACGCACCAGTACACGAAGGTCTGGCAGTGCAACTGCAAGTTCCACTGGTGCTGCTACGTGAAGTGCAACACCTGCAGCGAGCGCACCGAGGTCTTCACCTGCAAGTGAGGGTGCTGGCACGCAGCACGCGCCCACGGCCCCTGGCGTCCCGGGTCCACGGCCCGGGGTCCGACGGGAGCCGGCAGCGAACCCTGAGGGTGCCCCCGTGCCTGGGCCACAGACTCCGAGGGTCCCCTCCCTGCCTGGTGGCTGGACAGCAAGGCCACACTCACGATGGATCCCCGCCCCTGGGGCAGTGTGGACGGAGGTTGAGGAGGTTATTTATGCTTTCTTAGCATCAGAAGAGGATTCTCTACACTAACAAATGCGTAGCCAGTCCTAATCCACGCTCCGTACCCACCCAGCCCCCGTGCCCCTCTCCTGTCTCCTCCTGTCCTATCCCCACCACCCCTGCAGGTCCCAGGTGTCAGGGATCAGAAGGGGAGGAACTCAGAGGACAGCCCAGCTTCCCTCCCTTTTGGAAATCATATCATAAAAATCAAAATGTCACTTGTGCCAGGTTCCAGGAGTGTCCAGTCCCCTTCCTAGTCCTTCACGTTCCTGAATGGGCACTGGCCTGGCACCTGCAGTTTACAGAGTCTGTCCCACCCCAGAGCCAGCCTGACTTCTGGGATAGTAGGGCTGGGCTGAGGTACGGACAGGAGTGCTGGCTCCACTTGACAGATGGGCATACTGAGGCCCAGCAGGGCCTGAGCAAGGACTTGCCAGAGACCCTTCTGCTGTGAGTGGGTGCTCCTACCTTAGTCCCTGGCCAGCCCACCCTGAAGATGCCCAGCAGCCCCCACCTGGGAGGTCTGGCTACTCCCTTCCCAACCATAGCCTCAGGGGAGGCACACCCTCTAGGTGCCATCAAGGTTCCCGGAGCCCCGTCTAGGTCCTTCTGGTTGACCCAAGTGCCAGAAAAACTGGCAGGCAGGGAGGGGACAGCTGCCGGGCCTACCAGCAGTCTAGGGACACCTGCTGTCCAGACATCTCCCCAAGTGGCGCAGGCCTGTCTCTCCCGGTCACTGTCTCCCAGAACCTTGATGATGGGAATGGAATGGGAGCCTGGCTCAGGCCGGGGTCTGCCCTTTCAGGGCCCCTGCTCTGCTCCTAGGAGACAGACATTGAGGGTAGGGTCTGCCCAAGGTGGTTGAATGGCTCTAAGCCACCCCCACCGATCTTTGTGCCCCCAGTGTCCCCAGCAGCCTGAACATTGGCCCAGGGCAAGTGACCCCCGTGGGTTTGCTGACCCCATGTCCAGCCCACACCTGACAACTCCGGGAAACCCCGAGCCTCTGGGCTGCTGTGAATGCCCCCCCTTACCTAGCCCCAGGACACCCCGAGTCCACAGGCCGGCGTCCTCTGCTGAGGAGCCTGGGTAACTTATACTGTTATATAACGTCCAGATGTCTATAGTGTCTTTTAAGTTATTGTGACCTACACTGGGTTCCGGAGGGCAGGGTCATGGCTGTGGCCAGGGCCCCCGCCAGGCTCCTCCTTCTGCTTGAAATGGACCCTTGGGGCCGACGCCACAAGGCCCTTGCACTGTGCCTGGGCCACCTACCACCCAGCCGAGCCCACTGTTCCTCAAGGGGTCGACGCTGGGGGTGGGAGGCAGTGTGGCCCAGGCAGGCACTGGTGGCCTGGGCCACACACAGGGCCTGTAAGTGCCCATTTCTGACGGCTGTGCTGCTGGCCTCTCCTGAAGGGGAGCGCTTGGTCCCAATAAAAGCTGAAAATGGAGCAGTGAGCATTGTGTGTCGCCTCAGGTGTCCTCACCCCACCTCCTTTCTTCCCCCATCCCTGCCCCAGACACCTGCCCAGGCCTGGGTTGGTCCCCTCAAGTCTACTGGCCTCTGGGTGCCCAGGGCTGCCTGGACATTGGTGCAGTAGTGGGTCAGGCAGGTCTGTGCTTTTGCCCCCCGCCCAGGTACAGACTGGGCCCAGCCTGCTGGTCTAGGGGTCTAGGCTTGAGGCCTCCTGAAGTCCCAGGGTCTCCTGCCCAGCCCTGCCACTTCTTCCCAAGGCCCAGCCCGGAAATGGTAACCGAGCAAGGCAGCGTGAATAGCATTCCTGCCCAGGGCCGGAAGGCATGTGGTGGGGCCGGTTTGGCCACTGCCCGCTGTCCCCGGCAGCCTGGCATCGGGCGGGAACCACTGATCAAACAGCCCCGTCCCCACAGTGCCCAGCTGGGCATCCACAGAGCCTGGCCCTAGACCCAGGGCCCAGTAGAGGGAGCTCAGGTGGGACTCACCCTTGCCCCAGGGACAGACAGGACTCAGAGTCACAGCCCTGAGCCTTCCTGGCTCTCTCTGACATGTGGCCTCGGTCTCCCCATCGGAGAGCAACAGGTGGCCCGCAGCCAGCACTCGGTGGTCGGTGGGGCCATGGCGCCGGCGTGTGTGGGGCCCAGTCCGGGGCTGGGCAGTTGGCAGCAGGCCCTGGTTCCCCATGAGACAGCAAGCAAATCCCCAGGGGCGGCGGCGGCGGCAGCAGCGGAACGCCGGGGTCCAGCTACTCCCACGGGGGCAGGAATGAGGAAGGAGCCCTGCGATGCGGCCCCAGAGCGCAGACGGCACTTGCCGCCTGGCTGCCGTTCAAGCCGGTCCGGCCTCCTGGGGCTGCACGCACATCCTCTGGGGGCCCTGCGGGGCAGGGAGCCCTCACCCACCCCAGTCCCCCAACCCCCACCCCAGCCCGGGTTCTGCCCCATGCCCTGGGGGCTCCTCTGCCCACACTGATGCCCTCAGCTTGCTGGCCTTGCTTGCTGCCTCTCCAGGGTGCTTGGCCTGCTCCCTGCCGGGGTGCCCATCCTCCACCCTCGGGGACAGTGCAGGACCTCAGTGCACAACAGCTGGGGACACTACAGCTGCGACGGCCCAGAGTGGTGGGGACAGTGACCACCCACCTGCCCTTCTGCGTAGGCAGACACCTGTCTGTGCACTCCGTGGACACACCGTGTTCCACAGGGGTCCTGTTTCTGTGACTGCTTCTGCCCTGCCCAGGCTGAGGGTCCCCAGAAGCCAACGGCTCCAAGGAATACCAAGCACTCCCCACTGCCAGGCTTGGGCGGCCCGCAGCTGTACGCAGCCTGGGCAGCGGCCCTTTCCCAAGTTGGTTGGTCAGTTCCCCAAAACAGATGGACAAACTGAGGCTCAGAGAATAGGAGGGGCTGTCCAGTGCCTCGCAGCTGGTGGAGGCCAAGCAGCATCCGCACGCGGGCCCTCTGGGGTCTTCTACTCCACTCCTGTGCCTCGGTAGGGAAACTGAGGCCACACAGAGACGAGTGGGAAGGGCATGGCTTAGGTGGGGGCCTCGGAGAGATGACAGGTGACACTTTCTCCATCACCAACAGAACAAGAAAGACTGGGTAGAGAAGCAGCAGATGAGAGGTGAGCTAGGCAGCAGGGTGAACTGGATGGGGGAGGGGGGGGAGGGGGAGCTCGTGGGGAAGGCAGAAGTGGGGTCTGGTAAGTGCGGGGTTGTGGTCAGATAAACAGGAAGTCGGACTGGACCTCGCTGGAGAGCTCACTGGGGCCTCACCTACGCAAGGTCTGAGCTTCTGCCTCCTTCACTTGAGAGCAGGCAGTGGGGCTGTGTCGGGTGGGGTGGGGACCTCGCCCGGCTGTGGACACCCCAGGCTTCCCTGGAACTGAGCCCACCTGTGTCCTTGGACCGGATGGACCCAGACAGAAAGAAAGACCCTGTGGGTCCTGGAAATCTCAGGCTGGGTCCCCAGGAAAGGCAGGGACAAGGGCTGTGAGTCTTCAAGAGACTTGAACAGCAGCACTGTTCCCAGGCCCAGGCTGAGCACCTGCCTGTCCTCCAGCTCCTCCACTCACCTGGTCCCTTCTTCCTCTGGGCAGGATCTCTACTTCCTCTGAGCCGGGTCCCTACTCCCTCTGAGCCGGGTCCCTACTCCCCACGAGCCGGGTCCCTACACCCTCTGAGCCGGGTCCCTACTCCCCAAGAGCTGGGTCCCTACACCCTCTGAGCCGGGTCCCTACTCCCCATGAGCCGGGTCCCTACTCCCCAAGAGCTGGGTCCCTACTCCCCATGAGCTGGGTCCCTACTCCCCATGAGCCGGGTCCC
>NW_004524729.1:2635469-2658203 GCF_000260255.1 Octodon degus | reverse complement strand
TACTCCCCATGAGCCGGGTCCCTACTCCCCAAGAGCTGGGTCCCTACTCCCCATGAGCTGGGTCCCTACTCCCCATGAGCCGGGTCCCTACTCCCTCTGAGCTGGGTCCCTACTTCCTCAGGGTAGAGTGTGTACTTTCTCTGAGCAGGGTACCTACTTTTCTCTGTAGTAGAATCCCTACGTTTCTGACTGAAGCTGGATATGTGGCCGCCAAAGGAGACCCGTGGCCTTGTGAGGAGGCCACAGGCAGATGGAGGGGACACAGGCTGGGGTCTTCCATGTTCTGGAGCCAGGGGTCCTTCCTTGCCTTGCCAGGCTACAGGGCTGGCTAGGAACAGTGTGGAGAGCAGGAGGAGCTTGAGCCTGGAGTGGGGACACCCAGTCACTGCTTCTTGGAGGGAGAAGGACAGAAAAGAGCAGGGACAAGCAGGAGCACCTGAGGAACCACAGCACTGAGTTTGGGCCCCTGAGAACACGCTTAGGCTGATATACCCTCTTCCCCTCCGGGTTCCCAGGCCAGAGGATTGATTACGTCTCACAGCAAACTCTCTGGGATGGGGAAGCAGCCACAGGGGCAGCTGAGTCATTCGCTATCTCTGGGAGTCCGGGCAGGCCTGCTGCAGGGTGCGGCCCTCGCCGTCTCGAAGGCCCCACTCTGGTGAAAGGACTGTGACACTGAAGCCCATGGGTGCCTCCCACTCACCCTGGGGCCCAGCAGCTGCCAGGTCAGAGGCTGAAGTGGGGAGGCGCCCGTCACTAGAGGAATTCAAGCACAGTTTGATCTCTACCCCAGGGAGCAGGAGCTGGAGCCCTGCCGAGCTCTGACCCACAGTTCTGAGGCTGTGCTTTTTGGCCCGGGGTCCCAGGAGTCTATGTCTGTGGCAGCAAGCGGTCTGCATCCTGCTTGGGGCAGGAAGACAGGTTCTGGGAGCCCCGTTTTACTTGGTCATTCCCCTGGTGCCTGCCCTGGGGTCCCCGTAGGAAGCCAGGAGCTCTTTGCTGCGTAACTCAAATCTCATGGCTTTCCTCCTGGGTGCCTGCAAAGCCCTGCCCACAGGGGTGCCCCCCGGGGGGAGATGACAAGCCGCATAGGAAACAGCTCATGGGTGAGTCAGGGTGCATCCCGAACAGCAGGGCCAGTGGGGCGGAGAGGCAGCTGGGCGGTGCAGCAGGACAGGGGAGCTGGGCGGCAGGGGGGCATTCCGCTGAGCCCAGGGGACGGAGGACAAGCACTGCCAAGCCGGGGGGCTGCAGGCCCAGTTCTCCCTCCAGACTCGGGCTGCAGAGTGGGCATTGCTGCCAGCAGACAAAGAGGGTCCTGGAGGGTCCCCAGCCTTGCGGCAGCAGGGCCCCAAGTAGGGGTGGGGCGCTGCATTGTGGGTGTCATGTGGCTTCAGAGAAGCAGTGGGATCCTGGAGTCTCTTGTATGCAGAACAGTGGAGTCCCCAGGCCGGGCCCTCTGCTGTCCTTTGAGTCTTTGCCTGGGGCTCCAGGTGAGAGGAGAGGAGTGGAGGGGCCTGCCTCCGTTTCCTCTGTGAACTGGGGTGACACTGTCTCGGTGCTGCAGGAAGGATCCTGGGAGAGGGCAGTGATGGAGCTGCATGCAGTTCCCTGCCCCCCACCATCGAGGCCCACTGATGGTGGCAGCAAAGTGGCCACCAAGCAGGAGCCCCCAAGAACCCCTGCCACCCCGCCGAAGCTGGGAGGGCCCCGCTGTCCTCTGCAGGCTGGACAGAGTGGGGAATGTGACAAGGGCGGGACGGCCCCACAGGGGCACCTGCTCCTGGGGACGGCAGGGCAGGGACGATGGCCCTGTGATGGTCAGGTCACCTCATGGAGGATGCAGATGTGTGTGTGTGCATTCGTGCTTCACAGCGTACGCAGTGCCTGCCTGACCCTTGACTGGCTCACCCCAAGCCTGCGTCCAGCCCACTGCTTGCACTGTGAGCCCCAGAAATGACACAGACCCCAAGGACACGCGGCTCTGGCCGCTGCATCCAGGGAATGCTGGGGCAGGCTGGAGGCCCGGGCCACCTCTCAGCCGGCCTGCAGGGGACTACGGCTGTGACCGCGGAGGACAGCAGCAAGGGGCCGGACTTCCTCTCCAGACTTCACTCGCACTACCGTCGGCCTTGGGCTCGGCCCCCCCAGGCCTGCCAAGGAGATCCCTCAGCCGCTCCCTCTGGGGCCCAGTGTGCCAGGGATGACCCTTCCCTTACACCTGCCCTCCCCTCCCCCCAAGCCTCTTGCTCTCCCCACCCCCTCCTCTCCTCCCTTTCCTTCTCCTCTGACTCCTCAGTTAAGTCAGAACTTGGCTCTGGCCCCAGAGGTGGTGTAGACCTTGCACAACCTGCCGACCGGGCAGGCGGGTAGGGAGGGATCCCCGGGGACACCGAGATGCACCTATTTTTAGCTTCCCAAAGAAAGCCCAACCCGAGTACACTAGCATACAGCCCAAATATTTGTTTTTATTCTTAAGAGGCTGGGGTGGTGGACGGCGGGTTTGGGGCCCAAAGTGCCGCCTGGTTAAGGCACTGAGGAGGCTTTGCCCACCCCCGGGGCATCCAGCCGCCTGCCTGGCCTCTCTGGGTAGCCCCGGACTGGCCCGAGCACTGTCACTGTCTGGTGCAGGTGGCCAGTTGGGTCCTTGGCTGCTGTCCTCATCCTCCAGAGGTGGCTCAAGGCACACGTTCCGCTCAGGGGGTCAGTGTTGGCTCCGAAGCTGTACCCCAAACTCCAGAAAGTCACAGCCGCAGCCAAGGGGCTCAGGGCTTCGAGCACAGGTGTGGGAAGGTTGACTAAGCCAGACGGGGATCACAGCATGGCCATGTGTGCGGGGTCCTGGGCTCTGGGGTGCCGGGTCCTGGGCTCTGGGGTACAGGGTCCTGGGGTGCCAGGTCCTGGGGTGCCAACTCCTGGCTGCTGGTGCAGTGACCCCTGTGGTGGCGGAGACTGCTGTCAGTCTGAGCAGTGCTGGAGGACCCTCCTGCCGTGGCCAAGATGTCCTTGGCCCGTGGCTGCCTCCCTGCAGGATCCAAGGCAGTGCCTTCAGACCCTGCTCTGCGTCCTCATGGGGTCAGCGATTGGCTGCAGGGCCCGGAGGCCCCACTGTGGCCACACCTTGATTTTGTCCCATGTGCAGTGACAGCTTTAGGCCTTGGGACAGGGCTCCGTGTCCCTGAAGGGCTGGGCCTCAGACTCTGACAGAGCAGCATGATTTCAGGCCCCAAAGCTCCTTCGGGGCAGAGGGTCGCGGGTCCATAGAGGCAGGCCAGGGCCTGCGGCCCCCAGAGTCGGGGCTGGGGGGAGGACATCGGGGCTCATGGTGACGCAGTGGCCTGGCTGGGGGATGGGGCTGGTGGGCTGGTGAGGTGCAGCCTGGTGGGCGCTGGGCCTCCCACCCTGAGCTTTGTGCTGTGAGCCAGCTCGGGACCAGTGTTGCCGCGGGCCGTGTGCAGAGTGTACCTGCCTGTGACAGGGCTCTGCTGCACCCCTCCTGCTCAGGGACGGCTGGCCTCCCGCTGAGTCAGGGCCAGGTGAGGCTGTGGTAATGAAGGGACCCGGACAGAGCCCTAAGACGCATCTCTGTCGCTTGCTGTCCTCCAGCTCCGACCTCCAGCCCGCACCCTAGGGTACTTCAGGAGCCAGTGTGGCACCCGCCTGGCCAGCTGCCCTGCATCCTCCCTCTCTGCTGCCCTTGTCTCTTTGATAGTTATTCAACTTGCCCCTGCCTGGCCTCAAAACGCCAGTCCCAGTCCCTGGGACTGTGCCCCAGACCTGCCATCCTCCTCGGCCCAGGCCTCCCCTGATGTCCCTGCTGAGAGACGACCCAGGCCCCATTCTGAAGAAGCCTCCATCCCTACATACTCAACACAGGGTGGGGGCCATGGCCGGAACACAAGCATGTTTCACTGACCCGATGGACAGGGGAGAACATGCCGTAAGTTCCAGGAGCAGAAGTATCTCAGGACAGACGCAAACAGGGGCGGAGCGAAGTTAGGGGCCAGCTGCCCACAGGCCAGGGGCCACCTGCCCTCCCAGCCCTTTAAGTGGGCTCTGGGCCAAGACGCTGTCTCTTGCAGCAGGGCTGGGCTGAGGGTCCCAGGGGAGGCCCTAAACCCATCTGTAGTTCTGCAAGCCCTTTGGGAGAAGGACAGAGGACTTGATGATTTTCTGTCCTCATGTCATGAAGCTGGGAACACATGGGGCTTGGTGAGGACCCAGTCACACAGGATGAGTGGTGGAGACCCACAGAACAGAGGTGCGTTGCCCTCGCTCATGGCCAGCAAGGGCCCTGAGCGTATATGGCGGGGTCCTTCCTGCACTGTGCTCCACCTCTCACCATGTGCATTTGGTGGGATGTTGGCCAACCCAGGGTGGTCGCACTCAGATGTAGCCTCTGGGAGCAGGTGGGGACATGTATTGGTTCCTGTTTAGTCACGGGCACAAAACACCAGACTCCTGCAAAGGAAACGGGGAGGGGCTTAGCTCGGCTGATGGTTTCAGAGGGGTCAGTCCATGAAGTGAGGAGAACCTGGGGACAATAAAACACCCTTCTGGGTCACCTTCCCCATGACCTGGCTGCCACCAGGCCACACCTCCCAACCACACAGCTGGCCACCACCTCATGGTGTGGCCCCTATGACACCTGCCCCAGGCTTCCTGAAAGGTAGAAGCATGGACACTTGAACGGAGGGCAGATGGATGAAGGGGTGAGCGGATGAATCGGTCAGGGGAGGAATAAATGATGCGTCGAGGAGTGAAGGAGTGCACGAGCTAGCGCGTGGTGGGCTGGACAGCCAAATGTGCGTAAATGCCTGACCTGGGAAACAACTGGATGGACGAGCCAGTGTGTGACGACATGAGTGAATGAATGGGTGAGAGGGAGGCGGGCACCAGCACCTCCGAAGAACAGACGCCCTCTCCCTCGTGGGCTGCCCAGGAGTCCGGGGGAGCAGGCAGGTTTAGCAAGGCCCTGCCCTGGTCTCAGTGGCGGCTAGAACTCAGATGCCCCGAGTTGTGGTGGCCCACGCTCCGACTCACGCAATCCCTGGCTCATTTCTCACGCCACTGCTTCTTGCAGGGTCCACTGTCCCCCTGTGCCTTGTCCTCAGTGATTATCTGGTCCTTTCTGCTAGGCAAACTCCTATGTGTTCTTCAGGACCTTTCACCAGCCACCCCCTCCAGGAAGCCCCCAGTGCCGTGTGGACAGGCACAGGAGCACATGTTGCAAGTTGCCGACCTGCTCTCAGGCTGGGGGCAGTGCCATCCCTCCTGTCACCCCAGGCCCCGAGGGCCCAGCCCAGGGCAGAAGGGCAGGATACTCATGCCCTCTGTGTCAAGACCTAGCTCTCTGGGTCTCCACATAAGCCTGGGGCTGGGTGTCCTGCCTCTGGCCTCAGTGTTCTCATCTGCAAAATGGGGTTATCTCCCCCATCAGGGCAAAGGCAGGGAGCCGGGGGTTCTGGGGACATGGGAGCTAATGGGAAGTAATTCAGGGTGTGTGCGGCTTACAGGCCAGGGTTGGGTCCCTGGGGATGCCCAGGAAGCTGCAACCTGATGTCAAGGTCCCCAGGGAGCCCCCAAGAACCTCAGATCCCCGTCAGACCACGAAGCCCTTCATAGTCTAGCCAGCAACCCAGTAAGGGGGGGTGGTCCCCTCAGGAAGGTGGCCAGATGGTCAGCTTGGGCCAGAGCAGGCGCCCCTGGGGTTCCCAGGGTGGCCCCCCTTGGGGTAAGTGAGAAAGCTGCGGCTTCTTTTTAATTAAAGTTCTGCCTGAGCCCCGGGAAAGGAGAAGTGTCCATGCAGAATAATTAGCCCGACAAAAGGCAAATCCTCTTAGCCTCCCCCAGGCCGGGACAGGTTAATTGGCCAGCCCTCCTGCAGCCTGCCGCCCCGCCCCCTGCAGCTCACTGACCCCAAGGCCACACCTGCCCTGCTGTCCAGCGTGGGAACCCAGCAGGGATCCGTCGCCCTCTGGTCACCCCTGGCCCCTCCGTGTTCCCCAGAGCCATGGGAGCCATCGGCGCGGCCGTGGTTGGGACAGCCTTGTCTCTGAGCCCATCATCCCTGCCCCTTCCCACCACGCCCCCCATCTGAAGGGGCAGGCAGCTTGGAGAAGGGAGAATAGAGTGGGGACAGGATGGGCCAGGAGCCCTGTGTTGACCAGCTCCCTGGAGGCCTGGGAATGTTCCTGCCCTTGCTGAGACCATTCTGACTCATCCCTGGAGCCTGGAAGGGGCCCCTGGGGTCCCCTGAGCCACAGCTGCCCACCCTGGTTTGTCTATGGCATGGGTAGCTGACTTGGGGTGAGAAGGTCCCTGGGGCAGCCAGAGGTCAGGCCTGGCCGGAGGTCACACGGTAGCGGAGGCCAGGAGTCCTGGAATGGGACAACCTCTGCCTGCCAGGGAAGGCTGTGGGACTCCGGCAGGGCCCAGGGCCAGCCGGTGAGTCAGCCCCACCCTCGCGGGGCTCAGAGCTCAGATCTGCGATGGCAGGACAGCTGTTTATTTTCCTTGCAGAGAAGAGGGGTGGGGCAAGGGGCCGACCCTGCCGGTTCTCACACTTGGCCCAGGATCCCGGGAAGCCCAGGGAAGGAGGGGACTCCGCTGGCTGCTGGGGGCAGCGGGGGCTGGGGCCTCCCCGCCACACTCTCGGGGCTGTGGGCCAAAGCCAATGCCGCAGGCCAGTTCCTGGAGCGGGATGTTGGGGTTTCCGAGGTCGGGAAAGAACTGGCAAAGTGTAGTTCATGATGTCACCAGCCCAGCCCCACTTCGGGCCCCAGCCCTGCCAGCAAGGGGGCTATAGGGTGCCCCGGGCAGCTCAGAGTTGCAGGGGTGGCATCCAGGGAGGACTCAGGTACCTGTCCTGGTAAACCTGTTCCTCAACGTTCCCCCAACAGCAGGGACACCAACCCAGGGGCCGTAAAGGATGGGACCATGTCCCCAGAGCTTCTGGGCCTGGCTGGAGCGGCACCCTTCCAAGCTGCTGTGGGGCACACTTTGGGGACTGCTGCTTCTGCTCCAGGCTGACCCAGAGATCAGTGCCTCCCTGTGAGCCCAAGACCCCAGCCTGCCAGGACCGCGCGTTAGCCTTCAGCCAGCCCCTCGGCCACAAGGTGCTGAGATCCTCCTGGGGCCAGAAATGTGGAGGACAGAGACAGCCTCTGGTTCTTGTCTGGGATTTCAAGTTTCCTACAAACATCGCATTTTCTGGAAATTTCTAATGACTTAGAGCCCACAGGGCAGTGGATGTGGCAGAAGTGGACGGCTCACGAGTTTTGAGAAACCAAACTCTCCACGTAGCTGTCATCCAGCAGCCAGCAGCGGGGCCTTGGGTACGACAAGGAGCCAGAGTTGGCTCGCAGTCACTCTCGGTGTGGATGGTCTGTGGTTTGCATGAACACGTGTCTACCCCACAGGGTCATCATGACCCCAGAGACCCTCATCCCCGCCGCTCACCCTGCTCCCACCCCTCTCCATGCCCCTGGCTCCCATAGGTCCTTGTCACGATAGTTTTGCCTTTTCCAGATGTCCGAGTGGGAATCACGCAATTGACAGTCTTTTCAGACGGAGTCTCTCCCTAAGTCTTCCTCAGATCCCGCCCCCTTTTTCGGCACTTTTCATTGTTGAGTACTGTTCCACGTCCAGGTGGGCCACGGTGATTTATCCACTCACCCACTGCCGGGTAGCTATCTAGTAGGTCTTGTAGATTACACTTTTTAATAAAGAAAAGTGGACAATGGCATTTTTAAGGGATGCCATCATTGCAGGCTCTGCCCACAGTTGGCCCTGTGTCCCCAGGGTGCCGCAGTAGGCTCAAACCACAGCAAGAAGAGTAAGAAGTCCCACCTGTGCCCCGCTGAGGACACTTCTACCATGAACCGGGGAGGCAAGTTCGTCCCCAGCCGGGTGGGCAGAGGGCCTTGATGTCCTGCCACCCAGACCTAGGCCTGCACAGCAGGGACAAAGGCTCTGGTCTTGCCCAGTGAGGGAGCAGGGCCAGCCTGAGAGAGGGCAGGAGGCCTCACATGCTGCAGAGCGTGTGGCATCTGCAGATGCTAGGGTCTGCCGCTGGTGCCCTGGAGCCACCTGCAGAGGCAAACATTCCAGGCACATTCATGAGGAGAACAGAGGTCCTGGTTCCCGATAAAGGATAAGGGGTACAGGGCCCTGTGGCTTGCCAGGCATGTGGGTGGTATTGTGCTTGTGCATATTTGGACACATGAGTACACATGCATGCATAAACACATGCCTATATACCTATACACATAGATGCATGCATACACACACAGATACATGTATGTACATCATACACCCAGATGCACACACATATGCATACGTGTGCATGCTATACCTACACATGTACATACTTTTGTGCACACATATGCATACATATACATGTAAACACATTGGTGTATACACACAGGTAAACACATGTACATATGGGTACATACACACATATATTTGAATAGACAGTGGGACCTCAGTTCAGAACTTGATTTATTTTATAGTTTTGGAGAAGACGGCTGCATTTGCGTTTGTGTGGGGAAGATGGCCAGGGCTGGGCTTGTCACCCAAAGCAACAGAAGCAGAATTTTACTGAACACTTTCGTTTGCAAATCGAAGTGGCTGGGAAGAGAAGTGCTCATGAATCGAGGTGTCACTGCAATGCGTGCCCTACACACACGCACACACACGCACACACACGTGCATCCAGATGCTTATACAAGTCTACGAATCTGCTTGCGATTTGGCTGCAAGCAGAACTGGGGAATGAATACTGCCACCAGAGTGGTGGGCAGAATTGGTTGTGAGCTAAGCTCCACAGTGCATATACTTGCACGCATGCACACACACACACACACACACACACATGCAAACACGCCTGCACACCACACATACCTAAGCTCTGCCTGCCCAGTGCTTGGGACACTCAGAACTGCGACACAGTGTCCCGCCTGTGCACACCCGGGGGCGCATCAGTCATGCCTTGTGCTGCAGCCAGAGACGCCAGACACGCGGCACGCAGAGACGCAGGGTGTGCAGCGCCACTGGCAGTACCCATGGCTTTTACCATAGTAACATATTTTTTCAGTACCTGGGATTGAACTCAGGACCTCGTGCTTGCCAGGCAAGCTCCTGTTCTATGGAGCTATCTCCCCGGCTCCATAATAAGATTGAAAGCTTAGAATTTTTTCAACATCCATCATCTATTTGGATCCCACTTGGTACTGGGAAGTTACTGCCTACCTCCGTTACCTGAACCTGTGCCTGTGTGGTCCTGTGCTGCCAGCGACCAACCGTGTGGAAAGTGGGGGTCGCAGAGGATGACAGGGAAGATGGAAATTTCCTGTTGCCTAGCAACATGGTGACATGGGTATAAACAAACCTGATTCACCCCAAAGTTGAAATGATCATGAAGCGGAATTGTTTTGAATCAATGCAGGACATGGAGTTGTAATACTGCATGAAAGACACTCAGGAAAGAAGACGCCGGAGCTGCTGCAGAAAGTGGCCCGCACCGTGGAATGATGCGCTGAAAGCCGGGGGAGGGTGTGCTCCTGGCAGTGTGACGTTTACTGGAATGTATTTTTTGGAAACCTTAAATGTTCGCCACATGTTTTGAGCATGCACATCTATTCCGACATTCCGCCACCTCCCGCCACCATGGCCTGGCCATCCTGAGAGGTGCCACAGGCCAGTAGGGCAAGCCCTTGCTCTGCACATCAACCACGTAGGGCTGTCCACATCTAGTCATGCTCCGCAGGAGGGATGCCACTCTGACCCTTCCTCCAGGGCCAGGGACCAGAAGACTAGGGCCTTCCGTGCTTGGAGCCCACAGAAACCACCCCTCCTCGCCACGTGGAACCCTCCCCTTGCCCCTGCCTCATGGGCAAAAACTCCTCTAACCCACCCACAGCCCTCGGGGCCCTAAGCCCAGCCAGTGGAGAAGCAGCCCCGTGGGCCTGGGCAGCGGGGGCCTGGCAAGGCTGGAAAGTCTTTTCCTGTTCCTCTCCCCAGCTTTTTATTCATGTGTGATCATGTGCATGTATGTGTTCCAGAGCTGTGTCCTTGGGCCCATTTGCTCTTTAGGTAAGAACATGCCATAGCCATAGGGGAAGGACAGTCCTCCCAACTGCTACCTGGGCGGGTGGGGGATCTGGAGGGGAAACTGAGGCCCAGCCAGCCATTCTCAGGCCCGAGCTCCTTCTGTATCTTTCTCGGGCTCCTGAGCCCCAGGCTCTCCTGCCCACTGTAGAGACAGCAGTCATGTCCCCAGCCCCCCTGGTCTGGGCACCCTAGAATCAGCACTCTCATCCCTCCAGGGCAGGACTCTATAGAGAAATTTGGAGAGCAGAAGGCTGGAGGTAGGAGTGCCCCCCAAGATACCTGAGGTGCTGTGGGGAGTCATGGGAAGTCCTGGAGGTGGGAAAGGGGCCAGGGAGACCATTCTGGGGGGCTGGGCTGGTTCTGTCATTCATGAGCTCCTCTGCATTCCTGCGTCTGGGAGAAAGCTGCCCCTACCGAGGATGCCAGCCTGTGAGGGCTGGGACACAGGGGCTGGGGATGTGGTCTCTTTCTCCAGGACTTGGTGAGGGGCCTCTGCAGCTGCAGGTGAGTCCTCATTTTACCCCAGAATGAAGCCTTGGGTTCTCTTCCCCACAGAGCAGCACACAGTACACAGTAGGCCTGAGATAGTCGCTTTCTCAGGTGGGCAGGGCCTAAGCCCAGGCTCCAGGAGGACCCCAGGGAGGACTCGGGAGGATTGGGGAGGTGCTGGTGCTGGCCGGCCTGGTTACTGGCTGTACCAGTCCCCTTCAGTGTCACAAGAAATCGTTCTCTTGGCAGAAAGGGTCTGCCTTGCCCTCCTGCCTCGCCACCTCCCCCTGCTCGGGCTCCTGCCGCAGTCTCTCTGCATGAGAGAGACCTTGCCCAGGCTCCTGCAGGAAAGCCACTCTCCAGAGACCCCTGACTCTGCCAGGCATGGACCTGTGTAAGGCCCGTGAGTGGCTCCTGCCCTGTGGCCACCACAGGCCACGGCTGCGCTCCCATGTCAGTTTTCAACTATGCTCAGTGGAGCTGGGAGGAAGAGGCTCCGCCAGGATCCAGCTCAGTGGCCCCATGGTACCCACCCTGGCCAGGCTGCAGGAGCCATTAGTGGTCACCAGGCCAAGAGGCCAGAGGAGGCAGCCCCGGAGAGAGCTCTCTGAATTCTGTCCACGCTGCAGCTCCTGGGGCCATGCTCTGAGGCCTCAGGGACACCCCTAGCGGGTGAGGACACAAAGGCAGGTCCTGGTGGCTTCACAGACCTGTGCCCTCCAGAGATGGTGGCCTTGTCCATGACCAAGCGAACTCCAGACACGTGGCAGGCAAGGTCCTGTAGCCTAGAGGGGGCGGGCAGGGGAGGACCACTGCTGGGGGAGTGACGGTGGCTACCTTAGAGTCCTGAATGGATTCAGAGCATGCACCGCTCCTGGTCGGGGGAGGACCGGAAACCACGCCGTGCTGGCTCCAGTGAGCAAGGCGGGTGAGATTCGCAGTCCTGTTCTGCCGGCCTGCCTTTCCCTTGGAGGGTGCTTGGCAGAGCATCGCTGCGTTTTTGATCATACTGTGTAGACCCTCAGGAAAGAACTCCTGAGCCGCTGCCAACAGTGGCAAGGTTGGTGGGATGAGCTGGCTTGAAGCAGGGGGGAGGACTGGGGGGGACGCAGGACAATGTGTCTTTTATTGTAGTCAATTTATTTTATTTGGTACCAGGAACTGACCCTTGCACTGTGCTGCTGAGCTATCTCCCTGGTCCCTTAATAAATTTTATTTTTTTAACATTCCTTTATATTTTCAATATATCTAACACTTGATCAAAGATGTCTCAAGTTTTTAAACAAATTTTCAACAAAATGTAAAGCCCATCTCTGGGTCCCTTGGCTGCCTTTAGTTCCTGGGGCTCGGAGGCACCCGCACCCTCTGCCTGTGACACTTGGCATCCTGGGATGGCACCGCTCGGTCCTCAGGGTAGGCACAGAAGACAAGAGCAGGGAAGGCAGGAACTAGCCAGCCTGCATTGACCGCGGCCTGACCGGCTTAGGACTTTGTCTCAGATTGAGAACTACTCCAGAGCGCGGGCCAGCGAGTGGATCTGCACCCTGAACCTCTGGACTGGACTGAGAGGCACATTCGCCAGCCCCCCACAGTCACCCCGCAGAGCCGCCTGCTCCAGCTCGACCTTGCTGGCAGCCACCAAAGACACCACAGCCACTGCAGAGTCCCCTTCCTGTTGCCTACTGGCTGGCATTTCTGCTGCCTGGGAGCTGGGCCATGAAGGTGTGGGAGAGGGCAGTGGAGAGAGGGACCCCCCCTCCAGGGACAAGGGCCTGAAGGGTGTGACAGGCCCGGGGCCCAGCAGGGAACTGGCAGCAGGTGGCAGCTCCCTTAGGGTGCCTGAGCCCCAGAACTGCATCTCCAGCCTGCCTGACCCACCCCTGTCATCACCCCATGCCCGTGGGACCTCCTGGCTGTCCTCATCCAAGCCTTCCCATAGTCAAGTACAGGAGGGCCTAGCGCATCAGGTTCTGTGGAACACAGATTGAGAATCTCTGGCCAGTATTCGAGCTTGGTACAGAGCGTGCTTGCAGGAATGGACACGGCCTGGCCAGTGGAGAGGCCCTGTCCTGCTCAAGGGCCCAAGTGGAACTGCAGGTTTCTCAGCCTCCAGGGGTTGCCCTCTCTGCCTCAGTTTCCCATTTGTGCATGAGCTGCAAGAGGCCAAGTCTCACTTGATCAGGGGCTGACTTCTGGGCCTTGGGCACATAAAGCAGGCTCAGGGAGGGCCTTGGGCCTGGGGTGCTCTTTTGATGCCCACCAGTGCCTGGGCTGGTGTGGGCCGCAGGGCAGAGAGAGGCACAGGGGACAACTGCAGGGCCTTCGGGGGTGGTGGCACTGAGGAGAGTGGGTGTACCAGGCAGGCCCTCAGGGCACAAAGCCTTCCAGGCAGAGGGTGGCCGAGACCGGGTGGCACCCAGCCCTGAATTCCTCAGCCACCCACCGCGCTGGTGTGCTGGGCGCTCATGTGTGCCGGCGCAGCACAGCCGGGCGCAGGCACTGCAGAGCCCTGGGCTCCGCTCAGAGTGGGCCATAACCTCAGGAGGAAGCGGATGCAGAGGATCCGCCACACGCTGGGGCTGCGGGTTTGTGTAGGGCCTGGGTCTGGCCCTGGGGGGTCTCCAGCTGAGGTCTGGAGGAGGGGCCAGGGCATTAGAGCAGGAGGAATGCAGGGGTGGAGCGGGGACAGGAAGACAGGCAGGGAGTCGTGTCATCTGGTGCCCCAGGTTGGATGAGAGACACCACAGGCTGGCACCCACGTACCCTGGGGGACCCAGGGAGGAAGCAGAGGTTGCTGCAGCCACAGGAGACGGGTGGTGGCTGGGTGACAGGCATCAGATTCCCCCAGAAGGAGAGTCCACCTGGGCTTGGGCTGACATTGGCTGAAGGGCTGAGGGGCCATGGAGCATTGTACACCTGATTTGGCCCCCAGACCTGCAGAGGCTGGAGGGAAGGAGCACCTGGCTCGAGCCCCGCGGCTGTGGGGAGCAGGGAGCCCTCTCCCGCCTCCGAATGGCCGGGATCCGAGGCCTGAGCTGTTTGTCCAGCGCCCGTGCCTGCCCCTACCTTGGGGCCTGTGGGAATTTTCTCTGTGTCCTGAAAGACCACCAGGGCAGGGTGCTGCGTCCAGCTGATGGGGGTGAAAGGGCCACATGGTTTTGTGGTCAAATTATCCAAACAGTGAATCGCCCTGTCCGCCCGGCGGCTGTGAACCGGCCGGCTTTGTCCCCCTGAGAACAGCGGCGGGAAGGACCAGACAAAGCGGGCGCTGACGCGGCCTTTTCCACCTCAGCCAGAGAAAGAAAGGCCAGGCACAAAGCCGCCAGCAGCGGGCGGCCCAGGCTCCACTTTAGTCATGGTCCCCGGGAGGGCTGGGGCCACCAGGGTCCCCTGTAGGACAGGAGGAAGATGTGGCAGGAGGAATCGTGCCAGTGAGCCCTTGTCTCAGAATGGCCGCCTGGCCCTAGAGCATCCCAGGAGAGGGACCTCAAGGGACCACCCACGTTCCCGGCACTGTTGGCACCACCGGGACAGCGCCCAGCTGTTGTGTCAGCCCAGACCTGCACTGGTGCCACCAGCCTCGGTGGGTGACATGGCAGGCAGCAGGGCTGTGCTTCCCCTGCCCCATGGCAGAACCCAGAGCTTGCGTGCCGGGGGCAAGTATGGGCAAAGGCAGCATGTGGGGGACAGGCAGTGCTCACGGGGCACAGGCTGTGGAGAGTAGTGACAGCACATGGGGGGGTACGCACCCTTGGCGCAGGAGCTGAGCAGTGGCCACAGGTCCAGAGCGGCCCTGACCTTCCCAGATCCTTCTGCTTGGACTGCCAGCAGGGTCCAAGGAGCTAAGGTGCAGGGAGGGACAGGCATAGGGGACCTGGGGAGACAAGTGACCCCAAGGCAGACTGGCTCCTGGGGGCCCGATGAGGCTTGGCAGCTCTACCCACAGGAGCTGCAGGTTGACAGCAACCACCAAGGGGCAGAGGGGGTAGAGACAGTGGGGAGGGTGTGGGCTTCTTTCTAGGACTTCATTGAAGCTGCCTTGAGAATGGGCTCAAGTGGGGCTTCCTGGCCCTAACTCAGGTGGGCTATGGAGGGCTGCTGTGGATGCCCTAAGACTGTGTTTGAGGGGTGGAGCCGTGGATAGCCAGGCTTTCCCTGGTTCGTAGGAAGGAGTGTGGGTCTTGGAGCCAGGAAAGGGGGATCTCCTAGGGGAGCATAAAGCCAGAGACCAGAGGCCCAGGGCCCTGGGATGAAGCTTTGATCCACCAGGACTGGTCACAAAAGCCACTGACACCCAGGGAAACTGAGGCACAGGGGGACCAGAGTACTGGGCCAGAGTAGCTTCTCCCTGTGGTGCCAGGGTGCCAACCTGAAGGAGTTCAGCCCATGGTGCCGCAGAATCTGCCCTTCCCCTGCCCTAACCCTACCGGGACCTGAGGCTCATGCTGGATGCCAGGCCAGGCACTGGGGAGGCACCAGGTCTTGGACCATGGTGGACACTGCCTTCTCCAGAGAGAGTGGGGCTCCCAAACTAGAGAGGGGAGCCCCTGGCCTCACCGGCCTGGCCACTTCCCACCTGGGCCCATCAGCGTGGCCCTGTGCAGCTCAGGGAGGGGCTCTCAGGCAGGGATTTTGTGCCACCCTGCAGCCTGCTCGTGCCTACCCAGAGCCCTGGGTGAGTGCAGTGGGCAGGCAAGGGCCTGGAACACCCTGGGTGGGGAGCGCTGGGCTGTCAGTGTGCCGTGCCCTCTCAGTCCCTGAAATCTCAGATGGCAGCTCCCAGGGCAGGGGGTGTCCAGGTCATGGCCCTGGCCTGGCACACAGAGTCCGAACCATACCCGCGTGCCCCCTGGAACCGGTGTTTGTGCCGTGGATAATGAGCCAAGGGAGGGCAAAGCTCCAAAGCCCTCTAATGTGTTTAGAGAGAGCAAGCGAACGGCCCGGAATGCTCGGTCACCGCTGGCCACCGTTGGCCACCAGCCTTTGTTCTCCCGGGCCTCCGGGCACTGCAGTCTCGGCATCACGTGGTGTTATCAGAGTCAGCGGATCGGATTCTGCTGTCGCCGCAGCTTCTGGGAGTGGGGATGCGAGCCCCAGCTCGGGAAGCGCGTGGCAGATGGGAGGGGACCCTCCTGGTGGGCACGGCGGGCACTGCAGTGGCTGTGGGGACAGCAGGGAACACAGGGCCAAGGTGAGTGTGAGAAGTGGGAGAGGGCAGCGTCCTTGCCCATGGCCATCAGCTGCGCTCCCGGGTCCCTTCGTGAGGGGTCGCTGCACAGCCCCATGGTAGAGCTGTCGCCTGGAAGCTCACTGGGAGATGCTGTCCTGGCCAGGTGTCCACCTCTGTCCGTGGCCACAGGAACCTTGCTTGCTCACCTGGTGACCCCAGCCAGCCCCACGGGCACCCACAGGACCCAGAAAAGTACACAATGAAGTAAACTGAGGCAGAGGGACCCAAGGAGGGGCACGCACGTGCAGCATGGCGGGAGTGTGGAGCGGGAAGCCAGGGCCCACAGGGAGCCCACCGCACTGCAGCCCACGTGCGGCCCCTGTCCTCGCCTGAGTCGGGGTCTTGGCACTGAATCACCTTTTCAGAAACTGCAGACACAGCCACAGCCTAAACAAATCAGCTGGCATCAGACACACCCATCAGCCGCCAGCCGGTCGGTGCGTCGGTCCCCAGCGAGCCAGGCACACGGAGCCCCTGTGACCTTCAGGAGCCAGGCCCTGCCTCCTGCCAGCTGGCTTCTTGATCCCTACTGCCCTTCCCACCAGGCTGCTGACGGCAGGACGACGGTCACCCCCAGTGGCCTCCTGAGAACCGTGCTGCACGAAGGGGGCCTGGGCTCGGGGCTGGTGTCCGCGGCTGTCTCTGTTCGCAGGTCCCCTGACCTCAGGCCAGCCTCTTGTCAGCGCCAGTCTCCCTCACCAGGTGCCCGTCATGGTGTCATTGCTATTCCTCTGTCCTGGGCTCAGCCTAAGCAAGTGCCTGTGGCCCACGTGGCCTGAGAGTGACCACGGCCCCACCTCACCCCGTGGCTCCCACGTGGGGCCGTGCTACACCTGGGAGGGGCTCACCGAGAGCTGCTGGAGGTTGTGGGCTGTTCTTCCTGTCATGCCCCGCTTCACTCAGAGCCCCTTGGCTGGGTACTGCCCGCAGAGGGCCCCTGACTGGAGCCCCGGCCCTTCCCTGCTCCTCTTGGACACAACACGGCTGAGCCGAAAGCCTGCATCTCCCTCACCCCGGCATCTGGCCTTCCGTGCTGCCCATGACCCTGTCGTGGCGCCCACCATCCTGAGGAGCCCTGCTGCTCCCTGTGGTCTGGAGGCGACGGCGGTGGCCCGGGGCAGATGGTGCCAGCAGCAGCCCTGTGCCTCTGGGCAGCATGAAGACGGTGTGCCCAAGGCCGTGGCCGGCCACCACCTCCCCAGTGCCCCGAAGGAGCCTCCAAGCTTGGAATTATGGTTCCCAAGCCTGTACTTACTCGGTTTGCCTGCGGGGAGCTCAGAGCTCAGCATCACCCGGTAGCACACACATGCCGGACGACACGGGAAATTGCAGTGTGGCCCGTGCCCGCAGCTGGGGAGGAGGTGCTTGCTGAGGCTGGCTCACTCTGCCTCAGACAGGTGTCTCTCTGGGCTGGCACACCTGAGAGGGGTGTTCCGCATCACCCCCACGCAGAAGAGGCCTGTGGGCCCCCGGGAGGTCAGGGAGTCTCTGAGCCACCCTGGGCCTCGAGCAGCAGGCTGGAGTCCACAGCAGGAGCAGGTATCTGTCTGGGCAGCTCACAGGGCCATATGTGAATTGGGGACAAGCATGGCTGCCAAGGCAACAGTGGGTGACATCCTGTCCCCAACTAGGTGAGCCAGGCGGCAGGCAGCAGGGTGCAGGTGGAGGTGGGATTCCTCTCCTACTTGTGACAGCAGCCTGGCAGGGTGGAGAGGGCCCTAGGGAGTGTAGCTTGCTAGAGGCCCAGCACTCACAGGGATGCCGGGGCCCCAAATTCTCTAGGGCCCACCCTGCCGTGGGAGCCCACAGCTGCCCCCAGTGTCCCGAGCCTGGGTCTCCTCTTCCAGGCCTCCGACCCCAGGCCAGGTGCAGCTGCCAACCTTCAGCCTTTGTCCTCGTCCGTCCACACACACACGTGGCCCGAGCCACTCTCTCTCACACAGCTGTATGACGCTGGGAACACCAGTGGACTTCTCTGCGCCCCACTTCCTTTCTGCTGGAGGCAACAAAGCTGTCCTCCTGCAGGCGCTGACCAGCAGCCCCAGGCTGGTGTTGGGGTGGTGGTTGAATGCCCAGGCTGGCATGGTCATTCTGGGTACACCAGCAAAGGCAGGCCGATTTCTCCTAGCCCTCAGGGGCACAGATATAGGGTGACCTTGATGCCCCCCATGTACAGAGATGGAGCAGGTTGGGCCCTGCCAGAAGGTGGCAGTCCGTGGCCCCTGTGGGCCCCGTGTTCTTGCCATGGTGAGCTCCCGGGGCTGGCTGACTGGACAACGGTGGCTGCTCCTGGTCCCTGCGTGGCTCGGGCAGCAGTGGGTCAAGATGTGGCTCTGTCCCAGGGTCTAGCCCCTTGCCTTGACCTGCGCAGATGAGATCTGCCAGGGACATCCCCAGAGTGGGGCAGGGAGGAGGAGTGGCCCAGGGATGGAGGTGTCAGGGTGTCAGGATCCCCACTGCAGAGCTACTGCAGGAGCCCGTGTAGTTTTCCCCACTGTGGCCCTGCATGCAGCAGCACTTGCCCTGTTGCCTGAGCCACAAGGCCCAGAAGCCATCTGGGCGGGCCCCAGGCTGTCAAGTGTAGGCAGAAGTGGCCTCACATTGCTGGTGCTGGAGCAGAAAACCCAGAGCCAAACAAAACCCGTGCGGCCCCACAAGAGCCTTTGTCTCCAGAAGCTCCGCCCTGCCGCCCTGGGACAGCTGTGGCCATCCAGGCAGGGAGCAGAGTGAACAAGGCCACACTCTGAATGGGCATCCACGCTGCTGGCCAGCAGCGCTCATGGGGTCCCTGTGCCCTTGCGGCTTCTCGGGCCCCGCCCCTCCACAGCTCCCTGCCCCCACCCCAGGCTGGTCCAGACTGCCCCTTACCCGGGGCCTGCCACTGTCCCTGGACTGCGGGGGCCTGGGGTATTGTCCTGGGGACACCTGCCCTGCTCCGGCTGGTCATGGGCACACAGGGTCACAGCCGCTTTTGGATTCACATGAGCCCGAAAGGCGCCCCTTGGTGGAGTCACCCCTTGCCTCCCCCTTCCACCTCAGGACCACGCGGGGGGAGGCCCAGGCCAATCAAACAGTATTTTTTCTGTTCTCTCCTGCACAAGTGGAATTCAATTAGGAAAGAGGAAACCCAAGCCCAGCCAAATGGCGCTTGGAGACAGTCCTGCAGGACAGAAGCCGCTTCCTGCATCCTGGGCCACCCATGGGAGCAGCCGTCCCCCTGCGTGGGGTGTGGCTAGAATGACCTCTTCATGCCTGGGAGAGCCAGGCCAGGGACAGCTGTGAGTGAGAGCTGGAGGGGCAGCCCAGTATCAAGAGCGGCCAGGCAGCCGGGCAAAGCTCTTCCCCAGCCCTGGTGTTCTCGCCCAGCAGCCCCCAAGCCTCCTCCTGCTGGCCTTGGCTTCTGCCCAGAGTTGCCAGAAGCTGCTGCCAGGGGACAGGGCCTGGACACAGTGGGGCCACTGCTGGTGGCTGGGCCGGGGCAGATGGGCCGCACTGAGGTCTCTGTCACCAGCCACCTTGGCTGTTTCCAGGTCTCTGAAGAAGCTGCCATTCCTAAGCATGATGTCAGGCAAGCCAAGATAGAGATGGGGCCCCCCCTCCTGTCACAGCTGCCCCACCCCAGGATGATGGGAGCCTCCCCTCCCTGCTGTCAGGATGCCCTGTCCTATGCTTCCAATACTCCAGCCCTCATCCCCAGAAGTGACAGGGCCAGATCCACCCCAGGACCCTTGCCAGTCCCACAGGCTGAGCCCTCTCCCAGGGCACTGCCCACGGGTCCCTGGCCTGGCTCCAAGCACCCTGGGCCAGGCCCTCTTTGCACTTGCTTTGCCCAGGTGGCCCCAAGATCCCTGTGCAGGCAGAGGTGACACCTCTTCAGGTGTCACCTAGCGTGGCCCTACCCTACCCTGGAGGCTCCACCCTCTGTGTGGACAGAACTTTTTGGGGTGCAGAGTAGGAAGGGTGATGCACAAAGGGCCACCTCACGCATTTTGGCAGGGCACTAGCACCGCTTGGTCGTCTTTGATGTTTTCCAACCAACGGGAGTCATTTCAGCTCTCCAGAGGCGGCTTGGCGACAGGTGACTTGTCTCGCAGATGCTGAGGTGCTAATTAGTGCTAATTATCATCTGATCGCTCGCCAAGGCAATCTGTCCTGCCGGGGCAGGCGGCAGGCAATGTGTCATGTCTGGTCGGGAAGGGCTGGGTGGCTTTGGGGGACGGGTGTCCCTGCACCTGGGTGCTGGCTGGCAATGTCACTGTTAGAAGTGACAGGAGAAAAGACAGACGGCACCTCTGAGGGCTGGGTCAGGAGGGACAGCAAGGTTGGGAGCCACAGAGGGTTGGGTGTTTGATACCCTGTAGGGTTGGCATGGGAACACATCCCGATTGGAAAGGGACTTGCAGGGTGTGAGGGACACAAGCTGCACCCCAAGTCTTTCCACCTGTGCTCTTCTCTTCCTGTGTGGGACCCTTCCTTCCAGGCCTGGAGGGGGAGGAGGAGACGGCCTATGCCAAGGTTCCCCGAGCCCAGGCTCTCGGATGCTGGTGGTGCTGGATGCAAGCGGTTCACCGTGGCCAAACCTGACTAAGCAGGGATGGGCTCCAAAACCATGCCAAGGGTGGTCGGCATGACACAAGGCCTCCACGCCATTGGGCTCGAGCTCCCTTCCTCGCGGAGCCCACGCTGCCCCTGCTTATGGCAGGGGATGGAGGGAACTCCTCTGAGACCTGTCCCCTCCCACTGCCTCTGGCAAGACTGGAACCCCTCTTCATGGATGACAAGCGTCCCAGTAGGGCCACCAGGGTGGCTGGGCGGAGCTCTTGCCATCGTGGGTCCCATCCTCTCTTGTGGCAACAGAGCACAGGTCATGGACACAGGGCAGGGTGTCCTTGGCTGCCGCTTGGCCATTGGCCCATCTCCCTTCTCCACTCCTCTGTCTAGAATCTTCTGGCACACTCACTCCTAAAGCAGGGGGCAGAGTTTGGGTCCCTGCGGCAAACAAGCAGGAAGAGCGGGAAGCGGCTGGCTGCACGCACCTCAGCGTCTGCGATAAGCTGCAAAGAAGCCCTGGTGAACCTGTGTGACGAAGGCCCCCAAGAGCCCTTGTTCCCAGGCAGGCAGGACCTGGCCCTGGCTTTGCCCCAGAGGGCCCTGAAGCTACACAGTGAGTGGCAGGACAGCCTGAACTGCATAGTGAGCCCCTGTCTTAAAAAACATAAATAAATACAGTGGCCTGGAGCAATGACCACCTCAGTAGGGTGCACCACAGGACCAACTTGTTCCCCATGTGACAGGAGGGTCAGGGTCACACGGGCACACTCACAGGCAGGATAGTTTGTGGTGTGCCCAGCCTGGGAGGCCTGTCCTGTCCACACCCTGCCTGAGGTCATCTGGTGCTTCTGTTCCATAGGATGGTCTCTCTTCATGGCCTTTGTCCCCTGTGAAGCGTATGCTTTAGGACTCACAATGGACTGTGTGCCCCCACTGGCGAAGCTGGGTGCTCTCTGGCTCCTTGTGATTGGCGCACAAGGCCCTGGACATGGGGCGTGGGTGGTGGGTTCTCTGGCATGAGGGACTGTACCTGCCCTGATGCCACACCTTGGCTGAGGCTCTTCCCCGTTTCGTGTCTCTCATCTCTGGGCTCCTGCTCCTCCCTGAGGCTATGGGGGCCCCATGGTGCTGTCCCTGGGCAGGGAGGATGCCAGCCTACAGGTCCCTGGGAAGGTCAGTTTGCCAAAGGATGATGGTGGCCAGGACCTCTGGACTTGCCATGAAGTCCCAGGGTGGGGACACAGATTTGGGACAGCTGTCATTTCTCAGTGACACGCAGGCACCCGGAGCCAGGCTGGAGCCTGAGGAAGGGCCCTCACTTCCGCCATCTCCTTGCAGTCGCTGAGGTAGAGCCCAGGGCCTCCTGTGTGCTAGGCAAGTGCTCTATCACTGAGCTGCACCCGAGCCCTACGCCTCCCTTCTGGAGCACTCCTCTTACTCTTCTTATTGCCATATAATTTCAGAATAATGAGCCGCACATGTGCACGTGTACAACCTGATTAGCTCTGGCGCATGCGTGCACCCGTGTAAGCGCCGTCTGCAAGTCGTGGTAAGGAGCATACCCATGCTTCCCCTGCGCCCTGTGCCGGTGCTCCTCCCTCTGGCCCTCACTGTCCAGGGTTTGCCTACTACCACACACATCCGTCTATGTTTCCTGGAACTTTGTCGACCTTGGTTCTCACACTCGGGTAGTCACTTCTAGATTCCCGTGTCTGGGTGTCTCACTGTGCTTCGTTCTGCAGCTGAGTATCTGTCCTGGCCGCTGCACAGTGTCCTCCTCATGGCCATCAGCTTATCTTTTCCACATGCAGGCTGGACACTGAGACACACAGACTGTGCCAGTGTCCAGGCACAAAAAAGCAGCTGTGGTCGCTCACACACCTTCTCTGAGGGACCCCTGCTGTCCTGTCCTGGGATGCTCGGCGCATGCCGTCAGCGTGGGTCTTTTTGAGAAACAGCTACACTGTTTTCCAAGGTGGTCGCACCAAGCCACAGCACTTCCCGGGAGCAGGCTCAGGACGCCCTTCCTCCCACCCTTGCCAGCGTGTGGCATTCGACCCTCAGTCTGGGTCCCCGGGTCCTCTGGGCAGCGGGCGGGGGCCCCCTGTGATTCTAATTGGCATTTCCCTAACCCTGGCGCCCGGAACGTCATCCTGCGTGCTTACTTGCTGTATTTTTAGATGAAACGTTCGCGTACTTTGTCCACTTAAAAAATAGGTTGTTCCTTTTCTTATTATTGGAATTTGGGGATTCCTCATATATTCTGCATGCAAGTCCTTCATCAGATATGCGCTTTAAAGTTCTTTCCTCCCAGTCTCTGGCTTGCTTCTCCACTCTCTTAACAATGTCCT
>NW_004524729.1:2622440-2634918 GCF_000260255.1 Octodon degus | reverse complement strand
TGCAGGGTCCGATACAGATGGAAGTTTCCTCTTTCTCTTCTTGTTTCTTCACACTCGCGATCACACCTGCCAGCACAGAGCAGTCCATGCATGTAGATTCCTGAAAACTTCCCACAGAGCTTGTTAAACTCAACCAGCGTTGCCAGTAGTTTTTCTGGTAGCATCTTCAGATTTCATACGTAGGCGATCCGGTCATCTGGAAGCAAGATGGTTTTATCTCTACCCTTCCTCTTCCATCCCTGCCTGATTTCCCCAGCGAGGCAGGCCCCGGGCCTGGGCGAGCGTGGGTGCCTGTGTCTCACTCTCCGGGGAAACGCATTTCTGCACGAAGGTAGATACGAGCTGGGGCTTCGGAGACACCCTCTCCAGCCTGCGGAAGTTTCCCTTCTCTTCTGCGTTGATGACAGGTTTTTTTTTTTTTTTTGATGACAGTTTAGACAAGAAACAGATGTTGGATTTCATCTATTAAATAAGCTTTTTTCCTCCTCCTCTTCCTCTTCATCTCCTTGTCCTCCTTCTTCAGTTTGTCCACATGGTCAATTGCTCTGGCTCGGCTTCCAGTGGGAAGCTGGCTTGCATGCTGGGGACAACCCCTACTTACTCAGGACGTGTTATTACCCTTTTCCTGTATTGTTGGGTCCAACTTGCTGAAGTTTATTTAGGACTGTGGCCATCTATGGCCAAGAGAGACAGTTCTGTAGCTCTGTCATGCCTTTGTCTGGTTTTGTGCCACTGAATAAATTGGAAAACGCACCCTTGCCTGGTGTGGAATTGCGTAGCCCGCGCAGACTTCCTTGAGTTCCCCAGTCGTTCACGGGGAAGGCCCGGGAATTCATCTTTTTTCTCTGCACCTTCAGTTTCCTTTATACGTACAGAGGTATTTCAGGTTATCCATTTCTTCTTCAGTAAACATTGTAAGTTCATGTCTTTCCAGAAATTTGATAAATTTATCCAAGTTGTCAAATTTATGACATCCAACATAAACACACGAGCATCGCTCACAACGATGGCATGTCACCCTTCCGCATCTGTGGCAGACCCAGCCTCCACTCCCCTTCTGGACCAATCTGGCTACCAGGGATTGAACTCAGGACCCCGCGCTCGCCAGGCAGGTGCTTGAGCCACTGAGCTATCTTCTCGGTCCTCGGTCTGGTTAAGTTTTATTCATCTCCCCAGAAGGCTGGCCACCAGTTTTATTTCCTTGGCTGTATTATTTTCTTTTCTATTGAATCAGTCTTTGATATTTTTCTCCTGACACTGGGGGTTGAACCCACAGGATTCACATGACACTACATAGCCAAACTTCTCTTTAAAAGCTTTTGTTTTGAGGCAATGCCTTGTTAAGTTGCCAGGGTGGGCTGCAGCTCACAATCCTCCTGTCTCAGCTCCCCAGAGTGGTGGCGTCGTAGGCCTGCGCCATGCCACCCTTGTGCCTTGCTCTTGATTGCCCCCTTTCTTTCACTTACCGAGACATTCATTTGCTTCTTTTCTAGTTTCTTGAGGAGAAAGCGGAGTCCCTGACACGGTCTCTTCTCTTCCAGCATAAACAACTTGGCCATCACAGAGCTAAGCCATGCCTCCTTGTGGTCTCCCCTCAGGTATTGTATTACTGTTTTCGTTCAGGTTAAAGTCTAGTTTTACTTGTCATTGATTCCTTCTGCCATGGGACATACAGTACCATGCTACATAGCTTCCAAAATTGGAGGATTATCTTGAGATACTTGGTCTCGATTTCCATAAGGACAGAGCATATCCTTTATATAAGAACCCATCCTGCCTCAGCCTCCCTGGTGCTGAATTACATGCGTGCACCATCATGCCTGGCCGCAATCCTTTTACATTTTATGGACTGGAAAATGGTCTACCTTGGTGAGTGTTCTAATGTACTTGAAGGAGTATTTTGTTCAGTGGGTGCTCTATAAATCCTAACGTGGTCAAGGTGGCTAACAGTGTTGTTTGCCTCTCAGGTAAGCTTATCGATTCTGCGTCCACTTCTATTAGTCACCAAGGGGGGCTGGAATCTAACACAAGTGTGGTCAGCTTTTCCCTTCCACTCCAAGAGTTTTGCCTCCTGAATTCTGAAGCTCTGTCATCACACAGACACGTAGTTAAGATTGTATGTCTTCATGGTCATGCGATTCTCACAGCCAGAAAGTGGCTTTCTCGGTCCCTGTACTAAGGGCTGGGCAGGTCACGGCCTGGACGGAAGTCAGCTCCTGTGGGATGCTTCGCGGCTTGGTGCATGCGGACCCCAGGGGCCTGGTGCTCACAGCCTAGCGATGCCCAGGCTGAGAGGGAGGACGCTTGGGTTCCTGCCCTCTAAGTTGGAGAAGAAATCTACAAAGAAAAGCTCAGGGGTGACAGGTCAGGAAGAAGGGTGGAGCACCATGACAGCCTGCTGAGGGCTCCCTGTAATCCGGGCCACGTCACTGTGCATGGTGGTGCTGTGGGCACCTACCCAAGAGCTACTGTGCGTCGGCATTCACCATCAGTTACCTTGCTTGGGCCACTCAGTGACCACTAGGCCAGTTTCACCTTCCTGTTTGTGGAGGAGGTCACTAAGGCTGGTGTGCACCCACAGAACGGTGCTGTCCTTCATGGTGACCAGGTGCAGCACCATGGAGCCACGTGTCCTTGGGATTTGGACTGACAAGAGTCAGACATCATGTTGCCCCCACTGGACAGGGTTCTGTCTTTCGGATGAGCTGTTGGCAAAGCTGGGGGCCTGCCCCTAACTGGTGACAACATCAGTGTGCACGTGTGCACACATGAGCGCGTGTGAGATGAGCCTGTGTGGAGCGCCATGGGAGCATGAGGGTGTGGTCACACTGAGTCCTGGAGGTCTGAGTCAAGGCTGCGGCTGGGGCTGCCAAATCCCTCCAGCTCTTCAGTGGTTATAGGAATGTGGCCACCAGGCTTAATCTGGGCGCTAATCTGGCTTTGATGCTGACCCTCTGACCAGCCGGGGGCTGGGGTCGGGACCACCTGCTCTGGCCCTAGAGGAACAAAAGCCCCTCCCAGGCTGGGAGTGGCCAGGCCCTTCCTGCACGGTTGCGCTTCTGTGAAAAGGGCCAAGGTCCCCTGGGTGCCATCTGCTCAGCAGAGCACTACGGGCACTGCCACATGCCAGGCTGTGTCAGGCACAGAGGCAGGGCCAAGCAGAGGCTGAGGTCCTGACCTTGTGAGCCTGACTGTGCCAGAAACAGACAGTGGGACGGCCAGGACAGCTGAGAGGACCCAGAGGGACCATGGCAGGGTGGAGTGGCTGTCTTGTTTGGCTGGGTGGGGCAGGAGTCCTATGGGCACCTTAATGCCCCAGACACCAGCAACTGTGTGTGTGCGTGTGTGTGTGTGTGTAGGCACGGAAGCACGCTCTGAGCCTCACTGGGGCCCTGAGATGTAACATCGGTGGATTTCCAAAGAGCACAGAAGAGGAGAGGTGTGCAGGAATTCTGGGCCCTGGCTCTCAGGGCTTGTGACAGGACAAGAGCCTGGTCTGATGTGGCTACAAGAAGCTATGCTATCCCCAGGCCCCAGGCCAGGCAGGACCTCGGTGGCCTGGACCCGGTGGTCAGGGACCCCAGGGAGGCTGTGGTAGGCTCCATGGAAGAGGGGCCACAGAGACACGGGTGGACCATACCCCAGAGGCTCTAGGCAAGCCTAGTCAGAAGGGGGTTATTAAATGGGGGACATGGTAGGCCGAGGGAAGGGCCAGGGCAAGGACACTGGCAGGGGCACCAGCTGCTGGTGGTGGTGTCCAGAGCCCACAGGGCTCAGCTGGCAGTGAGCTCGAGGCCCAGGCAAGGTAGGGGCTCTGCTGCTTGGATGGGGAGCAAGGCCCGAGCACAGGGGCTGAGTGGTGAGGCTACAAAAGGAGCAGAGGCTCAGGTGCTGGGGACCCTGGGCTGTGCAGGTGACAGGCAAGAAGCTGCACTGAGCCATGGCTGAGACTGCACCAGACCAGTGCAGGGGAGGCACCGAGGGCTGCGCTTCCGGGCACCAGGCAGGCGAAGCCATGAGGAAGACCGAGCCTCATCCTTTCCCTCACCATCAGCGGGGGCAGGGGCAGGAGCTGAGGGCCTGTGGCTAGGGACACCTGGCAGCTTTTGTTGTGGCTGCTGCCAGGCCACCCAGCCCCAGAGGGTGCAGCAGAGGTTCCACTGGGTCCTGCACCTGCTGCTCTCCCAGCCTGGGCTCTGCTTGCAGCCTCTGGTTTTCTGTCCTGTGTTGAATGTGGGCACCGGCTGGCCCTTGCTGAAAGCCACTCTGTGCCTGTCACCTCACTGACCCAAGGTGACACTGAGACTAGAAGCTGGAAGAGCAAAGAGCCGGGCCCTGCCGTCTAATCCACCCCCCCAGACCTCTCGCACCTGTCACCACAGGCTGGCTGGGCTGGTGTCACTGCTCGGCTGGAACTTGGGCCCAGGTCTGCTGTGCTGCAGCCCCTTTGGACAGAGGGTGGGACGGAGGCTTGACTGAGGGCCCTGGCCGCTTCTCCCACGCCTGACTTCACCTCTGCCACGTGCACAGTTGTCTTCCACAGGGCTCCTACAGGACAGCTCGGTCTCATACCCCAAAGCCAGGGCCTGGTGCAAGACGATGGGAGGGCAGTGGGGACTCCAGCAGCCTGAGGTAGGCTGTGCCCAGGTCTTGTCCCCTTGTCCTCCTGCACCTGCCCTAGCCTTGAGCCTTGGTCTGGCCTGCTGTGAGGTGACTCTCAGCAGGGCCTGGGCAGATGAAGCAGGGCAGGGAATGGTGTGCTCAGCCCTGGGCATCGCCTGGGAGAAAGTGGCTGGGGGATGCAGAAGCCCTCAGAGATGGTGACACGGGGAGAGATACAAAAGCAAAGGGATGGCAGAAGAGGCAGAGGCGTGAAGGGCCAGGGACACAGTCAGAGGGTGAGGTGGGAAGTGGAGAGTGGCGAGGGCAGCCAGGCCCGAGGCCCCACCGAGTACCCAGAGGATTGTTATTTACAGGTGATTAACTGCTGGGAACAGATCGCAGCTGGAAACCCTCTGGGTGCCAGCTAAATGCCTCCAAGAAAACTTTATCCGCTAGGACTCTGGGAACAAAGACTCCACATAAACATCCCCTGAGGTGCGGAATCTTGGGGTAACTCAAGGACCTCACGTTCAGGCACTGGAGTTCTGAAACCTGAATACCTGAGGAGGCGATTTAGCCGTCGCCTGCGCTTGACGGCAGTGGAATGTGGACTTACCCAGCATGAGTCATCAGTGGCCGTGCCTAGGAAAATACCCAAGTCACCCCAATTACACATTATCAATCGCCGCATCGCGCTGCAACCCAACCCAATGAAACTGGAGAAAACGCCAGCTGGGCCGGGCGGGGTGGAATCCGGCTCTTGGCGAGGGCTGCCTGCCTGGCAGCGGCCCCTGCGGTTGTGCCAAGCCACAGGCCCTGTGTGGTCGATGTGCGCAGAGGTGTCGGCCCCATTTCACAGCCGTGGAAACTAAGGCCCACAGTGTAGGCTGCAGCCGGGGCCCAGGGAGAGGTGCTGAAGGAAGCAGCAGCTGCAGACGGCTGGGGTCACAGCGTGGGCGCAGGCGGGTCTCTACCAGGCCTGCCACCATCTTGGTGTGAGAAGGTGACTGTCCCTGAAGCAGCTGCTCTGCACTGGCACGTGCCTGGGCCATGCAGGTGTCATGCCGTCAGGCTCGGAGAGCAGAAGCTGTCATGGACCTGGGGACGCTAGCAGGTGGCAATGGGGGCCGAGCCTGGCTTGTTTGATCCCTTTCTTGTGACGCTGCCCCGGTCCCTGGCTGAAGCTGGCCAAGCGGGCTGCAGGGATGCCCTGTCCCGCGTCCTGCGTGTGCACGCGCATACCGTGTCCATCTGCATGCTGTATCGCCTGCTGCCTCCGACATCCTGCGGGCGGCGGCCGGGCCAGCAGAGCAGGAGCCAAGTGCAGCTGGCCCACCCACGAGCCAGTAGCGCTCCGCGCGCTTAATCAGTAAGATATGTTACTGGAATAAAAACCACATCAGCATTTTCATTTTCAAGTTCAGACAAGGATTTTTCTTCTTCTTCTTCCCAATTTTCCCTTCACATGGGCGAGGCTAATCCTCTCTCTTGACTGACAAGTCTTAGCCTCAGCTGCACATCTAAGCTGCACAGAGTAAAGGCCGACATGCAGGGAGCCTTCGCTCTGCCCTGACGTCTTCAGGCTGCACTAGTGCCCAGGCCTCGATGAACAGTGCAAAATTAAAAAAGCAATGACCCCTTCACAGTGGCTGGACCCATCCAGGTCGCCACGTAGCAGGACTCTGGTCCCTGGGCAAAAGGTCCTGCTTCCCAGGATCGCCCTTGAGGGGTAAGCGGGTCCACGGACAGCAGAGCTCCACAAATGCTGGGCTCCGGCAGCAGAGACGATGGTGGAGTGATAAACAGCAAAGGTGAGCAGGGAGCAGGGCGCGGGCGATACCCGGGATCTGCACAGCGGAGGTGCGAGCCAGCAGCTCGGAGAAACTGCTCAGGCTGGGGAAGGAGACGGGGAAGCCGCTCTCCAAGTGGAGACGGCTTTCCATAGCAACAGGGTAAATATTAGACCTCCTCCCCACAGCTACTCAGGGCTTTCCAGAGTATATTCAAATTAAAAGTCTCTGGCCCTGGAATTGAACTTGACTTCTATTGAATAAGAGGTGGAGGGTAGGGTGCAGGAAGCGAATTCAGGGAAATCACTTAGCTGGGCATTTGCTCAGGAAGGTTTCCCAGGAGCACCAGCTGAGCAGAGCCCCAAAGCTGAGTCACAGCAGCAGGTGGAGCAGCGGGGAGCTGAAAGCAAGGACATGCAGGTGGGTGCTCTACTGCACCCCAACTCCTCACCCGGGGGTCCCAGTGGCAGGCGCCCGACACCCAGCCCTGGCCGCTGGCTGTCAGGGACATCCCTCAATTGTGACACCTCGCATGGCCACGCGTTCCCAAGTGCCCCCTGGCGGGGGCAGGGAGTACTGGCACCAGAGAAACCTGGGTACCCGGGGTGTCAGTGTGTGGGCGCACTTTGGGGCAGGGACAGGGAGCAGCATGACATGTGGGCAGGAAGAGGCAGCAGGCAGCTCGGCGGTAAATCGCCTAACAGGGAAGAGCCAGGTGAGGTTCCATCCGTACTCGGGAAGGCCGTGGGGGAGCCCAGGATGAAGGGGCCAGATTAACCAACAAGCTCATTTTCTCTCTTTCTAGTTGCAGCTTCTGTGTCTTTGTGGGGCTGTTTTGAGAATTTGGACGTTTCCCAGAAATGACTGATTTCGTCACGCGGTGCCCTCAGGGGCTGAGAGCCAGTCGGGGCTGCCCACCTTCCTCTGAATGACCTCGGCCGGGGCCTGGTGAGGCCCAGGCTCACTGCGGGTGCGGGTGCGGGTGCAGGTGCGGGTGTGGGTGCGGGTGCGGGCGTGGGCGCGGTGACACCGGCGCTCCCCTGGAGCAGTCTAGCCGCAGCCGCAGCCGCAGCCGCAGCACTGTCTTCACCAGGAGCTGGCTTGGGGCTTCGCTCACCTCGCTGCACTGGCTCAGTTTCTAGTTGGTTGATTTCTGCCATCATTGGTATTATAGTTTCCTATCTTGTCTCACTTGTTCTTTTATGCCTAGCTTCTTATGGTGGATACTTAGATTCCTGGTTTTGCATCCCTCTAACACAGCACTTTTTTTTTTAATGAAATAATTTCATTTTTGAGACAGGGTCTTACTGTGTAGTCCAAGCTGAACTCAAGCTTGCTGTGTATGCTGGCCTTGAACTCTTGTCTCAGCCTCCCGAGGGCTGGGGTTACAGGCGACTGACACCACACCTGGCACTACACCTTGTACTTCATTACTAGCTAATCAACTGATTAACTGAGAGCGAGGGCCTTGCCACGTAGCTCAGGCTAGCCTTGAACTCCCAGCGATCCTCTTGTCCCAGCCCGAGTGCTGAGACAACAGTGTGTCGCCTTGTCCAGCTACACAGCTCATTTCCACAAGCACTGCACTAACTACCTTAAAAAGTGTTCATAGAGAGTTTATCCTACTCAAATCAACATATTTCGAATTTGCTTTGCAATTTTTTCTCTGACCCTTCAGGTTTTTTGTTTATTTTTAAAAATAATTTTATTGAAAAACAAATAGCAATGAGACAAGTTTCAAAACTGATTACTAGCACAGTTTCAAAAATTAATATATTGCACATTGTTGTCTTAGTGGTTATTCACTGTACAAGATGTAGACATGGTATCCTGTCCACAGACACTATCGGAACAAATCTCTCTATGCTGTGTATCTATCCTAACTATTTTCCACATACTTTTTGTTTAGTTTTGTCAGAGAAGGGTATTCCATTGTTATTTAACCCTTCAGGTTTTAAGTGCTATTATCATCATTATGTTAGTACAGAGTCTACAGGGTCTCACTGCAGAGACCAGACTTGTGCTGATCCGCCTGTGTTCAGCCTCCCAAGAGCTGGGATGACAGGTTTGTGCTAGCATGCTCAGTCTCAACTGCCATCTCAGCGTGCCCCAAAGGTGGGGGCGGGGCCAGCACAGCACGCTGGGGATCGGACCCCAGCTGTTGTGTCTGCCGGAGCAGGCGCTTTAATCTGCTCAGCTATTTGGCCAGCCTCTCTAAGTGCTTTAAAATTTCCAAATATTCACATCTTTCCAGGCATCCTTGTTACAGATTTTAATTTAATTCTATTGTGACAGAATCACATTCTGCACATGAAACCACCCTTAGTCTGTGTGTTTTCAAGCATTAAGACACTAGGACAAAATTCTGAGTGACTTCTATTTATTTATTTGCTACAGGGCCTCACTACACGGCTCAGACTCACAGTGATGCTCCTGTCTCAGCCTCCGTGCTGGGACTACAGGCGTGTGCCACACACCCAGTTTTGGGGCTGGCACGGCACGAGGTACCAGGGATCGAACTCTGGACCTTGTGCTGGCCAGGTGGGCGCTTAGACTGCCAAGCTCTCTCCCCAGCCCGAGCGTGAATTCTGAGTGAGGTAAAAACGCAGATCCTACAAGAAAAGGTACCAGTATTACTTCCAGACAGTAAGTGCACGTTCACCTTCACAGTGGACTTGGTGGGAAACACACTTTTCTTTACTTCAAGTCCGCTAAAATCATGTGAAGGAGCAATGTGATAGCTCCACTTTGAAGAATCTCAGGTTGGAAAGTCTATTATTTGTAATTGTAAAATCTCACAATGGAAAAATGTTGGTGTAGATGTTCCCGTGTCCTTTCGGCAAAACGTGGACAAAATATTTAGAGTGAGCTGGACACAAAATGGAAGGGTGTCAAGCCGGGACGCGTTCAAGTTAGCGAGGTGGAGCTCGCAGGAAGGAAGCGGCAGGGAGGGACGGAAGGCGGCGGCGGCGGCGGCGGGGACCGCGGAGAGCGCAGTCGGGGGCGGGGCGCCCGCTCACAGGTGGGGCCGACCCTCGCGGCTGCACCTGGAGCGGCTCCCCGGGCTCACGCGCGCGCTCGGAAGGCCACGGGGCCTTCTGCTCACCGGGCCGGTCTGCGAGCGGGTTCACAGCCGACGCTGCAGGAGCTCGGCGCTCACCAGGGGCGCCTCCCTCTACGCCTTCCTCCCTGCTTTCCGGCCGCCACGAGGGGAGCTGCGCTCCTCCGCCAGCCCCTTCCACCCGCAGCTTCTGCCTTGGAGCAGCCGACCACGGACGGAAGACAGGAGCCAAAACCAGCCTCTCCGGCATCTGGTGGGTGTTGGGTATTTTGACACAGCAGTGAGGAAAGCGACTAAAACGGGTGGGTTCTTCCATGGCGCCAGGAGGGGCGGAGCTTCTGTGAGAATGGGGTGCTGCTGCTCCAGGGCCCCGGCAGTGGAAGGGGCAGGCGGGGCGTGGGTGCCGGAGAAGCGCGGTCTCAGAAGGTCTCGCAGAGCGCCGGGTTGCAAGCGCTCGCGAGACGCAGGCGTGGGGTGCATGCCGCATGTCCCCCCGACCGGCGCCAGTCGTTGGGGCACTGTTGCTGTGACCGTAAGCGACGTTTCTGGATGCGCCGTAGTTCTCCCGTGACCTGAGCTGCAGCACCAGCTCCTCCTGGGGCGCGAGCTGCACGGCAGCCTCTTCTGGTCTCTGCCCTCCTCATCCCAAATCTCAGTCTGCATCAGTCCGTGAACCAAGTCCTCAAGAGCCCATCTTTACCTACACTACCCTGCCTGTTCCGACCCTCTAGAGAATGCTGAATGCTGCCCATTTCTGTACGGAAAGTCTTCCTAGAGGAACAGAATTTCAAGGATGAATATTTTGAACTGATGTCTGACATACAGCACTTACGTGATACATTCATGACAGACACCGCATCGCAGCTACCCTGTCTTCCCTTAGTCCATGCAACCTGAGGAGTGGACTTTGGGTTAGTTTACTTGAGGCTTTTTAATTTCACACCAAGTACAAGGACATGAAGCAGATGAGTGAAAGTCACTCAGGATGACCTTCCTTCCCGGTGAGCTGGCTCATGTTTATAGAAGTCTGCAGCCCCCCCCCCCCCCAATCTGGACGTGAGCACGGCTACGGAGCTGCCTGTGGGTCCTGAGGTACCAGCGGGCAGGGGGAGCCTGAGTGTGGGGGAGCATTCTGGGTGTATCTGTGGGGGCAGCTGGGGACCAGCCCAGTGAGCTGGATGCTCTCTGCAGGCGTGGGCACCATCTGAGCCGCTAAGGGGCCACGGAGGTCCCTGCCTGGCAGCTGCAGCAAGACACCAGTTTTCTGTCCTTGTACCGGGACTCTGCCACAGCCTGAGAAGGGAACTCGCACCGCTGGCTGTCCTGGGTTACCATCCCTGTTAGGTATCAACTAATCCACAGCAAGATTTGTTAATGTAGCACTGTCCTGACACCAGCATGCACTCAGATCACATGCACAGCCTCGGGAGCAGACCCCTGTGGGAGGACTCGCACTCACCTGGGGCTGCCGCTCTCCGAGTTCCACTCGTCTCTTGGCTCTTGCTTCAGAGTAGCTGAGTGAGCACCATTCTCATCTTCGTATGCTTTACTCAAAAATTATTTTCTACTTCTTGTTGCCCATTTGTAGAAATTCAACAAACCCTCGTATACTGACCTTGTATTGCGGAGGGTACCCTGCCGTATTATGTGTGTGTAGTTTTTAATCTTTTGTTGTACTAGAGGTTGAACTCAGGCTGAACTAAAGCCTCAACTCAGGCTGAGCTACTTCGTCTGCATGTGAGGGCAGCAACCCCAAACACGCCTCAAGACCCGATCTGTCCCCTCCTGAGCTCACTGAGGACACTCACGTACTGTCCACCGCCATTTCCACTTGGGTGTCTTAAAAGCATCGCAAACTGAATCTGCTCAAAGAAGAATTCTGCATTCTCTTTTTCTCAAATAAAGCCCAGCTGAGAATCAGTCTTCACACTGGTTTCCTCCGCTGCTGATAGAAGGTCACCTGCCGGCTGTCCAGGAAATCTCGAGAGTCTGCGCGCTCCCTTCATTTACTCTCACGTTCCAAAATCAACCCGTGAGCATGTTCTCCGGATTTTCCCTAGCATGAGTCAGTTCAAGCTCTCTCCATTCCCACTGCTGCCGGGCTGGTGTAGGTCACCCGTCAGTGGCCGGAATTACTTCTTACTGCCCTCTTCCTCACCTATGATTACTTTCTAATGGGCAGCAAGATTGACAGCTTAAAGCCTTTATCTTGAGTCTTGTCACTCCCTTGCTGAATGGGTCCAGTGTCACAACGCACTCTGAGTGAAATCCAGGTCCCTATGGTACTGAGGACCCCAGGTCTGGCCCTGCTTCTCTCTGCACAGCACCGTGCTGGCCTGGGGTCTGGCGCAGCCAGTGGGTCCTGGTAGCTGCTGCACCCTGGCCCTCAGTTTCTTGCCCAGCTCTCTGCGTGGGGCTCCTGCCCCTGCCATCAGCCTTACCTCCTCCTTGTCCTTCCTGCAGAGCTGGATGCTCGTGTCTCACAGGCATCTCGGACAGCCTCAGCAGGACACGCATCTCATGAGGCCAGGTACTGTGACTGCCTCGTTCCTGGCTCTGTCCCTGTGCCTGGTACTGCTTGAGAGGAGCTCAGGCCCCAAATGCTAAAGCAGTGTGTTCAACACCATACAGCTGGCAAGAAGTGGGCTGAAGTCTGGACTCAGGCTGTCCTGATTGCAAGGGCATGTTCTTCCCCAGGGTCCCTACTCTGTCCAGGGCCACCTGCTCCAGGCCTTTCTGCTGCACTTACATCCCTTGGTCCCATACAAAGAAGCCCTAAGTCTGCGCCATTCATTGCCTTCCAATTAACTGTGCCATTTTGTCACTAAGCATTTACTGCCATGTACTGTGGGTGCCAACTTCTCATCCACCCGATGTGATTAATATCAGAACCACGCGCTGTATGTCTAATTATTTGGACTCCGACTCTTAGGAGCCGCACCTTCAGTGATGACGTCAGGGGCACAGGGAGCTGGAGTGTCTGAATACAGAGCTGCCAACAGGTGTGCAGACCCGCACACTGCCC
>NW_004524729.1:2539076-2621693 GCF_000260255.1 Octodon degus | reverse complement strand
CCCCCACCCAAGCTCCTGCTTAGCTGGTGTGAAAATTACCACAGTGCAACTCTGTGAAGAAGTGAAGAATGTAAATTGTTCTTTAAATAAGAAAACTTAACTTAATGCTTCTGATTTAAGGTTTTAAGCACACAATTATCAAAAGGCTGCAGCCTCTTCTATGAGCAGCGTGTGTGGTGGTGACACGGGCGTCTGAGGAAGACGCTGACACCACTGTGTCCACAGAGCTGCACTGTACACACTACACCGCAGGCAGCTCGTGACACTCTTACTGTGCAATATTTAACCTAAAATTAAACACAAACATGAAAAGGTGTGTGGGAGAGGAAAACAAATCCTGTGTCATGGGAAAATAAATGCTACAGACCTCGTTCTGAATTGTTTCTCTGTATATGTGAGAACGTTGCTGCAATTATCAGAACCTTGGACAGCACTTCGAGGGCTTTTCCTGACCGAAGGAGCAGGTTTTTTAAACTAGGTCTTAGTTGTAAGTTCTTCCCCAACCATTCTGCATTAAAAAATTCTGCTTTAATTTGACTGCTTCTCATGTAAAAATTGCTTATGTGCAGAACTTTCTGGTAATGGCAAGAAAGTTTTTAATATTCCTCCCACAGATCTCAGCATTTTGAAAAAAAAATTTCACTCAAGGATAGAAATGAATGATAGTAAAAAGTCACTGGAATAAAACCAAAAGCCAAATGGTATTAGATAGCAGATGCTGACTTCAAAAAGGAGTGGGTGTTAAGACACATGCGTGCACACGTGCGCACACACACGTAAAACCTAAGTTTTGATTTAAAACCTGCTAACTGGTAGCCCGCCCACCAGCTTAATCACTGCTCCATATCCTTTTTCAACAAACAAACCCATCTGAGTAGCTCCCCAAGCCCCACAGTCCGACTGTAAAGCGCTGACCAAATATATGTTCCTAAAGAACCCCCGCCCTATGAGATGTATTAGCATGCGCCTAACTAGCAGTATCGAATTAAAATGATGAAAATAAATTTTTCTGAAGCCTTCTCCATAGCTACAGCATTACAAAATAACTTCTGCGGATGCCTGCTATCAAGCAGCGAGCCTTTCTTCTCTGCCTTTTAAAGCGAAGTAGGCCAAAAGCTTTGTCGATTTGCTCTCAACAATAATACGAACACAAAACTCGCTGTGACCATTCTGTCCCTTTACAAATTCTGCGGGGCTGGCCTGCTTTCTTCCACTCTAAATGCCCGACGGAGGTGGTGACTTAATCCCCAGCAGCGTGTGCAACACGGTTCCCAGGAGCTTGGCTGTGCGGGAGCGCAGGCGGCTGCTGTGCCCCAGGGGCCGGCTCCCAAGGGAATCAAAAGCAGCCACAATGCAGTCAGCGGCGTGTTTTCACCGTGTGAGCCCCACACTTCCTACTTAGAGGACACAGGCCACACCCTGCGCCTCTTCTCACAAGGCTCTCTTTTATCAGCGTGTGTTTGTTATTATACAGCTCCTGGCGACATGTTTGTGTGACTCCGCTGGTGTGCACACAGCCATTGAGGAGAAAAGAATGTCTACTGCAAGCTTGTTAAGAGGAAAAAGGGGCTCCCCTGCCTGCCTCTGGCCAGGCTACGGGGGAGGGGACTTTAACTCTTTGTGGTCCAGAACACCACACCTTCCAGGCAGAGTTTACACTTTGTGGTGTCTTCTTTGCAGGGAAAATGTCACAAACACAAGGGAAAACAGCTTTCAGAGCGCGCTGTGATGCCAGATACTGGCGCTGCCTCAGAGCGGCTTCACGGAGCTCCCTGGACGGCGGCGGCGCACCGAGCCCTGTTACTTCCCTCTCAGCAGGCTCAGGCTACTTCTACAAGGCGAGTTAAACGTGACTACCAAGACACTCAGGCATTTTATTTTAGAAGCCTTTATTTTAGCTTGTAAAACTTTTCAGTGGGTCTCCATTGTGCTTGCTCTACACGTTTTAACACAGGAGTTCCCCTAAATCTCTGGACCTACTGGTTTCGTGCTAGGCGATCCCAGTGTGACGGCTCGCTATCTGGCATTTCATGGCGATCTGGGCTGTACGATCAGCGCTCTTTGTCCCGTTCCACTTCAGATAAGAGGTGAAAGAAAGAGGCAGACAGATGGGAAGCTAGACACGCAGCAGCAGGTGAAAGCGCTTTGCTCTCTACAGGGGCCTGGAGGCTGGTAAGACGCAGGCACTCACCGTGAGCAGGGGGATGGGAAGAGTTAAGGGACACCGCCTTGCTCCCTCACCCCCACATTCCAGAGGGCAGGGCTCGGTGACAAGCAGCACCTAACTCGAGGAGGGTGGCTTGTTGAGCTAATTAACTGGAAATGAGTCTCGGCAATGTTTTGGAAAGGCAGAAGGGGAGCAAAGAGCCTTCTAGAACTAATCCCAGTGAGAAACTACTTCAGCGGGCTGCCAGCATTCAGAAAACCCAACGAGGAGCGGCGAGGGGATGGAGCGAGGCTGACATCCATCTGAAATGATGCACAGAATGCAGGCAGAAGGCCCAGGCTCGGGCAGTGGGCTGCGCCCGAGAGGACATTTATTATCTGCTGCTACAGTTCAGTACGGCCACGACGCAAATGCACACTCTATCCAGGGGACAAAGTCACACCACACAGCTGACTAAATGCGCAGAAAGCAAGCAGACTCGGGCACTTTCTCTTGCAGCTCACACACACTGAGCACTATTACCTAAGGGACTCAGAGCTCCCAAATTGGACCTGGACGTCTTCACAGATGGGCGGTTTCGTACGCAGAGAGGACAGAAATTCCACAAAACAGACTGTGAGTTCAGACATTTGGATGGAGAGTTCAGTCACTAAGAAGAAAAAGAAGCAAAATATATATATATATATATATATATATATATATATATATCTCAAGACTCATTAGAGGGCGAAAACACAGAAGTCTGGACAATGCCCACACGTAACCAGCAGGAGCTGAAACAACACACCCAACACCACACAAGTGGTCTTCTGCTCTTTCAATGGCAGTGAACATTAGTTATCTGAGGAAGAAAACCTGGTTTCTAACCAGGAATGTCCTAATTTAGACCACATGTACCTTTTTCTTTTCCTTTGGCAGTACTGGGACTTGAACCCGGGGCCTTGCACATGGCAGGCCAACACTCCCCGCAGAGCCATGTCCTCAGGCCTGCTGCTTTCCTCAACAAGGCCCACCACAGTGTCGCTGGGTCGCGTAAACTGGCCTCAAGCTTTCAGTCCTCTACGTCTTCCTCCTCAGCAGACCACTGTCCCCTCAGCTCAGACTGTGGATAAATTCTGCTGCACTTTTTCTATTTCTGCCTCAGGAAAAGCTTGATACTTTAACTCTGAAGAAAGTGGTAACATAAAGCCTGAACAAAATCCCATTTGAAGCCCTTGTCAGGGTCCTTATGGGTGGTCACATGGAGACTGTCACTGGGATGCAAGAATAGCCCCACGACTGAGTACAGGACAGCTCACACGAGGACACTTACCGTGGCGGGGGGTCACATGTGGACTTCAAGATCAGCTTCTCCCCCCTCTTTTCAACTTCGAACCCCATCTTCTTCAGTAGCGAGGCATCTGCCAGGCCCTGCTCCTCCAGCTTGGCGATCAGATCCTGGTTCTGGCTGTTGTCCTCGGTGAGATTGCGGATGGCGTACACCGCCCACTGTGTCAGGACTGCAGCTGAGTGAAGGAATCGCAACTACACATGGGCTTGGCTAGGGCAGATCAGGGGACATGGAGACACTGACAACCTCCAACTATCGCCGAGGCCACAAACGTGTGTCCACAGTGGAAAGCATGAAAAAGGCCCAGTTATCAGTAACAACAATTTCCCAGGAGTCACTGTGGCATCTCCCTCATTCAGTGTCTGAGAGACAAAACTAGAAGGCCTTTGACAGATTTCAGTACTCAGGCTTCAGAAAGTATGTGACACTGATTATCTGCTTGTGCCTGGCCCTCACCTGAAACGTCCCACTCAGTGGCCTGCAACACCAACTGCAGATGGCCAGGAAGCCTATAGCAGCAGCGCTGTTATTTACTGAGGAACTGGGCTCAGCTGCCAGGGGCCCTGGGGCCCCAGGGAAATCATCAAGTGTTACCGCACCTCCTTCCACAGGGGATCTCATGGAAATGGTTACAAGGACCCACCTTCAACAGCGGGAGCCTAAGAGGCCACTGAGGATGAGGCTGGGGATCTGCACCCTGGTCTGGGGGGATGACAGGGCTGGGGGTGGGATGCTTGTAAAAGTTCTTCCAGAGAAAGCAGAAAACAAAGTCCTTTCCCCTCATGATGACCAGAGGCACCCACCTGGGCATAGCCCCAACTGAACGGTGTCGGATGCACCGCTGGAGTCAAGCTCTGACCCGCGTGGAGCTCTGCACTATGGGCAGGACTGGCTCTGGGTCACTTCTTCCCCAGCCCAAGTGAGAAGCCAGTCATAGAGCTGCTGGATCTTTCTAGCAGTATCTGGGAAATAATGAATCAACTTATTTATAATCTGGTTCAGTAACCTCGCAGAAAGGAGCAGAAAGGAAAGTTCCATGAAAGATGGCTGAAAAACATCAACAGTAGGGGCAGCTGTACCTCCAGTAGGGTTTGGAGGTTTTGAAAGATTTCTCTAGTCTAGGCCCTGAAATGTACCCTGAGTTGTTTAAAATCCTGCTGAACCCTCCCGGATGCCTGGCGGGATGCTCTGCAGCCTCGATCGTGGCCCAGCCTGGCCTGCGTATCCCAACTGCTTCAGCCTGGCAGGAACAACCCGGCCTGGGTGTGGGTGCGGTTTGGGGCCTGGACATGGCCTCGTGCCAGAAGAGGCCCAACCATGACCGCTGGGTGAACGGCCCGCCGGGCTTCGAAGGTCTATTGCCTTAACCACTGTGTGTATCAATGACTGGCCTTGCCCAGATGGCCAAGGAGAGGGACTGTCTGCCCAGCGGATGCTGACTACACAGTGAGTCACCAGTGGCGGGGACGTCCTTCCTCATCTGCACATTCGTCTGTCACCCTTTATGACAAAACCCGGGCCCTTTATAAGAGTGTGTTTCTTTTGTAGAGGCACAGCTCACGGAAACGTTCAGACGTTTCCTAAGGCCTGACTCTGAATACTCCCCTTCCCACAGTCACCTTCGTGCCAGCACGGCGAACAAAAGCAGTGCTCCTGCGTCGGCTCTCCCACCGCGAGCACCACCGGCTGACACTCGGGATGGCACTCTCTTCACACAAATTCACTTTTTCCCTTTTTGCAGGAAGAAGGGCAGCCAGTGACTATCATGAGAACTGGCTGAGGAGCAGATGCCTGAGAGGGGAACGCAGACAGGACGACACGTGGGAGTAGGGGCTGCTGGCCTACGTGTGCAACCCGAAGTGGCAGAAGCAAGGCGTTTCCTTCCTTCTGCAGCTTCCGAGTTACTGGCTGGGATATAACTAGAAGACGGCAATCTGGGCTTGCCACGCACGCACCATGAGCTCCTGAAACGGGGCCAGTTACCTGGACTCTGAGGAATCCGACACCCTTGCAAATGCAGCATACGGAGGAGAGCACCGTGCCTAGACCTTCACGTCATCAGCACCCCACTCACTGGGGGTGAGTCCCTCACGCCAAGGCCTGGCACATCTCTTGCCTAGGGACCGTTACACCAGTGGGTTCTGTCTGCCCACCCAGGAGCTGGCCTGGATGGGCACCAGCTGCTTCCTTTCTCCCAGGGTGCACCGAGTGCCACCTCCTCTCCTGGAAGCCTTCCCTTAGCATCCTAGGATCGCTTGACCCAGCTGAGGTTGGCTGCCCCTGCTGTAGGTTTCTGGAACATTCTCGTCCCCCTGCACTATACCTGTCTGCCTGTGTGTGTGAGCACCGCAAGGGCAGGGGCAGCAGGGGGTGTGCTTCCATTCCCCCAGCACCCAGTCCAGCTCCCGGCACAGGGCGTCAAGTTCAATATGCATTTGCTAAAAACCCGTCGCTATGACTGTGTTTCGTCTGCCCTAATGACTCTGTACTTCTCATAGCATGACGGCTAGTATCTTACTCACCTGTCTGTCCTGCAAGCCTACCACAGCGCTGGCCATGTAGAGGCGAGTGTGCCGTGCGGGTGGGGGCACAGCGACCTACACAGGCTGCACACGCCCTCTTCTGCAATGGTTTCCTGACTTAGGCCTCGCAGGGTGGAGGGATTAAGGGGAAGCAAAACAACAGCACACCCTAGGCAAGGAAGCTGGACCAGAACACCAGAAACCAAACGGCAGAATTCCCACACGGACAGGGCACAATGGTGATTTCAATCTTGTCCATCTCTGGCAGGGCTGTGGGAAATTTTCTATTGTGTTTTGTGAGAATACTGTTGGCATAGTATCTTATTATCAATTCCTCCTCCCAGGGTTTGTTGGCTGATTTCTGCAGAAGAGACTAGCATGGTCTCTTGACTGGCCCTAGGCAAGAGATGTGCCAGGCCTTGGTGTGAGGGACTCACCCCCAGTGAGTGGGGTGCTGATGACGTGAAGGTCTAGGCACGGTGCTCTCCATAATAAGAGACAGGCTTATTATCTGATAGGGAAAGGGGCAAACAAGACCGAGGGACAGCCACCAGAGACAATGGGCTGCCTGCAGCTGGGTCTCGTGGAAACCACCTTGGGACAAATGTCGCAGGACTGACAACTTCCTAGACGCAGGATAGAAGCCCAAGCACAAGAGGCATTCCCAGTACAGAGATGTGGAGGTGCGGGGAGATGGGGCTGGAGCAGACTACTCAGTGCCTTGAAAAGCAGAGGTGAGTGACAGCAAAGCACAGCTCTTGTCACTGCAGTGACCTTTTATACTTGTGCTTGTTGGCAGCGGTCCTGGGAACTATGTGAAGCTGGAGTCTGGATTTTGCTCCGGGGAGTGCCCTGTCCGCTCCGGTGAACACTGGGTGTCCTACCTATCCCAACATCCACTGAGAGATTTGGGCACTGCTGTCCAGGGTTTCAGATTCAAAACCCATCTTTTATAGTTACTCCTTTCAAAAAAAATTTTTTTTAAAATCAAAGGTATTATTTTTATCTGGTGTTAGGCTCTAGTTCTTATTCTTAATTTTTATTTATTTACTTTTGTATTCTGTGCAGGGTTTCACTATGCAGCTTGGGCTCATAGTGATCCTTCTGTTTTTAGCCTCCCCAGCACTGGGCTACAGGCATGTGCCACCAAGCCTAGATTCGGTCGCTGGCTCATTATGCCCAGGGGTGGGGCCAGCGCAGCATGTGGCATCGGGGAATTGAACCCCAGCTCCTGTCCTTGCCTAAGCTGGCACTTAGTCCTTTGAGCTATCTTGCCGGCCCTCTTAATTTTAAAATTGATATATAAAGACATAAGAACCACATAAACATAGGGTAGCACGTGCTGTTCCAATACACGTGTACGCTGCATGACATTCAGAGTGAGGCCAACACGCACTCCTCACACACTTGCCATTTCTTCAGAACTGAGGACTACTGTCTGCTCCCTGAAACAGTATGTGTCACCACTGTCCCTGGTCACCCTCCTGTACAACAGGGCAGCACAGCATCTCATGCCTGTCCAACTATGATGTAGTACGCATTTGCCTGAAGAAAGTGTCCTTGCATGCCATCCAGCAGGAAGAGGGACACTGGGAGATACAGCCTAAGGAGGTGTCTGAGCCCAGCCCCAGGCCATGAATATGCATGGCTGAGGACCCAGCTGGGCTGCAAGGTCACCAGGGAGACTAAGGCAAGTCCCAGTTAATATTCACATTGCCCCCTTGTCCCTTCTCTAAGAAGGCAGTGAGCAAGAAAGAGTGGAGGAGCAAATTAAACATCTTCCTGAGTCTAATCCTACCAACACTTGAAGTGCTTTATTGCACGTTCAGCTTTGGGCAGAGGGCGCCTTGCGTTTCCATGGCTACTACAAATAGAAGGCATAAGCCTATTTGTTGCAAAACTGCCTTGAAAGAACCCGCACTCAGCACCAACTGAGGGCTCCACAGGGCCAGCCAGTGCCTCAACAGAGCCTGCTGGTGTCGTGACCGGGGTCACAGGGACTACAGGGCAAGAAGCTCTGGGTACCAGCTCAGCAGCTGAGACCCCTGTGCCCAAGAAGGGTGTGGGGGTGGGCAGGGGTGGGCACAGTCGTCAGACTGAGCCGTGGCCTTGGAGCAGCAGAGTGACGCGTGGCTGAAGCAAGAAAACTCCAGGAGCGCCGCCGCCGCCGCGTGGGCCAGCAGGTTGACGTGCCAGGCGCATGCTGAAGCACAGCCAGGGAGCTACAGGGCAAGGCTGGCGCCGCCCGATGAGAGAGACCTTGGCAAACTGCAGGCAATACTTACTGCAGGGCCTCAGCTTCTGCGCCAAGCAGAGCAAGGGCCACGGCTACCCAGGAGGCTCTGAGGAGAGAGCCGCACAAGCCAGCTGCACACACCAAGAACGCTTTCAAATACAGCAACGCCTCGGTTCACAAATGCCTCTGTTCCTGAACCATTCATTTGGTGAGCAGACGCAGTCAGCAGAAATTTGCTCCCACTGTGAACTCCGCGCTGAGTGACAACACGGACTCAGCCAAGCTCCCCAGATTCATGGAAGAGTTCAGTTCCTGACCCGAGGCGCCACTGCGTTTCTTTTAGTTCTTATACACTTTAAAGACTGGCTAAAACCAAAAGAACAATGGTAATTGTGACACATGAAAATAAATCAATTCAAATTTCTGTGTTTATAGATTTCTGGTCGGGCCTGGTCACCTGCACAACGGCCTTCTGGGGCTGCTTTCAGGCAAGGACGGCTGAATTTGTGGCCGTGAAGGCACGACAGCCACAGGCCCAGAGACACGCCCCATGTGGCCCCCTGCAGGAAGCTACTGACATGGGCCAGGAATAGGAAAACCCCAAGTGGCACCTGCTGAATGACGCATTAAAGTACTGGGGGTGAAACATTATTTAAATAAAAACAATTTAATCTGTTTAATTTTTTAAACTTTTCCTATGTAAATACCTACACGTATTTTCATACTACGTAAGCGGGTACGTCTGGCTTCCAGAGCACAGGTTTGAAAGCTCTCTTTAGACAACAAACCCATAGGGGCAAAAGACAAGATGCAGCCCGACCCCTGGGGCGGTGCAGCCCTCAGGACGCTGGGCTGAGATGGGCAGGCATCAGAGGGGCCTGCTCACCAGGCCTTTCCAAGCCAAGGAGGTGTCTGCCTTGCTTTAAAAAGTTCCTCATAAAGAAAAGGTGAACGGCAAATACTCTTCCATAGCTTAACGAGAGCAGCATCTTCTCCAGCCACTGGAAAACTACAGATTCTTCACAGTATGAAGTAATAGTCTTTAAACTGTTCTGAAAATGCCTTCTATGAGTAAAAACCCAACATGCCAATTTCCATCATGCAAAGAGGAAACGAGTGAGTGTGGCCCTGGACCCAAGCAAGAGAAGCAGCCCTGGCCACCCTCCAAGAACAGATCTGCCAACTGAGTGGAGCAGGGGGGCCTTGGCCAGGACTGCTCAGGGAGGGGCTTCCGGAGTGAGCCAGCCAGCAGGTGGGGAGCAGCAAGGCGCCCCGCAGGAGAGAGGTGAAGGCAGGCTGCGAAGGTGGGCGATCCTTCCCCGGAACTCAGGAGGGGTCTCCTGGCTGTGTGGCCTCCCCCTTCATCTACCACCACCTCTGGTGCTCAGCATTCTTTCCACGCCTGTTCTCTGGGTTCAACACACTGTGCCCCAGGGCGCAGCAGGGCAGGCTCCACACAGCACGCCCTGCGCAACGCCTCTGCACGCCAGTGTGCGCTCTGGCTTCCTGTTCCAGAGTGCTGTTCCACTGGGGTCTCATTTCCTGCTCTGTGTTGTTTTTAAAAAATATATTTTTAAAATTTTATTTTATTTATTTATTTGATACAGTGTCTCACTACACAGTTCAGGCTCCTAGTGATCCTCCTGTCTCAGCCTCCCCAGCACTCAGATTATAGGTGTGTGCCACTGTGCCCGATTTCGGGGCTGACACGGCGCCTGGGCTTCCAGGGCCAGCACAGCATGTGGTAGCGGAGCCCGGACTTGAGTCCCTGAGCTTGCCAGGCAGGCGCCTGGACTGCAGGCTACTTCCCCAGCCCTGCTCTACATTCCCACTCTAAAGCCTCTGCGGCTGTTTTTAACATGAGGAAACGTGGGCGCCTTGAGTGCTCAAGGGCATGCTGCCCGCCACCTGTGTGTCCCAGGGCACACGGCAACTCAGGGTCACAGCCACATGCCTACACACAACTGCGGACCGCAGAGCTGCCCCCAAAGAAGTGACATCTTGTCACAGCCCCTGGGAAGGGAAGGCCCATCCGCTATCCCTGTCACTTGCATTCCCTTCCCTTAAACGACCTCTGGAGGGAGAGCTCCGATGCCTCACCATGACCCCTTCTGAGACTCCAGTTCTCATGCAGGACCTTGCCACCAGTGGCCTCCACAAGCTCCCAGCCCACCCCAACCCAGATGTGGAGTGCCCTGCGTCCAGGGCACGAAGGAGCAGCCACCACAGGCCAGTCCAGCTGGCAGTGAGGTCATGGGAAGACGACAGGGCTCGCTCCGCCAACACAGTCATCACACATGCTTCCCACTCCAAAGCCTCTGCGGCTGAGGGGACGCATTCGCAGGTACCTCATGCCCCCGGGCTCTGGTGGCAAAGGATCCTACGCTACTGCAACTAATTCTGCACACTGCGTGTTCTGGAATCACTTTACCGACCACTTCAAAGAGGCTCGTGGTGGACGCAGTCACAGCCTGGCATCCCTATCGCACTACAGGTTTCAAGATCAGAAACAACCAATACCACTTCTGACCCAAACCACACGAAAGCACCCGGGCCGCCAAGTGGTTCCATTTGTGTTTGGGGTAGTGCTCCAATGTCACATCTGAGACTCTCCAGGGGCCAATGCACGTGGCACATGCAGCAGAGCACCCAGTACTAGCACAGCACACAGCAGAGGCTTGATACCTACATAAGAGGCAGGCCCTGAGCACACTGGGGGCAGCCTCTCCTATGTCCACCTAGTGCCACTCAGCACTCTGGGGCACTGCGCATTGCCTTGGGCTCCTGGCTACTGGGCCTCCAGCCTTATCTGTCACCACTGCTTCTGGTACAGAAGAGATAGGGACTCTTTAATGATGTGCCTCTTGGCACCTGACTTCCACCTACCAGTAAGGGATGGCTGCACCACTTCTCTGTGAGACCTGGCTTAGGGGACGCCACTGCATAACTCCATGGGGACACACGGCACTATGACAAAGCCGGCCCTTGAGCCTGTGGCTGGGACCATCTGCGAAGCCAGTGAGCTTCTTGAGTGGGGTAATTACACTTAAGTGACACAATAGCTGAGATTTATGCCTGACAGATTTAAGAATGGAAGGCGAGGAGACACAGTTGAAACTTGGGACGCTCAGGCCAAGAGAGAGGATGCTTCTAGCATACCTGGTGCTCTCTGAAAGCAGGCATCAGACAAGCCGGGCGGGCAGCAGCACCGGCCGCTCTCAAGGCAGGCACAGGTTTGCAGCGCACCATCTCCATGCGAATAAAACCCTCATGTCCACCAGCTGGTCACCACAAGAAACAGCAAAATAATGACCCTAACAGCGAGCCATGCATGTGTGCGGTGGAGTATGCTTTTCACTTCAGTGCTGTGAGGCTGAGGAAGGAGGGCCACAAGTTCAAGCCCAGCCTGAGTAACTTCATGAGTCTCTCTCTCTCAAACAAGGCATAAGAAAGGGTTAGGGACCTAGCTCGGTGTGAGGCCTCTGGGTCCGACATTCAGTACCACCAAACAAAAACAGCACAGCTACCGCCCCCAGACGATACGCTGGCACGAAGTCCTCGGTCCTCACAAAGCCCCACAGTCACCCTCATCCTGCTAACGAGACAGCGCGAGGACATGAGGAGGAGGGGGCGCGACCTGCCCACCCTCACACCAGGTGTGTGGGGGCCGGACAAGGGGCCACAACGCCCCCACCTTGTTCTGTACCCACAGAGGCCAGCGCATGGCCTCTGGAGGGGACACAGAGCGGTCCCTCCCGCCACTCTGGCTGCAGATTTCTACGCTGCTTAGACATCAAGGAGAGGCACAGCAGGATGTAAGATCCTGAGACAGGTCCCTTTCTCTCCAAAGAAACGTCAGATGACAAAACCAACCCAATGCCATCAGCCAGGGCATCCAGGTCTGCAAAACACCTGTGGAATGAGCTACTATCTAGAAGTTTAAAATGAAACAAAAATTGGGAGTAAAAAAAAAAAAAAATCGGGAGTAGAAAAAGTCAGTAATCCCATTTAAATTGTAGGAGATTAGTGCAGCTATAGCACTAACTGCATTTCAGAATTAAGAAGGTATAGCCAAGGGTCAGAAGCAGCTCTGGGCTGAGGGATTAAGTGAAGAACAGACAACAGGCACTTCTGGCAGAGTTACAAGGGACAAGACAGGGCAGGCACCCCACACGAGGGCTGGGCAGCTGTCCCTGCCGAAGTCACTGGCTCTGGGTGGTCTGAGCTGTGAGTCACCAGGCCGTATGGAGTGGCTCTTTCCTGGCCCCCACTTTCCTGCGGCCCCCAGATCTGAAAAGGCACATGAGGACAGGCACGTACGGCGCCTCCGATGTGCAAGAGACAGAGGGGGATGCACCGCTGCTGTGGTCCGTCTGCTTCTACTTTCAGCAGCAACAGTGACACCAGGCAGCCTGGTTTCCTCTCACCTGGAGGGTGACACCTGGGGACAGCCTCCCCCCGGAGGGGCACTGCGGCCTCCATCTCTATGGCCGACAACGAGATGCCTAGAATATGCACGAAGTCCGGCAGCCGCTAGAAATAAAGCCACTAGCGACTATTTCAGTGCCGTGGTGGCCCTGGCCGGGTATTACATTGTAAGCTCATCCTTTGCCTCTTGGCTTCTTTTAAGGTTTCCAAGATTTTTTTCAGGAGGTCACTGAGCTACAAAGAAGTTAACCCTTCAGCGTGCTCTTCCTCTTCGCCACCAGCAGCAGGCCTCCTGATCCTTAGGTGACACCACAGAAGGGACTTAGGTGTGGACAGAGCTGAAATTGCTCATCGCATTCCAAGGCCCGAGATGTACTCGTGCTGCAGGGCTCGCTGCAATGCACGCAGGACCAGTCTGCTCTGTTCACCGACATTTCTCTCACAGGAGAATATACACGTGCTGAGTGTGGTGACACACTCCTGTGATCCAAGCTATTAGGAAGGCTGAGGCAGGAGGGTTGACATGCTGAGGCCAGCTCGAACAACTGTGTCAAAATACAAACACATTCACAGTCCACCGCTCCCTTCCCCACTGGCTGGCTCCGTACCTCCTGATCCCATAAGCACCAGTCCATGCTCTGCTTCTTGGACTCCAGCTCTTCGAGGTTTCTCTCCTGAAGTGGCCTGACATAGGACATGCTCTTGGTCACTGGTTTACCTCACGGGACGTACTTAAGGCTCCTCCACACTGCAGTACATTCAGAAACTGGCTTCCTCTTTAAGACTGCGCAGTACTTCACTGCCTGGACGGATCACAGCTTGCTTGTCTTTCCTTCTTCCCTGTATGCCTGCGCCGCTCCCGCCGTCCAGCGTTGCTCCGGACACACGTGCAGAAGTACCTCTCGGAGACCTGCTTTCAGTGCGTTCCGCATACACGTGGAGGCAGAACGGCTGAGCTGCACACTCCGTTTCTAACTTTCTGAGAACCCCGCTTCTCCTTGGCGACTACACACTCGCTCCCACGGACAGAGCACAAGAGTCACAACTCTGGCACATGGTAGCTACATGTTATTACTCTTTTAAACCCTGGTCATGGGTGGTATCCAGTTGTACTTTCCTTGCATATTTCCCTGAGGATTAGATGGTAAGTTTTTTTGGGTTTTTAATTTTTTTTTTTTTTTTTTTTGCGGAACTGGGGATTGAACTCAGGCCCTTGCACTTGCCAGGCAAGTACTTATGCTACTGAGCCATCTCCCTGGCCTCTCCCTGAGGATCAGAGACAGGAACATCTCTTCACGCACCTATTAGCATCTGTATGCCATCTTTGAAAACAATTTTTATTAAAATCCTTCGCCTGTTTAGAATCAGGTTGTTTACTGATATTTTTTAGAAGTTCTCTATAAATTCTGGATTGCTAATTCCTTATCAGATACATGATTCACAAATATTCTCTCCCATTCCACAGTTAGCCTTTTATCATTTATATTTTCTTTTAATGTGGAATAAACCAGATTCTCATGTAAGCCAAGTTTTAAATTTCTTTTTGTATTCTGTGCTTTTGGTGTCAAAACCCAAAAAATCACTGCCAAATCGATTTTTTAAAATTAATTTTTTAACAAAAAATGTATTTAGTGCAGGGCCTACAGGGTCTCACTACACAGACCGGACTTGCAGTGGTCCTCCTGTTCTCAGCCTCCCAAGTGCTGGGACTGCAGGCGCGCGTCACCACACTTAGTCTGAACCGTCATCCGAGCACGCCCTGCGGGCAGGCTGACACACTATGCCAGGGCTTGAACCCCATTTCTATTTTTTCTGAGTTTACAATTTAGTTGTTACATTTCAGTCTTTGTTCTACTTTTTGATTCCTAATAGCTTTGTACTAAGCTGCAAAACCAAGAGACGGGGCACTGCACTTTTTCCTTCTATGTATTGTTCTGGCCACTTGATTTCTCGTGAGTTTCCATATGACTTTCAAGATGGCTTCTCAGAGTTCAGGCACAAACTTCACTGGACCCCGGATGTGGACACAGTGAGTCTGCAGGCTGCTCTGGCAGGCACAGACACCTCGGCGACGCTCAGGTTCCCTCTCTGCGGGTGCGGTGACGCACACCCAGAGCCCCAGCACTCAGGAGGCTGCAGCAGGAGGCGCTCCAGGATCCAAGGCCAGCCTGGGCTGCAGAGCTGCTTCAAGGAGAGCCTGAATCACACAGAGACCCTGTCTCGAAAAACAGAACAACAACAAAAGCTTCCAATCTAGGATTACTGGATGTGCTTGCATGTATGTCTGTTGTAAGGTCTTCTAAAGGTGATAGTCTGAAGTTCTCATTGTACAAGATAAATCAGCTCCCAAGTGTATCATTATTTTTGATGCCACTGTGAACGGAATTCTGAAGTCTCCTCTTCAGACTGCTCAGTATTGGTACACAGTGACGGATCTCTGCGTGGCTTCCCATCTGAGTACCTCACCGAGTTCACCAGTTTTAACAGTATTTTTGTGGACATTCAGGGAATAGGGTAATATCCTATCATCTATCAACAAAAACAACTTTACTTCTTCCTCACCAATCTGTATGCCTTTTAGTTTTTCTTGCCTCATAGCTTTGGCCAGAACCCCTAGCAGTGCTGAAGGCAGGAGGCCTAAGGCCTTGCTTTGATCCTTGCCCCAGAGGAAAACACCAGCCTTCCACCCCGACTACACTGCTCCCTGTGGCTTTCTGTTCTTGGCTTGGATTCTGTTGAGGTAGCTACGTTACTCCTAGTTGACTGCTTTTCCTCACAAAAGGGTATTGAATTCTGTCAAATGCTGATTCTAAGGGTAATTGGCCATGGAGGTTTTTTGCTTTTCTTTTCCCTTTGCTCTGTCAGTGTACAGTAGTAACACTGCCAAGTGTAGTATGGTGAAGCACGCTGCATTCCAGGAATAAACCCCACCTGGTCACGTGCACGATCTCTTGGCACGCACTGAATTCAGCGTGCTAATATTCAGCTGAGGATTTCTGCCTCAATATTCAAAAGGAATACTGATTGGTAGTTTTCCATTCAGATCCAGTTTTCTTATCAGAGTAATACTGATCTCATAGAAGGAGTTAGGACATGTCTCCCTTCTGTCAATGTTTTGGAAAAGTTGGAGGATTGGTGTTAGCTCTTTAAATTTTGGTAGAATTCAAAGCTGTCAGGTAAGGGCTTTTCTTTGAGGGAAGACTTTCCAGGACTGACGTAGTCTCCTGGCTACAGTTTTACCTGGGTCTTCTATTTCTTCACCATTTAGTAAGTTTCCGCTTTCTAGGAATCTACTCACGCCCTCCAGCTGATCCAATCTGTTAGTGTACATGGGTGCATGCTATTTTCATAGTCATAAGAGATTATAAGAATAATCTCCCATTTTGTGTCTGATTGAGTCTTCTTTATTGGTCAATCTGTTGACCTTTTAGAAGAATCAGCTTTTGGTTTCAAGATTTTCTCTACAATTTTTCTATTTTCAATGTTTAGCACTTGCAGTTTTGTGTACATTTTGTCTGTCTCCTCTGTGCCACCTTCGCTCACTGTCCCTCGCTGGCTTGGCACCAGCTGTGCCCTACTGTTCCTAGTTCTGTAAGCCGCACAGCACACTGACCTGAGCTCTTTCGGGGCTTGGAAGTCTTCACAGCTCTAACTTTTTCGCTTAGCACTGCTTGTACTGTGCTTGGACTGTGTTCCCGGAGCTTGGTAAGTTGTGCCTGCATTCTCATTAGTTTCAAAATACTTTGAAATTTCCCCGTGATCTCCTCTATGACATTCATAGGTGTTTTTCACTTTTCCAGTCTTGCCGATTTCTATCTTCATCTAGAGAGGATACTACGCATGTCTGTCTCTAAAATCTCCTGAGATTGGTGGTCTACCATGCCACCAATCTATGCAGAAAAACATCCAGGCACACTCGAGGAGAACTGGCCTGCTGCTGGGGACGGGGCAGCAGCGCCTGCGGGTCCAGTGGCTGACCGTGCTGCTCACGTCCTCCACTTCCTCCCCGTGTTCTTGAAATCTCTAATCTTTGCTGTAAAACTGTCTTTCCCTTCGGTTTTTGTCTGCTAGATGTGTGCGTGGGTAGGTATGTTATCCCTCCTTGCTGTACTGAACTTTTGTATTTATCTACCATGTCCTTTTCTGGAATCAGAATCACTGCTTATCGCTTGTGTCATCTTTTAAATATCATCTTCACACTTGAGTCTCTTGTGGAGAGCACACAGATGGACTGTGTTCTTATCCACTGCGTTAGTCCTTTTTTAAAATTTTTATTTTATTTTGAAGAGTAAAAACAGAAGCAAGAGCAAACAGAAAAAAAGAAACAGGGTAACATACAACAATGCTTGTGTTACAGATTTTCAAAACAGGAACAGGTAATTAACAATGGTTGTTATATTATTTATTTTGATCATCAAATCTGTTGCTCAGGTTAACAGATACAATTATGCCAGATTGAGGAAATGACTGAATACTGGTGCTTGCTTTCAAGAGCCAGTGCGTTAGTGTCTTGGTTACTCCATTTACATTCAAAGCAGTCACTAAAAAGGAAGGACTTACTATGTCACCTTCCTGTTGGTTTCCTGCATAACAGCACTTTGACCCTTATTTCCTGCAGTACTATTTTCTTTCATGTTTAGTTGATTTTTTTTTTTTTTTTAATAGTGGAAGGTCTAACTGGACTGTTCATTTCTTTTGTGTCCGTTCAGGGGTCCCATTAGCCATCTGAAGCTGTAATGTTAGAACAGGCTAGAGCCTGAATTTACGTTGGCTCAGCGCCAGTGACTCCTGCACCTTTACCTGTGGCCTTCTGCAGCTCCAGCTCCAATCTTTCCAGGTTTCTCCCTCCTTTGGTTGTTAATGTCACAAAGCTGTGCACTGTCCCACCAAAGTAACTGTTAATTATTTTAAGTGCATTAGTCTCTTAAATTAGGTAGAAAAATGTGGAGTTTGAAACCATGTGATAATGGCGGAGCTTGTCAAATTGTCCATAAATTTGTCATTGCTGAAATATTCCTTTCTTCACATGGCTTTTAAGTCTCAGTCCAATGAGCCATCATTTCAGCCTGCAGCGGTCCCTTGCGTACTTCTTTTAGGTCAGGGCAGCAGGAAGAAATTCCTTCAGCTTTTGTTTATCTTTGGGCGTCTTAGTTTCTCCCTCCCATTTAAAGAACTGTTGGAATAAAGGATTCCTGGCTGACATTTTTTCTCCCTTTCAGCATTGTGAACACCGCATCCCATGGCTCACGGGTCTACAGAGCGCCCTTCTGCTGAGCACCTGTGACAGACTTAGTGATGCTTTCAGATTCGTTGTTTCTCAGCAGGCTTGGTCATAACACAGCCCTTCCTCACCTTGACTGGCTTAAGAGACCAGGAGACAAGCAAAGCACACCCGGGGCAGGTGAAGCAGCCGACCGTGGACTGAAACCTCCGAAGCCCTGAGCCACAGGAAACCTGCTCTCCTTAAGTAATGTTTGCCACACATTTTGTCATAACAACAAAACAGGGATTAATATATTCAGTGTGGGTCCCTTTGAGTTCACCTTATTTGGAATTCACTGAGTTCCTTAAACATTTACAGTCTAGTCCTTTTTATCAAATCTGGGGAGTTTCCAGTCAATATTTCTTTATTCTACCTGCCTTTTTCTCCCCCCTTCCTCCTCTGTACTGCAATTATGCAAGGGCTGGCCTGATGGCTCCCACAAATCTTATACTCTGGTGACCTTTCTTGAACTTCCTTTCTTCGGCAGACTTGAGACTTTCCACTGTCCTCTCTTTGAGTTCACGGATTCTTGCCTAGTTCTGATCTAATCCCTCTAGTATTATACCCTCCAGCTCCAGAATTTCTTTGGGGTTTTGGATCTCTTGGCACACTGCTTTCTTGCCGTTCTTCACACGTTCTCCTTTGGACACCCATTTTTAAATGTTAGTCCAGCAGCTGTTGACCCCCCAAACCAACCGCTACCGTGGGCTGGGAGCAGGCTGACCTCTCCACCATGGCCCGGCTCGCAGGTCACACTGGCAATGCCTGCTGCCAGGGGCAGGTGGGTCTTGTCTCTGCTGCAGGATCTCCAGGCTGAAGAATGGTTGGAGTAGGAGAGGTGAGCCCATCTGAAAGTTGGCTCAGCTTTTCTAGACCTTAAAACCATTAGCCAACAAAAGGAGGCTGTATGACCACACGAGGACAAGAAGGCCCCCGGCTGCCACAGGTATCCACCCCCAGGCGCCACGTGTGGTGGCACAGTCCCGGCAGAAGCACCACTCAGTTTCCTCTGAGTTCCTCGGGGCCCAGGGCCATGTCAACGATGCAAGCCTCTGACGTGCTGCTCGCAGCTAGGCTCTGAAGAGGTCTGAGCTTGCCTGCCCCCTCTGGGGACTCCGTCTTGTAAGTGCTGTTTAATCATCTATCTCTCCACCTTGATCGTGACCAAGGGTCACATCTTCCTCTGCTCGGTGGTTTGGGGCTTAGCACGTGACCTCTTTAATTTGTGTGCAGAGAATTAATGAGAATCCGCTTATTAAGGGCCAGGGGAGAGCACAGACTCCGTCCCAGGATCAAGCACACCCAGAAGATTTCTTCTTTTTGTGTGTTGGTCCCACAAAAGCAACTAGTACAAATAACATAACAGTTCCTATAAGAATGTCTGAAAATAAAACAGCCAAGGGGTTTGGACAGATCCCTGTGTCACTGTTATACCTGATTAAAGTTATTTTAGGAAAAAATTCTCACAGTCATGGTTACCTGAAATATATTTTGCTATGCCTAACTTCACCCACTCTTAAAAAATACATATTGTGTGGCAATGGCATTTAAGTATTACAATTTTAAAAGTTACTTATTAATTTCCTAAAAGTCACTACTGTTCTTAATAAAGAAAGCTAATGCAAAAAGAAAAACTGGCAAATAATTAAACCTAGCAAAACAGAAGTGAGACTGGGGGCCTGCGCCTCCATGGCGTAGTGCTGGCCGTGCGTGTGCACTGAACCCCTCGCGCTCTGTCAGCACTCAGCCGCTGCCGTAATCTGTAGTCGTGTGACTGTAAACCTCATGCCTTGGGATAGCTGCGATAGTGAAAGTCTGGGTGACTCAATAAAATCTGAAGACTGTGGCCAACGACGCAGCCTGGTAAAGCCATTTGGGGACAGAGGTGTGACATAATCACCAAACACCCATGATGGGGCAAGCAGCACTGTGCACAACTACCACAAAAAGGCGCAGCATGAGGGGCGCCGGGCTCTGTGCTGCCCGCAGGGCCACACACAGGGACTCCAGCCTGTTCCGGCCTGTTCTAAATCAAGGTGTAACATTTTTGTCAGTAATTAAGAATGACAATGCTCTTCTCCTAGGCAGAGCTCTTCCCAATAAACACACCAGGAAGCATGCAGGGGACCTACTCTGCAAAGTGCTGTCTGAGGAAAAGGTTCCCAGAAACGAATTACTTCTGGGGCTTCTACTTTAAAATTACTTTCATAGGCCAGTAAACTTACCAATGAAAGGTGACAACCATGGGGAGAGTCTTCAGGCAGGGATTTCCAAGGCATTTCCCCTAAGCTCAGCCAGTGCAGCATTTAGGAACGGGACCTAAGCTGGGAACGCATCCTGAGCATTGCTCAGCTACAACATGGGTCCTTCCAGGCCGCGCTGGGGCACCGCGCTTGCATGACTCTGCTTCTGCTTTCCCATGAATGTTACACGGTGGCCCTTAACACACTTGGCAGTCGAGTCTTTGGACAGGTGACATTCATGCTCAGCCCCACAATGCTGTTACGAAAACCCCAAGGGAATGTACGAAAGGGTCCGGCACAGGCCTGGCACACAGCAAGCGCCCAGTACATGGTCCAGGTACTTCTGACGAGGTGCAGCACAGGGCAGCACCTCACAGTGCGCACCCAGGAGCTCCTCCCGTGTGCACAGCCACAGGCCCCTACAGAAGATGCAGGCTGGGACAGCACCCCAGATGGAAGGCCCTGCGCCCTGCGCTAACTGCAGTCACCCTGCCACCTGGAGCACCACTAGTCTGGCTTCTACTACCAGGCATGAACTTCACCTGTTTCTGAAACTCAGCTACACTGAATTGGGCTGTGCATGCCGTGTCCTGTGTCTGGACCATTCTGCTCTGCATCACGCTGGCCAGCGTCCCTCCTGTGACTCTACAGTGTGTGCTCAGCATGACTGGTGGTGGTGAGCACCCCACCTGGGTATCCTCTCCTATGGGGGGCAGGATCGTCTTTTACTCTTAAAAGTGAGCTATTTACCCATGCTTTGTTGTTCTATAGGGCTCTTAATATATTTCTGTCCTACCCTGTAGCCCCAATAGAAATATATATATATATGCCCACATCAAGAGCAAACGATCAAAACACAGATCAAAAAATAAAAGAAAAACACTTCAAATAAAGTTCAGCTGTTTCTATTTGGAAACAACAACAAAAAAAATCCCACTCACCACAATAAACTGACAAATAAGAAATTGACTCTGTGGTAGCAGAGCTGGAATTTTCCAGTGGCACCGGCTACTCTGTCATTACTGTGGGTGACCCAAGAGTGAGTGGGGGAGTGAACAGCTGGGCGCTGGATGGATCATGTCCCCAAAACAGGAGCGCCAGGGCGGGCCTCGCAAGCCAGACTCTGAGCTGTTGGCTTTCCATGAACCACCGGCAATCCCAGTTCCGAGAAGCAGGGCAGAGAGCCTCCAGCCTCAGCCCCAGCAGAGGACAGTCCCGACCTGCAGGTGGCTGAAAAAGTGAATGTGTCTGGTTCCTGCATCCCACGAGAATGGACGGCAACCCAGGGGTACCACACCCCACTCCCACCTCCTTGCGAGCCACAGTGATACATGGTGCTCACACGGAGCCAGCGCATCCAGAGTGATGGGCACCGGGAGCACACCCAGGTAGCCACTGCTGCTTAACACAGGACACTGAAACTGAAACTCGGGAAACGAGGCTGATGTGTGTGCACGTACTGAAGAACGAGATAAACCACACAAATTCAAAACACTGTCGCTGCCACACTAAGCATACTTAATGAAACAAAGAAGCCATGGGAGAAGTTTCTCGTGGGCTTATGATCACCCTGCTCAGGAGAATGAAGACACGGTGCTGCTCCACAAGGGGCAACTCGGCTCCTGACCCGAGCAACTGCACACAGCGTCGGCCTCCAGGCTGTCTGAACAGGGAGCAGGTTTGAGGGGCGACACTGCTTACCTCTGGACCTGCGCCCTGGAACACTGCAAGACACCGGCACACACGGTGCAACAGGCTGCTGGGTACCCAGGCCCTGGGCTCAGCCGAGCTTTGTCTGAAGAAGAGTCGCCAGAATACTCAGGACAGAACTCTGAGGTGTCACCTCCCCTGGAGAACATCCTGTGTTTGTCAGGGCCAGAAGAGGTGTGGGGTGTGAAAGGTGTCCCATAAACACTGAAAGAACAAAGGTGTAAATGATGGGGTCACAGGAAAGAAATCAGAGAGGGAGAAGGGAGAACATTCCTAAGTTGTGCAGAAAGGGTACAGGGAAGACAAGGAGCAGCAGCAAGACAAAAACAGGATGTCACACGGAGACAAAGAAAAAAGTAATATGTTCAAGATGATGTCATTAATTCTGATAAATTAAATCTTACAAATTTTAATGAGAAGTGCAAAGTAACCACTGGTTTTGGCAATAAGGTGGAAAATGGTGGCATCAACAAACCACAAGCTGGGGAGATAGCTCAGCAGCATAAGCGCCTGCCTAGCAAGTGCAGGGTCCTGAGTTTGATCCCTGGTAGGAAAAAAAATAAAGTACAACAAACAGCAAAACATAAACAAACTCCTACTTTTACTCCCTTTTGAAGCTCCACTGGGATTTTGAAAAAGGCACAAATCCACAGGCGTAAAAAAATTTCTAAAACCAAAAGGCCAATGACAAGAAGCAACAGACAGGGTTATGATGACAAAGATGCTCTAGGGATTAGCTCCCAAGCCCAAGAAAGCTGGTTCTGGGCATCAGTGAGAGACAAAGCAGTGATTCAACTCGAAGAACCTGCTAAAGCCCTGGTGGGTCTTGCGTTCTTCTTTGAAGGCGAAGATTAAAATAGAAGGGCTTTCTAGAAGTTTAAGAAGTTGGTGAAACTCATACCTCTTCATTTCAACAGAAAAACTGAAAATTCATCCACTCCTCAAGAGGGCAGGAGGACGAGCAAGAGGCTGAACCAGCAACAGCACAGAGTGGAGGCAGCCTGCTGGGAAGAGCAAGAAAGTGAGTGTGTGCGCCCAACGTGAGGAGCCTGCAGTTAGCCCGACACATGCTGGCCATCGGGTACAGGGTTCCCGGAACGATCCCGGAAACACAGAGGTCGGTCAAACAGAAGCTTTTCAAACAAACTCAGGTGTTCCCCCAGTGAACCTATGTTACAGGACATTCTAAAAGGGGACAACAAGCAGGAGGAAATGATCCCAGACAGACGGGTCTTGTGAACCTTGTCAGGGTTAGGTAGTGAAAGGCGACGAGGGCAGTAAACATGTGTTCTGATCTAAACAAACATGGGCTACCAAGGAAAACAGTAGTAACCTTGTATGCATTTTAGAAGTAGAGTCAAAATATAACACAACTGGGGGCCGGGGAGATGGCTCAGTGGAATAAGCGCTTGCCTGGCAAGCACAAGGGCCTGAGTTCAATCCCTGGTTCCGCCAAAAAACAAAACAAAATAAATAAATACATAAATAAATACAATGGAAATAATCCAAAGCAAGAAAGGGAAAAACAGTGAGAACATTTAAAGAGGCTTAAGGCATAAATATGTTAGTAATTACATTAAATGTAAATGGGTTAGATGCAATAGTAAAATGTAAGGATTGTCAAATTAGAGTAAAAAGGGGCAAGGGAGATAGATGGCTTAGGGGCTGGGGAGATGGCTCAGTGGAATAAGTGCTTCCCTGGCAAGCACAAGGGCCTGAGTTAAAAACAAACAAACAAACAAACAAAAAACCACACACACACATATTAAAGTAAAAAAGAACAGCTATATGTTCTTCACACAAAGCATATCTCATACAGAAAGTCTGAAGATAAACAGATTGAAACAGTTATAATATGTAAATCCACCCCAAGGCAAGCCATAGCTCTATTAATATTAGGCAAAGACACATTTTTAGAAAATTAATTCTAATGACAGCAGAGGTTATTTCATACCTTTATCTAAAAGCAACTGCCTCAAAGTACATAAAGCAAAGTTATATAACCCAAGAGAGAAAAAGACAAATCCATAATCATAGGCAGAAATTTTAAAGAACCTATAATTGAGCAGAAAAACACAGTAAGCACATGTAAGCTTTCAATACAACTATTCACAAACTTAATGTACTGGATGTACTTGCGCCCAGCTGCAGAGGAACAGAAATGCTTTTGAAGCAGGGACAGAAAATCTGCGAGCACTGATCTGTACCAGGTCCCAAAGCAAGTCTCATCTGCACAGCAGAGGTCATCAAATGTGAGGTCATTCAGCATCAAGATCCTAAGGCACTGATGCTAAAAGGGAACCTCAAGAACAAAAAATCCAACCAAACCAAAACAACAAGCAAATTCTCTCCTCCTCTCCTCTCCTCTCCTCTCCTCTCCTCTCCTCTCCCCTCCCCTCCCCTTTCCTTTTCCCTCCCCTTCCCCTTCCCCTTCCCTTCCTAATGTATTTGGTGCAGGGTCTCACTGCACAGTTTGGACTTGTAGTGATCCTCCTGTTTTCAGCCTCCCCAGCATTGGGATTATAGGCGTGAGCCATTACACCCACTCTTAGTGTCCAGCTCAGTGAGCCCTGGGCTGGGTTAGGCATGGCATGTGGTGGCAGGGTTGAACCCAGTCCCTGCACTTGCCTAAGCAGGTGCTTAGTCTGCTGAGCTATCTCGATGGCCCTAAATTCTCATTTGTTTAGAAATTAAGACACTCCTTTGTCAATCAGGTATGGACCAAAACCAAAACAAATTATAAAACTATTTCAAATGAATGGCAACTTGAGAGTACATATCAACACACATGCAATGGAGCTCAAGAAGCACACAGAAAAGACAAAAGGTAAAAATAACTCTCAAGTGGACGGCTAGAACAAGTCACTGGGTTCAAAGGTTCAGTACTACATACCAAGCTCATTAAATCCATTTTAGCCAACGTAACTTCAGTGAGTAAGTCAGGTTGGGGAATTCAAACTTGTTTTTTGACGGTACTTGTGCGTGTGTGCACATGTGCCCACAAGAAGAAACGCGCAGAACTTGACAACCGGATTTGAAGATTTATAAAAATTGTGGGGTGCAGTGGAACATACCTGTAATCCCAGGATTTGGGAGGCTAAGGCAGAAGGACTGCTGTGAGTTCTAGTCCAGCCTGGGCTATATAGTGAGTTTAAAGCCTGCCTAAACTACATAACAAGACCCTGTCTTAAAAAGAAATAAGAGGATAAAAACAGCCACTGTTTTGAAAGATACACGGCTGTATGAAGAAAAGCTAGAAAGCCAGGTAATTAAGACTGGGGCGCTGCTGCAGGGATAGGCGCACAGATCCTTGGAAGAGAAGGGCCTCCAAAGAGGCCCAAATGTTGGCCCTATCCGGCACTACATCTCCTTTCCAACAACCAGGGCTCACATACTTCTTATGTCACCCCCTCTGGAAAAAATATACACAGACCCCCAGGTCACCACTCTACCCAAAATTCAACATTGGATGAACTGCAAACACATGCAGAGGAAGTAAAAGTGCGGAAGTGTTCAGACCCTGCTCAGAGCTCTCATCTTGGCCTGACAGCACAGAAACTTCTCAAACAGGATTACCTTAAAAACAAAAACAAAAACAAAAAGCTAACCACATGACAAGTAAAATGTCTGGCCACAAATCGACTTGGACTACAAGCTAAGGACTTACTCAAAATTAAAAGAGTGGCAAGCTAAGTCACAGAATGGAAAGTACGAGCAGCCCACGGAGATGACAAGGACTGCCATGCGTACGTAAAAGGAGGGACCGCAACGGCTAAAGGCAGGTGCAGACACATGCGCTGCAAGCAGCTAACACCCCTTCCCTGCAATGAATTCACACAGAGGGGTGGAGGGAGGCGAGCAGGAGGCCCACGCTCACCGTAACCTACAGAGAGGCCCTCGACGGTGGCCATACCCACAACGGACTGGAGAGCATGTCACCAGACTGTACGCAGTGACGTCAGGAAGAAGCCGGGAAGAGTGAATTCAGGAGTAGATGATGGAGCCAGAGATGTCGGGCTTGCATTAAACATACTGCAACTGCGGAAAATGGCCCAAATGTATTATTTTTCTTTCTTTCTTTTTTTTGAGACACGGTCTCACCCTTAGTCTAGGATGACCATGAATTTAGCTGGCCTCAAACTCACAGCAATCCTCCTGCCTCAGCCTCCAGAACACTGGGATTACAGGCATGTGCTACCAGAGCTGCTCTACAGAAGTAGTACTTTCAGGAAGGAAAAATGTACAAAAAAAAAAAAAAAAACCCAAGAAAACAAGTGCACAGCAGGTGACGCATGCAGCCAGGGTCACGAGGTGCCTCTTAGGAAAGGCCTCTGAGTGGGAGAAACACCGGATGGGTGCGGTGTGAGGGATGCCTTCTGAATGCCTGCCGCGTTGTCTCCATGTGCACTGCTGCCAGAAAGGCCAGATTTTAGCTCAGCACTCCCAAGACCCTGCAGGCGGTCACACCTTCCCATTCCTGTCACACAGCCCCCCACCCCCGCCCGGTATTTCTGGATGTCACCTTTTATTATACATATTTCACAGGACTTGAAAATCTGGTAGGCTCAACAGTAAAGCTCCCGCTAATTACCACATACACACAACACCAAGCATAACCACTGCAGTACTTGATCTCCTCTCATGGTTCAGAGTAGACTCCGGGACCCCGCAATGCTCCCCTCACTGCGAAAGCACCCATCCATGTGGCAGCCACACTGCACTGTCCAGCGAATCGCTTCTCGCTGCACACCCACAGCGGCATGGCTTCTCTGTGCTGCTCCTCGCCTCCTGGAGACTCCCGAGGAGGGGCAGGAAGGTGCCAGGAAGCAGGCACTCCTGACTACTTCTGTCTGCAGGACAAGACACCAAGAGTCTCCGGGGATTTCCTCGCTGGCACAAAGGGGATACGGAGCAGGGCCCACCTTCTGGGGCTGTCACGATTAAGTCGAGGACTGGAGAAACGTGTCATGAAGAGCAGATGAGAAGCCAGGCTGACCGCACGTGCCTATGAGCCCCGCGCCTGGAGGCTGAGGCAGGAGGACTGCAATAGCTTTTGCTTAGTGACTTGGCAAAACTCTCAGTCAAGTCTAAAAAGGGGCTGGGGATGCAGTTTCGTGCACAGGCCCTGAGCTTAACCCCAGCACTAGGGAAAAAAGAAGCGAATGAAGGCATGCACAGCGAGGACAGGCAGGCGAAGGCGGGGCGCTAGGCTCCCAGGGCATCAGCACACCAGCCCTGAGCCGTGGGGAGCGGCCTGTTTAAAACTCTGTCCTGTGCCAGATGCCAGCGCCAGCACCCCCATCTCAGGAGGCTAATTCAGAACATAAAAGTAAACTGTAGGTCAATTTCGTTTTTGCAAGAAAGCACCTTTTCTGTTGGAAAATGCACCATCTGCAACTGCACTTGAACATTCTTGCACTGTTTTCCTCTTATTTTTATTTTTTTATTTTGGGGGCTACAAGCTGTCCAGCGCCCTAGTGAGCAGTGTGTAGCATGGTAACAGCAAGGCACAGGACCAACTCCATTGGCCTGAGCGGGGCCTCTGAGGCCACGGATCTGCCCTCCCTGACCGCTCTCACGAGGCCGCAGATCTGCCCTCCCTGACTGCTCTCATGAGCTCCTGTGCTCCTTCACATGGATTCCTTTTACTGCGAGTCACACAAATGACTGTCTGTGGCGCGAATAACCAGCATGTCTCAGTTAACTTACTTTTGAAGCACTTGAATCTTGAAGCACTTGAATCCGCTAGCCTTGGCAGAAGCCCCGGGAAGGGGACTTCGGCACTGCCGTTCCCACCCTCAGCCTCCTCTGTCCCTGCTGGGCTCCTCGCCGTCACCTTTGGGGACATTCCCCACCCATACAATGGCATAGTTACCTGGCCACTGGGCAAGGGTTGGGCTGAGGCTGACTCACCAGGAAAGTTCCTAGAACTCAAAAGTAGGTTTCACCCCAAACCTCAGCAGCTATACCTGCCCCTGGGGTACTGCCCTCTACCCTGGGCCAGTTTTGAAGGCCCAACTCTGCAGTAAAGCCAGAGGAATAAATGAGGTTCTGCAGACGGTCTCAGGGAGCAGCCAGCAGGGGAGGGGCAAGAACTAGGCTCCCACTTGCTCCACAGAGGGCTGGGGACAGGGCCCTGCAAAGAGAGGCCTGGGGCAGCTGGCTCGCCTCGCCCTCTCTCTAGGATACAGCACCTCTCATGTTCTGTGTTGCCAAACTGCTATTTTCCAACTGACCCATTACTCAGAAGGTTCTAGCAAAAACAGGTCACACACATCATGTTTGCACTGAGTACCACGTACATACTTGGAGCAGGTGACAGCAGTGATGTGCAGCACAGGGGCCTGGGGTGTGCTGACTGCCCCAGAGTTTCACAGCATTTTTTCAGGGACATGCTGGTTTGCAATGTCCTAGTCACACTGAAAAACTCAGCTAACGGTACCCCAGAGGTCACAAGACATCTAGTCCAGCAAGGAACTCCTGGGAAACAAGGATCAAGCCAGCCAGTCGGTCCTTCACAGAGGAGCACCAGGAAAGGCGCCGCAGGCTACAGGCAAGGATACAGGGGTTACTGTCGTCGATGCTGCAGCTGTCCAGGATCAGCGGAATGCCGTCCAGCTCGTTCACCTGGGGAGACAGAAGGGGGCAGCCTGGTCAGTGTCAGGGGACAGCAACGCCCTTCTCCTCTTTCCCACACTCAGTGTTACAAAGACATAAAAGCCTAAAGCAGCCCAGAAATGATGCAGAAACCAAAGTGATACCTTATTTTCTTTCACCCTTCCTCAAAAATGTTGGGGCAACTGGGTGGCTACATGAAAAAGGATAAAAGCAGACCACCGTCTACATTGCTCACCAGGATCCACTCAACCACACCAGAGCCCAAAGGTGAAGGTGACGGGGCCAGCACCACAGGAAAACACACATCTGCCTTTTCAAGGCTGGAAGCTGAAAAAACTTCCCCAATTATGATTCAAACTCTAGAAACTGGGGGAAAAAGGTTTTGAACTGGGCCTATATATTTTTTACAAGGCAAATGAAAACTGGGAAAGTTATGTATCACGTTTCCCAGATTTATAAACTACTGTGAAGGATCAATATTTTTAAAAATTTATTTATTTATTTATTGGATACAGGGTCTCCCTATGCAGCTCAGACTCATAGTGATTCTCCTGTCTCAGCCTCCCCAGCACTGGGATTACAGGCTTGTGCCACCACGCCCAATTTCAGGGCTGGCTCAGTGCCCCCAGGGTTCAGGGGCTGGCACAGCATGTGGTACCAGGGATCAAACTCAGGTCCTTGCTCTTGTTAGGCAGGCGCTTACACTGCTGAGCTATCTCCCCAGCCCCAGGATTAATATTCTGAGGCACAAGAAAACTTGTAAAAGTTAAAACAATATCAACAAACCTGAGGAGAGGGGATGAGAAGGGGGAACAGGAAGGAAGCATGTGTGGGTCACGAGCGCCAGACGGTGCCTGTCCTGGAAAGGGCCTGGGCCGTGTGCGGCAAAGCCTCCGCATTCTCCCGCTGCCCGAGGAACCCCAACCTCACAGCAAGACAGGTCCCGTGAAATGACACGTGGACAAGTAACAGCTCTACTCATATGTAATTCCAGGGCCCCCAAATTCACTCTTTCAGGCTGAGGAGGCAGCTCAGTGGTGTAAGCTCATGCCTGGCAAGCACAAGGACCCAGCTTTGATCCTCGGAACTGCATGCTGTGTCACCATGCCAGCCACCAAAACCGTATCACATGGTGATACACGCCTGTAATCCCAGTACTGGGGAGGCTGAGACAGGAGGACCACTATGAGTCCAAGCTGTGTAGTGAGAGCCTGTACCAAATAAATAAACAAAATAAAGATTTAAAGAAATTCACCCTTTCAATCAGCAGGGTTTAGTATACTGAGCTGCAGTGCTGTGCGTCAGGCCGTGTGTCAGGGTGAGAGCTATCCCAATGCACTCTACAGCGCACAGACCGTACCTTTAGCACAGCCCAAGTTGCAAGTATACTAAACATGTTTGCTAGCAGAGACCACCACTGTCTAATTTTAGGTCACATCCAGCCCCTAAAGGACACTCGGCACCCGGGAGCTCCACTCTTCACCCTACCTCCCCTCACAAACTACGACTAATCTACTTTGCACCTCTGTATTTCCTGCTCCAGACACTCCACCCGGACCGACTCAAGGAGGGTGGCCTCCTGTTTGAGGCTTCTCTCGCTTGGCCTCGTGGCTTGCGGGTCCACCCTTACTGTGTGTGCCAGCACTTTATCTCCTGGGTGCCCAGGTAATGGTCACGTACACATACATAGAGCTCACTTTTCTAGTGCTGGTCATTTGATTTCTATCTTTTGTGTGTTGTAAGAGTGCTGTGATGGGGTGTGTGTGTGCGTGCGTGTGTGTGTGCGCGCGCGCGCGCGCACGCGCGAGAGAGAGAGAGAGAGAGAGAGAGAGAGAGAGGAAAATATACACATACATTTGGTGGACAGGGTGTGTAGTTTAGAGTACACTTCATGTTCAGCATGGACTTGAGTCCTAGCAGCACAAGAAAGGTGGGAAAAAAATCTAAAACAAATACTGAAGAGCTAAGCCCAAGAGAAGTAATGGCTTTCCGCAGTGAAGAGGCTGCAGCTGGAAGAAACAGGAACGCAGCGTCCACCAGCGGCTGCGGCTGCGGCTGCGGCTGCATAATGTGATAACTTAGGGGTCTAGTGTATTTTAAATTTTTAAAATTGAATCTGAAGTTCTGAAAACTAAAAACCAACAAATTAACCAAACAGCATGTAAACCAAGAAAAATTACTTCACAGAACTGACACACCATTTTCACTTTAGTTCCCTAGTCTTGCTGAGCATTAGTAATATTACTGCTGTTACTTTGAATCATCATTTATATATTTAGTTTAAAGCACATGGGTAACTAAGGTTAGCAACCACGATCTTCAAGCCAAAAAAGTATCAAATGGAAGACATTAATTTTATGTTGTGAAATATCTGAACTCATAATTTTCTCTATCCTCCAAATACTGATTTCCCAGCTCTGTTTACTGAAAAGGCCTAAAAGCACACATGCCTGACAGCAATGAGCACCCCAAGTCTGAGCAACGTGTCCCGCTCTCTTCCAGAGGATTCCATGACACATGTGCCAGGAGCTGCTGTTACTAAGAGTTCTTATTTTCTCAAAGGTCAGGAAGAAGAGAGCAAATCAGGTGGCAATCACTTGACTTGGATTAATGTTTCCTAGGCACTGGGGTGGGATGAGGCATGCGCTGCTGCATGGTAGACACCTCGCGCATTCGAGGTACAGCAGGCAGTGCAGGGAGCCCATTCAATTCCGACAGCGCCAGGTGATCTGCTACTGGCTCCGAGGTACAAGGGAGGCTCCTAAGCGGGCACCTTCTCCATGGTCCCTTGTTTGCTAAGGCTGACTCTAAGGGAGGTCTGGAGAGCCTGGCAGGTGGCAGGAGCAGACACTAAGAGGACAAGCTGAGAAGCTGCTGGCAATCTGATACCTGCAGCAGAATCTCTTTGACAAAATTTGGGCTTGAATTTTCTTTCCTTTTCTTTATTTATTTAGTAACTCCCTTTATACTGCATTATACAAAATTGGTCCAGGAGAATCTGGGAGAAAGTGAACTTATCCTCCCCAGACAGTGTGTGCCACAGGCAGGGAGGGTGGGGCCTGGAAGGTCCACGGCCAAGCTGGCAGTGGCCCCACATGCAAGAGTGTCCAAAAGTTCTGACAGTCTTCACGTCCTTCTCTTCCAAGAACCTGCCCCACACGTGCAGGCAGCGAGGGTGTGACAACAGACTTCCACTGGGAAAGGAGGGCTTCCATGAGCCCCAAGGTGAAGTGAGGGTGAGGTCCAGGAGAGGGTGTCATGACTGCTTGGACCGAAAGCACCCCAGAACTGGTACCAGCACCCTGAAAACACGGGCAGTGTGTATCTGTGCCAGGCGGAAGGTGGGTCTCAAGTTTCTGGTTTAGCTGAGGGAACAGATGGCTGCCCCAACCCTAGCCCTGGGCATGCAGGCAACCACAAGGGCTTAGCTAACTGGTCGGTAAAGTGAGGACACCAGGGCCTCCTTCCAAAGGTGACTGTGGCTGTGGACTCGGTGACAGTGTGTGGTGAACACAGGGCAAATGTCCCAAAGGGCCCTGCAGTGGCCAGGGCAGCTGACAGCTGTGCTATGGCCAGGGCATGGCAAGGAGGTGGGGCTGGAGGGAACAGGTGCCCACCACGGGGCCAAATCCATACCCACTCTGCAGAGAGAAGCTGCAACAGTCTTCTCAGATACCAGCTTTTCTAATAAGTGAGAAATCAAAGCATCCAAGATGTATTATTCAGTGCAAGAAAAACATCTCACATCCTATAAAAAAAGTTCTGAGATATGCTAAATGGGTAAGATTTCCTTTCAAGGAAATGAAATCACATGCTAAAAACTGAAATTTAAGCAGGCAACAAGGGCAAATTACAGAGTTCTTAAACATGATGGTCACACTGGTAAACAGAGGGAGCGCATGCACTCCTGGATAAACATCTCCATTCACACAGCAGTGTCTCGGAAGGATATAGGCAGCTTTTTATAGCAGTGCGTTAAATGTTTACAACATATGTGGCCTATTCTAGACATGGATGACAAATGCCTAATTACATGCTTATGAATGGGCACAAGGTACGGGCTCTGGGAAAAGCAGACTCCAACACAGCAGCTGCATGAGGGGGGAACAGCAAGTTGTTACTGCAGAGCTCGGGTCGCCTGCAGCAGCTACATGCGGGAGCTAAAGCTAGGGCAGGGGAGGACAATTAGGAAATTAACGAGTTTTCTGCTGTTAGCACTTCATAAAACAAGGAAGTTGTTTGTTGCTCTTCTTAACATGCTGGGAGCTGATCCCGGACCCATAACAGATGAGTCACCGCAGTAGCTCAGTCTCGGGGAGCCAAGTTCAGTCAACACTTTCACGTGGTAACGCAGCTCAACAAGACAGTAAGCCTGGCTTAAACCAATGAACATTTAGCCTCTGGACACAGGTGCAGACAGAAGGCGATGCGCTGGTTTGCCTGCTTTCAGTACCACCAGAGCCAGGAGTTTCAGACAGCCCTCAATGCAGAGGCACAGCCCGAGCTGGCTCAGCTCTTCCGGAAAGACCTATTTGCTTAGCAGAATGCACCCCCAATTGGTCCAGATGCACTCGCATCCAATGGTGAATACAAAGGGAATTGTGCAGTCCCAAGGTGGGAATGAATCCCTTGAATTTAGCCACGATGCAGGCCCTTTAGACGGCCGGACCCTCAACCATCACAGCTCTCCTGCCAAAGCCAATGAGCTAGCCACGAGCATATAGCAGTGGTCAGACTCAGAACGCTTCGACCCAGCGAGGGTGCCAGTCCCGGACAGGCTGAGGGCCCTGCTCCGAGAGCACAGGATGAAAGATCACCTCGCAGGAGAGGTGGAACACCGGCTCCACGACCACTGCGTCCCCGCTCAGGCAGACCTCGTGAATTCTAGCTCAGCACTGTGACATTATGGTAGATTCTGAATTGAAGAAGTCTAGGATTCCTGACGTGGAACAAGTGAGGGGGTGCTGCCTAGCACTGCAGGGAGGGTTGTGTGAGAAGGTGTTCGGCACCCTTCCCAGCACAGGCCCAGCACACAGGGACACACGAGAAATGGGGGCCTCTTCTCATGTCATTTCGGCTTGGTTCTGAGATTCCAAAGGTTTCTCTGAGCACAGCTGAAAGGGGCTGGACATAAGAAGCCTTCACCAAACACCAGCTGTCTCTCAGCAAAGTCAGATGTGCATATTTGCTTCTGTAGTGGTGTCTGGCGGGCGTGGACGCCTCTAAGTTAGGGCCACACTGTCCCTGACTGGTGCTAGGCTGGCCACCTTGGAGGTGACTGACGTCCAGCCATGCCCTCTGGCTTTGCCTTCCGCACAAGCTGAACCCACCGCGGGCCGGCCACCTCTGCGCTGCACTTGTTTCACGTTGCTTTGCCTTCAGGAATCACGGCCCACCTCAACACATCCACCGGCACTTTGTGGCTGAGCTGCTGCTCTTGTCCCCAGTGCCAGAGAAGCAAGCGACGACCCGGGTCAGGAGGCAGCCAGAAAGCAGCAGTGCTCGCCGTGCAGACCAGCTCCGAGAACACTTGAGCACGTGGCCCGAGCGGTGGCCTCGTCCTGCCTACACGTCAGTCTGTGTTCTCAGCCCTGGAGTGAATGCACCCCAGTCTCTGAGACAAGCCCTCTGGGTGACCCTGAGATGTGGCCCAGAAGAGCACCTGCCAGGCCAGGGTCAGAGAGCCCTGCTGCAGCTCTGGGCCCTGAAGCCCAGGCACTGCCTTCCACGTAGCCCGCCACATGCTGTCTGTCTCCTCTACTTCTAAGACACACTTTACTGAGCCACAGTTTATAAGCAGACTGCCACTGGACCCGGTGACCAGAGACAACCGAGCTGTGCACATTTCCATCACCCAACCATCTCCTTGTGCACGCTGCCGCTCCCTCCAGTCCTCCACACCAGACTTAGTCACCTACTACAAGTACATTTTGTTGGTTTTATAATCAACGGAGTCATATCTAAGAAGTCTCTTTTGCTAGGCAGAGAGCTCAGAGGTCTAAGCGCCTGCCTGGCAAGCCAAGGACTCAGGTTTGATCCCCCATACTGCATGTCGTACCACCCTATGCCAGCCACCCAACTGAGCATGGTGGTGCATGCCTGGAACCCCAGCCCCGGGGAGGCTGACCACTGTAGTGATCACAGTGACTTGGATCACTGTGAGTCCGAGCTGTGCAGTGAGACCGTGCACCAAATAAATAAATAAGTGATTTTTTTTTTTTTAAAGAAGTCTTTTTCCAATGATTTTCAGATTCAGTCATCTTGTTACAGGATTTAGCAGTTTGTTTTTATTTCTGATAATTAAAATAATTTGGGTCAATTCGTTTTACCTAAAATGGGTAGAGGTGTGATGAACATGTGCAGAAGCCCTTTTGGCGGACTTGCTTCCATTACCTCTTGGGTCAACGCCTAAGAGGTTGGATGGGAACTCTGCGGTCATGTGTTGGACTTACTGAAGTTTCTGTTTTCCAAATGGAGTGTGTCAACTCATATTCTTCCCCCAATGTGTATCTGTTATTCTGGGTCCTTACCAACACTTGATATCACCAGACTTTTTAGGGAGTATATTATGGGAAACTTCACTGATGACAGGATGATCTTTTCAGGCGCTCAGGAATTCCTGTATTTTCTAGTGAAGTATTGTTCAAATACTTTCTCTCCCGGGTTGTTAAGTGGGTTATCTTCGTATGGAGTTGTAAGAGGCTGTTCACAAATTCTGCATGTTACAAGTAAGTACCATTATGAGTATTATCCCTGGATGGCGGCTTACCATTTCATTCTGTAGTAGCATGTTTCAAAGAGCACAGCTTTTTAATTTAAACGAGTAATTTATCCATTTTTTTTTTGCATGGTCAGTGTTTTATGTGTCATAAGAAATCAGGACCTATCAGAACATTTCTTGTAATATTTTCTTCTATAAGTTTTATAGTTTGAAATTTTATATTTGCATTTTGAGTCAATTTTCAAGTTTAGGACAATGGTTGAGGTTCTCCCCACCCCCACCTTTTGTTCCAGCACCATGGACTGAAAAGTTTACCCTCTCTAGTCATTCTATTCCAGACTCTATTCTTTTCCACTAACAAACATATCTATATTTATACCAACACCAGAATGTCTTATGAGCTTTACAATAAGGCATGAAAGATGAAGTAAAATCTTCCCACTTTTTAGAAGTGAATCAGGCTGCTATACAGTTTTGTGGAAGCAGCCACTTAAAGAACTGAGCTAGGGCTGGGCCCCCCTGCTATACAGTTTGATAGGTTGTTGTGACAAAATAGCACAAGCCAAGTGGCCTCAATGTAAAAGCTTACTGCTTCGCAGCTCTGAAGGCTGCAAGTTAAAGATGGTGGGACTGGGGGGAACGGTTTTTCCTTGTGGGCTGTGGGAACGTACTCCATGCTTCTCCTGCTGTAAGTTTTACGACTGCTGACTTTTGTGCCCTGTATTTTTCCGGTGTTGAAAGCATCCGTCTTCTCCCCTTTACTCTGTGAACAGGAAGGAGCTTCCGTGTGTGGTGTCCCGACATAAGCCAGAAGAGCAGGGCTGAGGTGCAGCACTATTCCTGACGCACCATCAGTTTGAAAGGATTGCTGTGGTGCTATCAACAGGAATGTCACCCTGGAGGGGTTTCTGTTTGACTACCAGTGCCTTTTGGTAGCAGAGCATGGTGGCTTCATAAAGTAAGTTGGAAAGAATTCTATCCTCTATTTTTTTTTGAAGGAAAAAATACTAGTTCATTCTTTCTTAATTATTTGAAGACATTCGGGATTGAATCCATTCATGAAAATTTTGCTATGGAAAAGCTTTTAATTGCAAATTCTTTAAAAAAAAAAAAAAACCAACAGGCTATGGAGCTTTTCTACTTTTTGTATTTGTTCAGTCTTGATACTCTGTTTTATAGGAAAAATGTGTCACCTAATTTGCCAAGATTTTGTCATAAAGTTGTACAGGATATCCCTTACTATTCTTTTGTGCCCTCTGGGTCTCCGGCCCTTTCATTCCTGATGGAGGTCATTTTTGTTCTTTTCCCTTTTCTAGCAGAGCAGAATGATTCATCTATCATCGGCCTTTCGAGTAACTAGCTTTCGATGACACCGACTTCCCTACTGTTTACTGTTCAATGCTTTCCACCTTACCCATTACTCCTCTTCTGCTACTTGCATTGGCTTAATTTGTTGAACTTATTAGCTTGAGAGCTGGAATCGCCACCTTCCAAATTTACTAGGCATGCTGTGTTTTCACTTTGAGTTCAAAACCTCTTCTCATTTCCACATGGCTTCACCTTGTATTTGGAACTACAGTGTTTAATTTTCAAATACTTGGGGACTGCTCCTGGTTCCAGGTTTGCTGTATGGAGGACACACTGTGTATTGGTCATATCTTTTAGAAGTACTGAGGTTTGCTTTCGGGACAAGTACACAGCCTCTCCCGGTGAAGGTTTCGTGAGAAAGACCCAGCGCCCGCGAGCCGCAGCTGGCCCCGCTGGGCGACGGCGTGGGAGCCGCCCACATGCACGCCACTGCCCGGGCGGGGTCCCTGGGCAAGCTGAACTTCCCAGTTCTGTCTGCTCCCCCTTTCACATCTGTCAGTTTCAGGTAGGGGAGCCTCTGCGGTCACAATATGTGTTTTGACTGCGATGTCTCCTTGATGACTTGACTCTCTGGTCACCATGAAACCTCCCTTTCACTTTCAGGGATAGTCGCTGTCCTCACACCTCTGTTTCTTACGTCGGCAGAGCGAGTCCAGCTTTCTTACAAGTGTCGGCATATCAGTGTCGTTTTTCTTCCCCTTTATACACAAAGTGTGTTTCATGGAGACACCACACAAGTGAGTCCTTATCCAGGCTCACGAGTTCTGCACTTTAATGGGATGCTTATGCCATTTCATTTAATGTGCCTATTACATGGCTGAGCGTATCGTCTGCTGTTTTTCTTCTCGTCCTAACTTCTCTTGGTTTTCCTTTTCTTCCTTTCCAAAGTTCTCTTAGCCTGAGAAGTTTGGGCATCTCCACAACTTGCTTATTATCTTGCTCCTGTCCCTCTTGAGAGGCGGCCCCTGGGCAGTGTGGGGGTCCGATGGCATGCATACCACAGCAGGCTGTTTGTTACCTAAAAGGTTCTCTCTCCATCACTGTTAGGGTCTTGCACACACAAGAACTTGCTACAGTCTCCCGACAAGCAATGCAGTCCCCACTTAACCTTTGAGCAACTATCATACTTTTTTTTTTTTTTTTGGTGTTTTGAGACAAGGTCTTGGCTCTGCAACCCAGGCTGGCCTCGAACTCATGGCAACCCTCTTGCCTCTGCCTCTTGAGTACTGGGATTACAGCCATATGCCACCACACCCAGGTTATGCTTACTTTAACAAGCCAAGTGTATTGTAAAATAATTAAACATAATAAAAATGCTTTCTTTCTGCCCACATCTTTCTACTGCGCAGCTTCCGGTTTCCACGCACAGGCCTGTGGAGATCAGGTGCCCTTCATGGTGCAGAACCTCTGCGACATTTCCCATGGCACCATTCTGTTGGGAACAGTCTCTCCTCAGTTGTTTCCCTGGAAACGTCTTCATTTTGCTGTCAGTTCTGAAGGATACGTCAGCTAGAGGTGTAATTCCAGACTGGCAGTTTTCTTTTAGCAACTGCAACGTATCCTCACTAATTCCTGTCTCACGGAGCTCTAAGGGACAGCTGTCATCTGCATCCTTGTCCTGTGCCAACAGGCAAGCGGCAGCTGATGAGAAAGGAACCACAGCGCCGAGGTCAGCCAAGGCACAAAGCTGCTTCTTGTAAGTGCTAGTAGAAAGGAAAAATTCCCAAAGGACTGAGAAGGGGGTGGGGAGGAGCAAGGGAAACGAAGCGCTCGAGCGTGTCGTGTGCGTGCTCCGCCATCGGTACTACAGCAAACGTGCTCCTGCCATCGGTACTACAGCAAACGTGCGGTGGACAGAAAAAAGACCAAGAAAGGAAAAGAGACACCTGCTTGCAAAAGAACAGAATAAGGGAGAAATAGACACAGACAACACAAAGAGAAGAGGATACTACGAGCCATTCACTGCTATGAACACGTACGAAAAAACTGCAAACCCAGAGGATATGGCCATCCCTGAGAAAAGCAGGAAACGCCAGGTGTGGCGGCGCACATCTGCAGTGCGGAGCTCAGGAGGCAGCAGAGCATTACCAAGAGCTCGAGGCCAGTGTGGGCCACACCGTGAGCTCGGAGCTAGGCCGATCTCCACAGGGAGCACTGTCGGAGAGAGACAGAGGAGACACAGACACACACAGAGACACACAGACACACACACACACACAGAGAGAGAGAGAGAACATTAAAATTGATACAAGAAATAAAACATTTGAATAGAGCAATAATTTTTAAAGAAATGCGAATGGCCAAGGCTTACTGAAAAAAGTCCCACATGCCAAGCCCTCTCCGCTCCCCACTGTGCCTCCAAGGGACAGGTCCACGTGCCACAAGCAAGTGCTCGGGGGAGCTTCTGGTGTATGTTAAGGGTTATTCTATAGCTCTGTTCTTTAACCAGGGCAAGGCAAACAGACATGGGAGAACGGTGGACTCTACCTAATGCAGCAGACCCCTTCCGAAAGAGCATCCAATTAAACTGAGTATGCTAGAAAAATACATCGGGATCAGGCAGTTTTCTAAAAAATGCAGGAATAAGAGGTGCAGAAAACGGACAATGTGGCCATCCGTGGCAACCCATGTGTGGTCACCCTTGCTAGCTCAGGGAGGCGCGCTCAGCTTCTCTCCAGGATTTCCCAAAGTCTTGAGCGGCTGGAGACCCTTTCAGCCCAGGACATGCTCTGTGTCAGAGTGGCAGGCGCATCAGGGCAACGGGGAGCCCGGGCGGAGGCCACTACTGGGAAAAATACAGGGACATGCCGCCTGGCGCTGACACAGAAGGGGCAAAGTGACGCAGCACTGCCGTCTGAAAGGGCCTTTGTTTCTTCCACCCTCTTCAGTGAAATAAATCAGACACGCATGTGTCAATGCCACACTGTTTCTCTGGTGTGAGAAACCAAGAAGGTGAACAAGGCCCCAAATGCATGACAGATAATGGGAAACAGGAAGAGAATGTTCAAATGGGAAGCAGGACCAGGGAAGGCAGAGGAGGAAAGGAAGGGAAAAGAAGAAGAAGAGTAGAAAGAAAGAATGGAAACAAAGCTTCTGTAAATAAAAGGGCAAGGAGGCTGAAGGGAGGGGAGGGCAGCATGAAAACACGAAACAAGTTACATTACGTACAGGCACAAATTCTCTACGTGAATGTGATCACTACGTGTATCTACAATGTACCAATAAAATCTGATTGAAAAAACGCTTAAGAAAAAAAACTCGTGTACAGGTACAAATTCCCAATGATGAATGTTATCATTATGTTTATCTAGAATGTATCAATAAAATTAGTCTCAAAAAATAAAAATAAAAGGTCCTTATTTTTATAAATCAAAGTTGCTTGGGAAACCAAAGAGGAATGAGACCAAGGCAAAAGTGCTTCAGGGTAAGATCAGCCCAAAGGCAACCGCAGAGGGGAAAGCAAATAAAGCAAGAAAGAGCCTCGGCGGAAAGAAGCGAGATTTTTTTTTAAGGAGCAAAGCAGAATTTTTATAGGCGAACACAGAGACACAGGTGGGAAACGCAGGTCAGGAGGCAGAGATGCAAGAGGCTGGGTGCACCCGGCCAGGGGAGGCCGGGGAGGAGGCTGGTCTCGACTCGCTACAGTCACTCACAGGAAGGAGCTCAGGACCCGGAGGCTGGTGAGGAGACGCCCCACGCCACAGCCACAAGAGGCCCGAGGCACCCCAGCCCTGCCCCCCACCCCGAATGCACAACCGGGAGGAGGCTGCCATCGGGCAGGGGTCGCACCTCTGGCTTGCACTGCGCAGCAACGATGCTCAGAGGTGGGCACTGGGCTGGTGCTCACTTCAGTGCGTGTGGCCGGAGGCCTGAGAATCCTGTGCCCTGGGAGCTTGTCCCATTTGATGGAGTGAGGCACAGCGGAGGCCTGGTATTGGGCGCTCCTGAGAGAACCTCACAGCCTGCAGGAGCACACAGCTCTGGCTGCAGCAGCCCTGAGCAGAATCAGAAGTCAGGCAGGGCACCTTGTGAACTTTAATTTCTTTGCATTTTAACACAAATGAACAAGGGAATTTAATTTTAGTGCCTTTGGACTTTAATTTAAATGCAATGTAATCTTTGATTTTAATACCTCTCTGGGAATTTGATAATGAGATAAAATATTCAAATATGGAGTGTCTTATGGGCATTTTATCATTACAACGTATGTAGGGCTTTCTCTGGAATATCTCAGTATGGAGTAAGTGTTCTGCCTTGAGGTCAAAGTGATTTTGGAGTTAATTGGATTAATGTGTTGTTCTGACCCAGTTAAAGGCCTCTAGGGGCTCAAGTGGTTCCCCCACACCCCAGGGCAAGAGAAGGAAAAGGAGTAGGTGGTAAGGCAGAACCACCTTATCAGGGAGAGGGTAACAGGGCTGACAAACGAGGCTTCTTCGCAAGGAGGGATGGACGCTCGCCCCACGGGACCAAGGTGAAGCCCAGCACGCAGGGCAATGTCAGCCACACAACAGCGTGCCAGCCGGGTCGGGAGCGTCTTCCTCTCTCGGCTCCTGGCTTCGAGAGCACTGCCTGACACAGCACTCCCCGAGCTCCCTCCCGCGGCAGCGGCCCTCAGCTCAGCCTGGGTATTGGCAGTCATGGCACACACGGCAGCCTTCTGCTTGCGGGTCTGCCTCTGCTGCCTGGGAGGCCACAGTGCCTCCAGGGAGGGTGCTTCTTCACCTCTGCTTCATAACCCATCTGTCCCTTTCCTGATGCATCTGGAAACCCTTTCCGTGGCACCAGCAGGGGACAGAAACCAGCATGCCTAGGTACAGGAAGGAGAAGCAAGGTGTCCTCCAATGCAGGCTGCCTGGGTCCCTGGGATGGTGACGCTGAACCGCCACGTCCTGCGGGTCAGGAGCTCAGGTCAGGTGCAGGGAGTACCGTCCTCCCGCACCTGCGGGAGCACACGGTGTGCCTCGGCCCTTCCGACGCTCGAAACCGCCTGAGGAGCTGTGCAAACTCAGGGCGTGCTGCAGCCCTCACCAGCTCAATCTGAATTCTGGGGTGATGGGCGCAGCGTGCGTGCATGTGTGTGTTTTAAAAGTCAGTGATTCTGACACAGAGTAGGATAGAATATAGTCTCAGAAATTAAAAAAAAAAATCAACTTTTTTTCTGAGTATCAAGTGAACCGCTGAGGGTCTTTCACGGGTGAATGGAAGGCACTGAATGTACGGCCTTCACAATGAGCTGCATCTGTGATTCTGTTTTGTTTTAAACCATGAGACAGGGACTCAACAAGTCACTTGGCTAGGACCAAACTTGGGATGCTCCTGACTCAGTCTCCCAAAGCGCTGAGCTTACCCATGTGGTTAATTTGGAATTTTTGAATAAACACCTGTGTAGGAAGCAGCAAGTGCGGCACAGGATAACATTCAAGGAAGACACTGCAGAAGTGGGGACAAAGGCAATGAGGCTGAGAGCAGATGCCGCTGAGCCAAGGCCAGGAGCTGCTTCCTGGCACGGCTGGGGCGGGGCCCCTCCAAGCGTGAGCTCGGCTGCACGAATGGGGTCTTGCTCACCTGCTGGGCTAGGGCTGTGTGGGAGGCAGCGGAGAGGTGGGGCGAGGCGTGTCAACAGTCAGCCATGCTCTGTAGCCCATGGATTCAGAATGAGAGCTGTTCTATACTCTCGTGTGTGCAGCCTGGGACAGGTCTGAGCTGGAGAAGTATCCGGGGTCATTTGCTTAGAGTCGGGGACGCTGGGTGGAGCAGACAGAGGGAGGGGCACTGGGGCACTGTGGGCTCAGCAGAGCTGCTCCTGTCACCTTGGCAGCATCACCATCACCTGTAGGACTTCACCACCAAGGGCTGTGCGCACCACACCAGAAACTGCAGTGGGCATGAAGCCTCTCTCCTGCTGGGTCCACTGGCCAGCACTGAGCGGAAGTTTCCTAGGAGACCAGGGACACTGAACTTCAGATAAGACTCCTCAAGGGGTCACAGCGACCTGCTTCAGATTATCTGCCCCTGACTGCTTTTTAGAGCCACTTCTCTCAGAAACACAGTTCCAAAGGTTGTGAAACACGCAGACATTGAAACTGCAGGGGAGCAGCAGACTTGCACTCTACACAGGCCGCGTCACTGAATGGGGACATTTTCATTCCAACTGGCTCCTCTGCTCTGGGCCAGGTCAGGGAAGGGCAAGGAAGATACTGCTGGAGGAGTGTGAGCCTGAGACTGACGGGCCAACGCCAGGCCCAGGCCCGGGGCACCCATGCTGATGGGTGGCCAGGACCCTCGGCACTTCCTGAGCCCCTGTCCCCTCACACCCTGAGGTTAAAGACTCCAGGGAGCAAATCAGGACACAATGCCTAAACCAGAAACAGGAATTCTGGTTTGGGAATCAACAAGTGCCAGGGAGAGAAGCATCACCCTAAAGCTTACTGCAGCCCAGGGGGGCCTTCAGGGATGACCCTGACACTCAGGGGAGGCTGAGCCCAAACCCCGGGACGGGACTGTCTCAGGGTTTTCTGGGTGTCTTTTGCCGTGCATGACTATTACTGACCCACACTTATTTTTAAAATGGAGACTATTTTTAAAGTACAATATTAACATTTTTGTATAATAAAAATTTTTTGAAAATGTTTTTTTTTTGAAGGCCCATAGTGTTATAAGGGTTTTTTTTGTTTGTTTGTTTGTTTGTTTTGTTCCTCGAATGCCTTCAGGGCACTTTTGGCCAGCGGGAGAGTTGTGAGGTTTGAACTCCAGCAACCTGAGGCTGACAGCTTTGTGGAAGCAGCCACTTAAAAGACTGAGCTAGGGCCAGGCCCCCCATAGTGTTATTTTATATTCCGTGACTACGCTACTATAATTTACTGAACTACTCCTCTGTACAGAGAGCACTTGCAACATTTCTATTCTCCCAACAATGGAGTGAACATTTACACATTTATGTTAACCTCATCACTGCTTATTTTCTTTGGAGAAATTGCCACAACAGAATTACTGAAGCAAAAGATACACATTTTTAAATGATGCACATGGGTTTAGTTAGCTTCCCCCGAGGGCTCCCCCGGTTTTGGTCAAGTTCCTTTTCTGGCTGGGTGTGGTGGCCCACACCTGCAGGCCCAGCATTTGGGAGGCTGAGTCAGGAGGACCACCCAAGTTCGAAGCCAGCCTGGGCTACACAGTAAGTTCAAGGTATTTGGGGGCCTTTGCAAACTTGTTTTTTTATTATTATTACTATGAGAAAGGCTAAACATGCTTCTTCCAGCCTGTTCTACAGATAAAGGTTTGGCCATGGAGACCTTAACGACAAGCGTGCCACTGCACCGCACACAGTGCAGCCATGAAACCTAGTGGGGAAGAATGCAGGCTTTTCCAAATGGGGGACAACTGTGCAGACTGGACAGGCCCACGTCCAGGTGCCTGGCCTGCACCAGGCGGAGACCGTGCCCCCGCGCCACTCTGTCCGGGACACTGCCAGGCTGAGCACTGTGAGCAGAGCACAGGGTTGCTCAGGCTCCTCACCAGAGAAGCCAGCCTGGACGGGAGAGACTGGAGCCTGCTGCCACGCCCAGGGGGAGCCTGCTGGCGCGGCCCAGAGCAGCTCTTCAAGCACAGCAACAGCAGAGCTCTCAATGTACCCGCAGGACAAAGAGTGATGTGATTAGTAAGATGGGCTAAGCTCAGCCACCAAGTTCCAGAAAGCCTAAGAACGTTCATTTAGCAGAAACCTGATTCTGGCTTCAGTGTGGTTTTCTCACAAATTCTCCACTTAGGAAAGAAAATCTCAGTTAAGTAATGAAAGCAATGAGGAGTTTTGAGAAAACTAACCATATTTCTGGATACAAGCCTGAAAAAAAACAACAAACTATGTAATCGTTTTAAAATAAGCTGGAAATACCCAACACATGGTGGACAGTAAATATTTGGTGAATGAAAGTTAAATTGCTGCATAGCTACAAAATTTGTCTGTTTCCACACCTGACTCATTATAAAACAACCAGAAACCTACGGCCAGATGTCAGAAAGGTATTTTCCACAGCCCTGGAACGCAGGTCACGCCCCTCTGAGAGCCGGGGCAGGACAGGCTGACAGCAGTGCAGCCTCCGGGATTCACAGGCTTCTCCTAGAGGTGGCAGAGGTGAGAAAGGTGGTGCAGGACCTAGGGGCACCGAGCTGGCTGGGCACTGCCCCTGCACAGCCACATGATGCCAGCAGGTAACCTCAGCCTCACGTGAAAAGCAAGCCGAACCGCCCTACTGCAAGTGGAGGGTGTCACTGCAGGCAATGGCTAGGAAGCCAAATCTTGCACAACACCTGCCTCAACAGGGCCCAGGATGGCAGAGAGTAATATAATTTTTTATTTATCCTTCTACTTAAGGCATTTTTGTTGCATTCTTTGTAAAGAATTTTAGCTAAACTGTTTAAAAAAAAAAAGAAAAGAAATACAGCAGTGTGCTAGCTTTCCATGACTGCCATTCCTTTAAGACAGTTTAATTAAGCAGAATGTCAAAAGCTGACCAGCGAAGTATTTGAAGAGCTAGATGAAAGACCTCCGCTTCGAAGCAGAACCACAGAAAATATGAATCAAAAAGCCAATTTCTCTCTAATGTCCTCGAGTGCACACAGCTTCAAAGCCCACTCCATTCAGGAGCCTCCTTCCAGCAGCACAAGACAGGACCTGAGAAGCAGGAATAGCCACAGCGGTCGGAGCCAGAACAGGGCAGCTCCGCAAGCTGGGCCAGCTGTGCGAGGACACAGCCACGCGTGGAGCAAGAGCGAACCCACAAGGCTGAACAAGGTGCATTCCACCGGGGCCACGGCGCGATTCCCACCTAGAAGGCAGCTCGGGTGATGCCACACCTCAGTGCCTGAGCAAACAGAATCTGTCCTGAATACACACGGCCTTTAATGTTTAACCTACAGACAGAACCTCACTGGCGCTCTGCATTATGCCGATATCCCGTCCTTCATAGCGGAAGCCTTGGAAAACCCTGAGCCGCCTGCCTAAGGTGTGAACATTACCAGGAGCCCAGTCTCCTGTCTGCAATCCCTGCCTCACGGGCGCTGGGAGTGGGCATCTTGCATCTGAGCCGTGTCCTCTGGGCACCGTGCAGGATGGGGCTGACAGGTGAAGCACAGGAGACCAACCTACCCTTTCTCCCCTGCCTGCCATCCTTGCCACCCAGCAGCCTGGCACAACTTCTGAGGAGCTGTGTGGACACACAGTGAGATACGGAGGGTGCCGGGAACCATCAGGGAACGATGTCTGTGAATCCAGACACTGCAGAAACTGCTCTGCTAGGAAACAGGAAATGGGAGAAGGAAGGAGACAGATGTGGGCATCTTCCTTTGTGCTCAACACCCTACGTGCAAACAGCTGGTGCTTGTAGGATATCGCAAGGCAGGAGTCAGTGCTGTTACCTGACAGACAGACAGTGAGATGTGTAAGGGTTAACCTGTTCACACCCAGAGCATGTGGTGAGCGGCAAAGTCCAGGTCTGCATAATCAAAATTTGTGCATTTAGAAAAATAGCACTATACAAACTCTGGGATATTTCTGGTTTTCAGAAAGGGGGATAGCTAAAACAATATTATATGTGCCAGAAAGCCTTAAAGTGTGCAGTTGGGAGTGTGAGGGGCTGGAAGGGCCAAGGAGAGCCCTGCCTGCTCTGGGTGGCCTCGGGCCTCGAGAAGTGCAGGCACATGGGCGCCTGGTCCCTGCTTCAGGGCCAGCCCACAGGAGAGCACGCTGGCATCTGCTCAGTGTCCCCAGGAGTCTCCCAGCTGGCCAGTGTTCGTAGGTGCTTTCTTCTCACCTAACCTCTACATGTGCTGACATCGGAAAGCCAGGAACTCTTCCCACCCACTGCTCACTGTTCACACAACAGACACTTGCAAGAAGCTCCTCTGGGACAGATCTGTCAGGGACTCAGAGGTATGTAGGACGCACACACACACACACACACACACACACACGGTTCTGGGAGATAGGACGACAAGGCTGCCTGGGCACAACTGATGAGCCCCTAGCACCCCACCCTGGAGCAACAGCTCACCCAGCCAGGCCAGCCCCATCACAGGCCTTGAAGGTTTCTGCTCTGTCCGGCAGGCAAGCAGAATTTTTGCACAGGCTTGGGTTTCAGCAGGGAGCACACACAAGATCCCAACCAAGTGCACAAGTCAGAAACACACAGCTTGCATACGCTTTTGCATGTGTGTGTGTGTATGTGTGTGTGAGAGACCTCTACCTGCATCCCTCCAGACACAACGCCCCAGCAGCCAGAGGCCCCCCGCTGACAGCCCTCATGGTCTGCAGGGCTCAAGACTGCTGGCACCTAAGCCATTCCATTGGTAACAGACATTCCAACTGCTTCTGGGTTTGCCTCTTGGGAACATCAGCGTGCATGACTCTCACAGCAGGCACTTCTGGTTTAGCAAAGACAATTCTGACAGCTTGGTCTGGATGCCCCACCCCCCACCCCCCAAGCCTCTGTGCTGTGTTCGGTCCTCAGCTTGGCACTACAGGGAAGTAGAACCCTTCAATGCTGGGGCCAGGTGGGAGGTTTCGGGTCACTGGGCTGCGTCCTAGAGTAGAGACGTGAGACCCCGGCTTCTCTTCTCTTTCACTTCCTGGCAAGCACAGACTGAGTGTTTGCTCCTCCACTTGTTCCTGCCATGGTGCACAACAGGCGCAGGCAAAGGGGCCGAGGGCTGAGGAATGGGCCCTCCTCAGCCACATGCCAAATAAACCTTTCCATTCAGTAGCAGATTCTCTTGGGTATTTGCTACAGTGACAAAAGCAGACTACCACAAATATGCTATCAAGAACGTTACCTTTCTACACTTGTATTACAAATGCTGGCGGACAGGACACGCGCTAAGATAAAGCAAGCAGGTCTGTCATGAGGGGTGGAGACGGGTAGCAGCCCCGCTCTTGCTTCAACAGGAGGGGTGTTAATGGGGCCACAGATAGGACTTTCCAGAGTTGGGCCACTTACTTTCCCATCCCAGGGCTCTCCAACACACTGGAGGACCATTCACTAGGGCTCAGTGTGTCCAGGAGGCTGAGCATGTACTGTTTCCACAGTGAATACATTTATCCTCAATCCAAATTCACCGCTTTTCCTTTTTATATTTTTCTTTATTTTTGACCTGTCCTCTCCATCATGCTAGCAAGAGAGCCCATTCACAGAGCGTGTTTTGTTTTGCTTTGCCTCGTGCTAAACTTTCCACTTGGTTTTTCTTTGACTCTCCCAACATCCTCATTGTGAGCGCCCCATTTCAGCCAGCTCCTGTAACCCCAGTTTTGGGATTGACCTTTATTTTTTTCTCATTTAAGCTGAGGTTTTATTTTTAACTGTACTCTAAACATTCAGAGTACGAGGGCAGCAGCCCGCAGGCCTGCAACAGCCTCCTTACACTAGCAGAGGGTGCGCTGAGGGGAGAGGGTCCAGGCGCTCCCTTGCAGGGAGCGGGGCTCCTTACTGCTGGGCAGAAGTTCCCTCCCCATGGGGCTGCAGCTGGTAGCACAGCGCTACTCTCAGTCAGGGCAGAGCCTGGCTCCCCACTTGTTCCCCCCTGAAACCAGCTCATGGGGAGGGGATCATCCCTCAGTCTGCCCAGACGGATGCTTGGGTTTAGGCTGCATACTCAGCTTGTGGTGAAGCACTGGGGACACACAGCTCGCTGTGGCATTGGCTGGAATGGGGCAGCTGCTGTCTTGGGGCTTTTCAGCTGCTGTCTTGGGGCTTTTCATCTTCCTAGCTGCACTTCCTCCACCTCTGCTGAGAAAGCACAGGCTTCTCTCGGGGCTTTCTGGACTGTACCCGATGCAGTTTCTGGGCTCCAACATCCAGGGTGAGGAGACACCAGGAACCTGCGGCCGCGAGTCTCAAGGCTCCTGCATCTGCCTTCTCTCTACCTTCTGCGGCTGTCACCTAAATGTGCAGAGCGCTGGGCTGTGCTCAGCAGAGGGGTGTTGAGAAGCCCCTGTACCACAAGGGCCCAAGCCACAAGCCAAGTTCCCAACACAGTGCCCTCCCAGGACCAGATGCATACGAAAGATACAGGACACAGCATAGGCAGATTACAGAAGAGCGGTATGCACCGTGTGAGTGCACAACAGAGGCCTCCCATGGGGGCTGCAGGATGTGCTCCCCGAGAGCCACTTCGCTGAGGGACACAGACACATGCAGCAGGCCCCACTCCTTATCTGCGTCTGCCTCACGTGCCACTGCTCTGGTGCCTGCCACAGGCAGCAGGACACACTCAGCTGCTCTGTGGGAAGCCTTCAGAGCGCCCGGCACCATCACGGCGGCCTGTGCCCTAGAGGAGCTGCAGTTCCACAAGTCCCCCACCCCACGCGAAAACCCTGAGTAACACAATACACAGACTGTGGATAGATTTTTAAGAGCAGTGACTTCTGGTGGGCAAAATTACTGTACTGTATCTTTCCACTTCCTCCTAAGCCAGTGATTTTCCAGCATAGTACTAAATCGTGAATAGTCGAAAGCGAAGTCCCAGAAGAATGCCATGCTTATAGATGAAGGAGAAACACTTCTGTCTTTTGCTTTCTCAAGTGCACGGAGAACCCCGCATCACAGGAGATGCAGAGCACAAGCAGCAGCTTCCGGTCTGAGGTCCAAGCCCTGCTGCACTGCACAGGCCACGCTGATGGCCTGTCACTCGGTGGGCCTTTAGTGCAAAGGTTTCCTAGGGGACCACTGACCACAGGAATGCTTTACAGAAAAGGTTTCACTGCAATACCCCGATACTGACGGAGGAGGCCATGGAGGACCTAGAATGACCCTCTGTGGCCATGCACTGCAGGACAGCCACTCCTCCTGCGGGCAAGTCCAGGCTGATGCAGCAGCAGAGCTTTGCCTCCTTCACACACACACACATACACTCTGCATGGTGACAACAGGGCACTCTTCCTTCCAGCCCACCTTTTGTCTTCTGAGCTACAGTGTGGAACTACAGACATACTGGAAAGCTGCTTAGGTGCTCTTGTGGCATGAGAAAATGTCACGTCCACTTAGACAAAGGAGAGAAGGGAAATTGCCCTGAATAAGAAGTAGAAGAAATGAATGATTTCTTGGGAAGATGGGAAGAGCTGGGCTCTCTTACCACAAAAATTAGCCTTCTGTTCTCAGATTCCTGGAGTTGGAAGCCCCTGCTCAAGCAGCACCTGTCCCCAGACACATGCAGTCTGCATTCTACACTAAAAACGAAGGACCAGCTGCACCTGGTGGCACAGGCCCGTAATCCCAGCACTCCGGGAGGCTGAGGCAGAAGGACTGCCAGTATGCGCTCAGTCTAGGCAACGGAGAGGCTCAGACCCGAGACCCTGTCTCAAAGTAAAACCTGAAAGAGGGCTGAGGGAGCTCACATGGAGGACTTGGACTCAGCCCCCAGTACAGGGGGGAGGGGGGCAGTGAGGAAAGGCAAGTCGGAGGTGGCGGTCGTTATGGGAAGGAAAAAGTGGCCATTTCCTGCAGGAAACACAGTACAAGGTTTTCCATTTTGGGGATCTGGTCAATGAGAAAAAACTCACAAATCACAGAGTCAGAGCTACAAAGGACCTAGAAAAACCTGGCCCAACCACCTTCCTTTACAAAGGAAGAAATGAGAATGCATTCTTCCCCAAGCCACACCTGAGATTCTTGCTGCTATTGATTCCTCACGCTTACCAGCATACTTCTCGCCTGCACAGATGGCCGAGTGCTGTCAGGCAAAACAGTCAGGTCCCGGAACTTTCTGAACAAACAGTAACTTACTTAGAATACCAATATATAAGGATAGTGTATATAAGGACAACAGTATTAGTTTCATAATTCCAAATATCAATCTTGATTCTTTTTTTTTTTTTTTTATTGTATTTAGTACAGGGCCTCACTACGAAGCTCAGACTCAGTGATCCTCCTGTTTCCAGCCTCCCCAGTGCTGGGATTATAGGCGTGCATTTCCACATCCAGTCTCAATGGCAGCACAGTAGGTGTTCCCTATGCTTGCCTAAGCAGGTGCTTAGTCCGCTGAGCTAGCTCACCAGCCCTCAATATTCATTCTTAACACAATATTTACCCAAGTTCACCGTTGGATCCTCAAGAGCCTCATCCCCGCCATCATAAATGGATTCAAAGAGGCTCAGAGGCTCTTGGACCGCCCTGAGGGTCCAGTGAGACAGACCCTAACGGGAGCTGAGCACTGACTAGCAGTCGGCTGCAGGCTCTGGAAGGCACTAAAGTCAGGCTTCCCGCGAGCGCCAGGTTTCTCACCCTCCGCACTCCCGTCTCTGCCGTCTAAAGGATCAGCCTCGCCCCCGCCCTCCTCCCTGGGGCCGCAGTGACACCACGCTGCATACTCAGCGAGTCCAAACTCTGTGCGTGCTCTCCTGCCTCTATCAGGCTAACTGCACCAGGCAGCTGCGCACTCAGCAAACCCAAGTCCCATGCGTGCCCTTCTGCCTTTAGCAGGCTAACTGCACCAGGCCAACTCCTCCTTGCTAGGTAACTCATTTTTCCAACAGAATCTTTAAGGACAGTAAGCAGAGTCGTGAGCATCCCACTCTACACTGAAGTTTACTTTGGGCATAAGGTAATGGCTCCAGCACAGGGACAGCTACAGCCCTTGAGCATGTACTCTGCATGCTTGCCTATGACAAGAGACGCTCTAAGAGTGAGAAGTATCCCTCCACATCCCTCTCGCTGCCTATGAGGTGTGTGGGGTTACTATCCTCACGGAATGTAAGCATCCCTGGAATGCAAGCTGCAGGAGGACCATGCCTGCTGTGCTTACAGCTCCCCAACCCGAGTGCAGAAGAGCACTGGACACACAGTAAGAATATAACACATTCAACAAACAAATGGCCAAGTGACACTGATAAATGAACAATTACAGGACCTCAAGAGGTTGTGGAACATGAGCAAGGCCCTACAGGTATTGCATAATGGAGCTAGGATCCAAACCACCGGTTCTAATTGCAGCAAGTGAGGGGCCAGAAAGCTTCCACTGTACACTGCTGGGAAACATAATCTAGAGTTTGCGAGCCACACAGTTTCTGTTGCAGCCACTCAGCTCTGCTGCTGTAGTATGAGAACAGCCATGGAGGGTGACAGAGGAGCAGGCGAGTAAACTCTGTACAAACCCAGTGGCACCTGCAGTCAGCCCTCCTGTGAGCAAGCGCTGTCCACCAAGTCTCCCTGTCTTGCGCACTCCAAATTTGCTTTTGCCATTCAGGCTATAAAGCAGAATCCAGATTCTCTTTTGCATCTCGTAACGAGAATCAGGTGTGCAGGGGCGTGTGTAAGTGCACAGATGCAGTTAATCCAAAATCTGTTTTCACAAGAAAATCTGACCTTACATTAAGCACCATGATCTGGAAACAATGCAAAGACTCCACCTGGAAGACAGGCAGGGCCTGGGACTGGCCACGTCTGCTCGCAGAAGGAAAACAGCCTAACCAAAACTAAACACTAACCTGGTTAAACGTGAGGCTGAACATAGCTGAGAGCATTAATCATCAGACAGGATAATAAAGGAAAATATGCAAGCTCTCTCCCAACTGTTTACCACTTGTATTTTTCTTGGAACAGAAATGCATTTTATATATTATATGAACCTGTAAAAAACACATACCTAGTAAGATATTTGAACACATACTCTGTCCTAAGAGTCTTAAAACATGAAATATTCCATCATCACAAAAGAATTTTGAATTCACAAAGGTTTCAATGCCCATCCTATTCCAGCTATGGCAATACTGCATAACAACACCACAAGCACACCGGATCACGGATCATCTCGATAATTACAGGCTGCTCGGGTGTAACAAAGCGTGGCATGGCTCTCCTTCACGAGACCCATCTCAGCAGCAATGTGGTGTGGCGCGAACAGGCAACCCCCACTGAGTATATTTTAAAATATGAAAGTAGATTTCTGGTTTATTTAAAATTACTGCTCATACATGCACAAAGTCATCCAAGTGACGCAAATATTATTTGGCTGAAGATGATCGACTCAATACATTTTACTGAGGTTATTGTGAAATGATATATAGAAATAAAAAGTGAGAAGGGCCAGCCAAATAGCTCAGCTGATTAAAGTGCCTACAAGCAGGCGAAGGGGCCCGGGGTTCAATCCCCAGGCCTGCCATGCTGGCCCCGCCCCTGGGTGCTGAACCGGCAGACTGGACGTGGTGGTCCGCCTGTAATCCAGCTCTTGGGAGGCTGCAAACAGGTGGATCACTACAAGTCCGATCTAGTAGTGAGACCCTGAACTCCCTGTAGACCCTTCCCTTAAAAAAAAAAAAAAAGCCAAGAAAAAGTTTTGCCCCATCAAGAAAGGTTTTTTGTTTGTTTGTTTGTTTGTTTGTTTTTGAGAGAAGGGAGGGAGGGAGGGAGGGAGGGAGGGAGAAAGAGCACGTGAGTGAGCGCGAGAGCGAGAGCAAGAGCGAGCGAGCCTTGCTTTGTAGTCAGGCTGCCTCCGTCTCCCAAATCCTGGGATTACAGGTGTGCCCTACCATATTCAGCTCCATTAGTAAACTTAAAATTTCATGGCTGTCTCAGAACCACTAAGAAAAATCAAATTTAATTAGAATATATACATAAAAAATAACAGCAGTATTTTGGTTAACTACAATTTGCTAAGCACCCTTTGACTCCTTTATATTTATTGCCTTTGCTCACAGCACCCTTGCAAGCCTAACGCCTGCATTCTTTCTCCACCCTCTCACTACCAGAAAAACTGGGGCTCAGTTACTCTTGCCGCAACTCAGCCAGCTAGGGAGTGCCTCAGCCACACAGTAGGTACAAGTGGTCTGTCTGGCTCCCTGACCTAACACTCCTTTCACATGATGGTTTAACTCCTTCAAGTAGGGCTTTGACTTTTTTTTTCTTCTTTTTCAGAGGATTTCACGAAGCAGTTAGGGCTCAAATTCAGAACAATCCTCCTGCCTTTGCCTCCTGAGTGCTGGGTTTACATGTGTGCGCCACCACACCTGGCCTTGAGGCTGTGACTTGAGGTCCAGATGTAGGGCTCAGCGAGCTCCTGGGCCAGTGCAAGCTACAGCTGAGATGTGTGATTTTTCTGGGGTGAGAAAATGTAAAGGCAGGAAAACCGAAGACAGAAAGATGCACATTATACCCACAAAACACACTTACTTCAAAACCCTTCCTCCAAGACGCACCTCGAGGCGTCCCAGGAAACAGCAGTGCTATCTCTATGAGTTATTAGCAGCACAGCAGGCGGCTCAAGCCAGAGGCGAAACTCAGCCCATAGCAGGTTTTAAATGATAAACTACAAACAGTCACTACAGCCTCTTTCTGGGGTGCTCTCCTGCTGCAGCCCCAGTACTGTGAGGCACACTGCCACCCTGACCATGAAGACAGGAAATCTGAAGTCCAGAAAGACGATGTGCGAGGTTCAACGATGATGTACAGCGTTGGCGTGTGACACCCCCCGCCCCCCGTGGGGGATCCCTGGCAGGTGCGAGGTGGGTCGCAGGGCTGGGGGGGCTGGGGTGTCAGTGCGCAGAGCACCTGCTCGAGCTCTGCCAGCTGCAGGCTTCCAGTGGACAGAAGTGTGAGGCTTGCCTACACCAGGCGGCGGCGGCGGCTCTGTGGTCGGTGTTAGTCGCACTGTAATACTCCATTAATGATCCTCCAAGTTGCATTTTAATTATAGTCACCATCACAAAAAAGCAGGTCAATCACACAGACTAAAACTACCCAGAGCTATGTGCCGCAGTCACCGAATTCTAACCATATTTTTCAAATGAACTTTAATAAAATTCAAGCACCACAGAATAATTATTTCTGAATATGATTCAACAAGTAAATGTTTGAACAGAGCCAGACAGTTAAATATAAACTTCCAGCAACTGCACGCCCCTTCCACAGCCCTCATGCTGTTCACATTTTCCAACTTTAGTTGTAATTTCTAATGAAGCTGCCTAAAAGAGGGAGCCCCCAGCTTCCAGGGCCTACACGGAGTCTAGACACAAGGACGGGGCGGGGACAAGTGTGGCACGGCCAGCCCTACCCCAGGGCCACTGAGTGGCCCTGGCGCAGGTGTGGTCACCAGGCTGGCGGGTGCATCACCCCTGGGGTTTTCCTTCTCGTACCCACCGGGCCCTTTCCTGAGGACAGGAGGGCCAGTGCCACTCAAAGATGGCCTCTGACCAGAATTCCCACCCAGAAAGGCGGAGTGCCCAGACCTGCCGAGCAGCTTCTGGCAGCTCCACACTGAGGTTTTATAAACTGCCCGGAGAGATGGAGGTGAAAAGGAAAAAAAGCGGGAAAACACTTTGTCTCTCTGCGCCTCCATGCCTGAAAACCACGTCAGCTCTCTTCTTTTTCAGGAACGTGACTTTGGGGCTCTGCCAGAGCTGTGATTCTCTGTCTGCAGGAGCAGGAGGACTGGAGACACCCAGTAGGTCGAGAAGACACCTGCAAGCTCAGGGTGCCAGTCTCTTTGACTCTGGAAGGCAGGCCTGGCTCGCTGTGGAAAGGGGAGCCCTGTGCACCCCACCCTCTCTGCTCATCTCCCCTCCCCTGCAGTGTGCTCCATGTGGCACACGATGAGCCCAGTTCTGGAGCACAAAGATTCTCCTGCAGACATGTGGGCAGCAGGCGACCCACCACATCTGCCACGGCCACGCTCTAGGGGAGGCCCGCCTTCCGTGAGCAGCTGCCCCATGGTGCTGGTGAACACAGCGGACACTGGCCCAGCAGGGGCTGGTGCTCAGGGCACGCAGCGATGCTGGGGGGGCTTTCGTATTTCCTTGCAACTCAGCCTGGCTGGCCACTCTCCCTCTGAGGAAGGGCCTGGGAAGACATACCCGTACTAATACTCTATTCCACAACAGAACCTTACCCCATGGCAACACATTTGGGACCCCTGTCTCTTGTCCTTCCAGTGGTTGAGTCTTTTCTTTCTTCTTTAAATCCCAGGTCAGCTCTTCCTTTTTTCGTTTGGTTTTGTTTTTCTTGGGAGTTCTGTTCCCATTTTGTCCCTCCAGAGGACAAGAAGGAGACAGATACCCCAGCATGATCCAAAAAGGCCAAGCAGCATGAGACAAGAAATGCAATGATGGCATCACGAGTGGGAAGGGAGAAGGGACACCTCCTCCTTCCTCACAGCCATGTCTGTCAACGCAGAAAATCCCCAGGAATCTCAGTCCCCAGAGTGAGTGAGTGGACAGAGTCACAGGCTCCAAGGCTGATACACAACAGTGAATTTTACAGTGTTTCCACAGAAAGGTAACACACAACTAGAGAGTGAGAATTTCTAACAGGAGCATCTGCAGGAGTCCTCCAGGGGGTTACACCCTGACAGCCTGGCACACGTGTGGAAGGCTCGAGGCCGGACACACAAAACAGGAGGGAACCTCCGAAGCTGGCCTTGATGACAAGACACCCTTGCTGGTCGACTGCGACACAGCTCGGAAACAGGAGCACTTCTCCCCCAAGTGGGCTGGAGGTACAATTCCAACACAACAGCAGTCAGATGCTGAGAGGAAAAGCCAGCTACCCTACAAGTCATGAGGGGATCCTGGTTCTACATCCCCTTCCTTGAGAAGCCCCTGCTGACATGCAGCTCAGCCTTGAGAGCTTTCAAGGTCGCCAGGTCACACACTGCCACATGGTAGCTCAGGCTTCACTGGGGCTGGCACTGCCATGGTGGCCTTGTGCTCTGTAGAGATGCATCTCAGGTCCCCCTCAATGCTGGGCACAATACCTGACACCCACAGCTTGAAAGAGGATTCTAAGGGGTATGCGCTTCCAGGCCACACCCCATGAGCCTCCCCTCCTTTGACATCCTCAGCGAAGTATCTCACGGCCAGGATCCAATCGCTTCCCGCAAGCCCCGCCCGGGAATGCACAAGTCTTTGAGGGACCTCTACATATAAAGATCCCGCCTTCAGTCTACTCTAGGACACCTGAGAGCCGAGGTCTGCACACCTGGGGGCTACCCTAGAAGCCCGCCCTCCGCAAGGGCGTTCACACTCCCCTTGAACTTGTTCTGCAGTGAGAAACACATGTGCACTGCGGCCCAGCACACACTCGCGCACACAAACACACGCGCGCATGAAAATGCACACGGGCACACGCTCAGCGCACACACCGCCGTGCTCCTTGCCTGTCCTCAGTACATCGTACAGTGTATGCCATTCTTGGTCACAGCTCCTGTCATGCGTGAAAAATATCGCTTCTACTTTACCCTCTCATTTTAAAAATTCTACAACCCACTGAAATGGTTTCATATGTCATTAATGGGCCCCAACTCACATTTTTGAAAACTGAAGTCTTGGGGCTTAAGCAAGAGCCTTGCATATGCCAGGCAAGTGCCCACCACTGCACTACACCCTTAGCCCTTCGTCTTTTGAGACAGGGTCTTGCCAAACTGTCTATGCTGATCGTAAATATAGAATCCTATCTCAACCTCCCAAGCAGCGGGGATTACAGCTATGCACCACATGCGTGGCTTCCAACCCACTTTATTTTTTTGCAGTATTAGAGCTCACACCCAGGGCCTAGTACTTTTTAAGACAGGGCCTCACGAAGACACTAAGGTGCCCAGGAGGGTGTTTGTGATCCTCCTGCCTCAGCCTCCCAGAGCACAGGAATGACAGGCATGCACCACTCTGCCCAGCTCAACCCATAATTTTCTAAAGTTCTGCTTAACACAGCATTCAAAACATGAGGGCTGCCATCGTATCTGCTGTGAGCAGCTGGAGCAAATGCCTTTTATGAGTGCCTGCAGTCTGTAAGGTTGGGCAACCCCTCTGCGGGGAAGCGGCTGTAAAGCACAACCCCAGCGTGCGTGCTCTCAGGCAGCAGCGTCCACTACTCCAGAGGCGCCAAGCCCCGTCACTCACTCCTGATCTCCCCACCAAGTCCCAGTCTCCCCACTGGGACTCACCTGCTCTGGGAAACAGCACCCAGGCAGTTGTATTTCGAACTGTGTTCACACAGCGGCAGAATACATCTTGCGCAAAAGGCCTGCACCTGCCTCCGTGAGCAGCCCTTTCTGCTCTCCCAACTCCCCGGTGCACTCACGCACCCTGCTGCACACAACACACTTGCTCCTCAGGACTCTCAGCCGCTCGGAGACGACAGCGGGCGCTGTCCAGGCACTGCCCAGGCCTGTGGTCTCTGCCCTGGGCCCACTGCTGCTGACCACTGCTGCTTTTCCCTCCGTGCCTGTGCTGTTGCCACGATCTCAGGGCCACACACACATAGTTTGGGGCCCACTGTGAGGGCCTGCTTCCAGTCCGCCTCCGCTGTCCCTCCACTGAGCAGCTGAGGCCTTCGCTGCCCTGGGAAGGCAGGCCTGGGAAGGTGTGTCTCCCTGCCCCAGCTCGTTCTCTCTCCACTTCCTGCCTGCCACGAGGTGAGCAGCCCCGCCAGGTCCTTGCACCAGGCCTTTCTGCCTTGGACCCAGCCATGCAAGAACTGAAACTTCTAACGTGTAAGCCAAGACACTCTCACCCGTTCAGGTTGTTTTAAACGTTTGTTTGTTTGTTTGTTTGTTTGTTTGGTACAGTGTCTCACCAAGCAGCTCCAACTCACAGTGATCTTCCTGTCTCAGCCTCTTCAGTGCTGCGATTATGCCTGGTTTTAGTGGCTGGCACTGTAGCACGGTGTGTGGTACCAGGCATCGAAGCCGGGTCCTCGCGTGTGCCAGGCAGGTGCGCAGACCGCCGCGCCTTCCCCCAGCCCGCCCTTTCAGTCCTGGGGTGGGTATTCTGCCCCAGCACAAGGACAGCTAGCTAAGATGCTGATCTTGCGTCTTGATTTCTCACACTCTAGCCCAGGTGACTGCACTGTAATGACCACGACCTTCTTTCGCTCTGTTTTCTCTGACCAAATAGCTAGATTTAGAGACTGGATTTACCATGATTAACTTGATCAAGAAAATGCCACAGATGAGGCGCAGTTCTGCTACACCGCAGAGAAAGTGCACGGCGCCTGGGTCTCACCTTCAGAGGCTGAGCAGTGGGTTCTGGTGTCAGGTTTGCTAAGCCCGCCACACAGCCACCTACCACCCTGTTAGCCTCCCTGGTGGGGCAGCCACTGAGGACGGCTACCTAGAGCCAACAGGACGTGGCAGTTTTCTAGTGACACCACTCCTTTTCACCTATTAACTAGAATTCCATGAAAAAACCTTCTCTCACCAACTCTCTGATTGCTCTGGAACGTAGACTGAACCTTAAAGAAAGAGTAAATGCTTGATTGCTTTATGAATTTTCATAATACCAGCAGGCTCCGCATTAATCTTCAGAAGTGCCTAAAGAGAACTTCCCACTCTTCACATTGTTATGAAAGTGAGCTTTTCATGTACTTGATTTGTTTCAATGCAGTCACTAGGTTCTTTCTTTCTTTTTCATCCTCAAACCAGCCTGTCTTTGCCCAGCAGGGAGCCCTTGAAGCCCCTCCTGTCCTCGAGACACGCTAGGGTCTGGCAACCTTCTCCTGCCTTTCTGTGTCCCTGGCACACGCCCTTCATTTCCTGCCTACCCGGAAGCAGCCACTTCTGCAAGGAGCCCTGGTTCTTTCTCGAGAAATGCTACTAAGACACAAACTGGACGCTCCAGGGCTCGCTGGCTGCAGTCCTCTTCAGTGAACAAAGGCAGGCGCTAGGTACTTTCTCAAAAGAAAAAATTGATCATAACGTCATAGTTATTTCTGAATCAAACATTGAACAAATGGTGTTTAACTTAACGTCCTTACTTTTGGAATTGTACCTTTTTGTGCTTCCAAGCAGCACTAGCATAGCTCTTTACCCTAGGTGCAAAGTATGGGCACAGCCACACACCTAGGGTGTGAGTACTTAAAAAGAGCAAGCGCAGCACAGATGAGCTATAGGGCTCCGTCCTCCTGTGAAAATGCCGTACGTCTAAGACGCACCTACTGCCCCTAACCTAGTGGGCATCGTGGCTCAGCAAGAGCACCTGCATAGGGCTGTCTGTCTCTGCGCCGACTGGGGGCTGCAGCTCGTGCTGCTGTCCAGCGTGGCAGGAAAGAGGACGGCCTCGTACACACCCGGCCCAGGAAGGAACTGAAACTCATCACCAGGGCCAGCCAGATAGCTCAGCGGATTAAAGCGCCTGGTTAGGCAGATGCAGAGACTGGGGTTCGATCCCTGGCATTCCGTGCCAGCCCCGCCCCTGGGGCCTGCTGAGATGGGACTGAGACTGGGCATGGTAGTGCGTACCTATAATCCCAGTGCTTGGGAGGCTGAAAACAGGAGGATCGCTGCAAGTCTGATCTGTGTAGTAAGACCACGTACTAAATACATATTTAAAAAAAGAAAAAAATTAGTCACCTGAGACACAGTTCCTCCTGAATGTGTGTCGCTGCATACTGCCTATCACTTACACTCATGAGGCTAAAAGCTTGTCACTTACATCGCCGTAATCCACCAGAGAGCATGGCTACTGCCATTGGCTGGGAAGGAGGCCTGTGACTTCTAGGGCTTTATGTTCTGAGACCACATCCCACCACAGCTACGCTCTCAAGAAAGGATTCTCGGGAGCTCACGGGTTAGCTCAGTTGTTTAAGTGCCTGCGCTGGCAAACCCAGTCAGGCTCAGGGGATCGTGGTTCAACCCCCAGCTCCACCTACCTTACCAGACGCATCCTTAAAGCAGCCTGAGCCACCCGGGAGAAAAGAAAGGATTCTTTAATATTGGTTCAAGTAATCTGCACAGCCCAGAGGACTTCCACCCTTCTGTCTCTTCCCTGCTTCCTTTTTTTCTCTCTCAAAATAAATCTGTTATTTTGTTTGTTTTCTGTTTTGTTTTGTGGTACTGGGGATGTGCCCAGAGGTGCTCTACAATAGATCTGCACCTCTAGCCTTTTTGTTTTTTATTTTTGTTAGGGTCTCACTAAATTGCCCAGGCAGGGTTGAACTTAGGATCCTCCTGCCTCTGTTCCCCTCAGTGTTACACCTGGGATACAGACATGCCGCTGTACCCAGTTTATTTTGTTGTTGTTGTTTTTTATTTAACTTTAAATTAAGTAAACCATACTAGGATTTCAAATACTGGAAAACAGAGAATTCTTGTTTATTTCCCTGCCTAGTCCACCCTGGCCTCTCCTCTTCACATTACCATTGCTTAGTTTTTATTCTTTTGCTTTTAGCTTATTCCTCCATAGTTTCTTCTTGAAAATATAGGAAGAAAAAATACACAGTGTTTATATTCAGATTTCTCCCCCATCCTACCCAAAAGGTGGCATTCAGTGTGGTGACGGTGGCTGCTGTCACATAGTGATCTGCCGCTCGGGTCACTGCTGCGTGTATTTTTGCAGCACTCAGGACCCGACAGTATCCGGCCGACGGACACCGAGCGTGTGGCCGGGCTCCTAGACACAGACCTAAAAGCAAGTTGGGGCCAAACACGCAGGGCCATTCTGAGCCGAGGAAGGTGTCACCACGGTTCTGCCAGTACTGGCTGGCCGGGAGTAGGAGTAGCCATCTCAGGTCCGCGGGCCTCTTCCCACTCACTGTTCTGTAAATTCCTGCTCCCATCTTTGAGCCATGTTTCCTCAGGGCACTGGTCTTTTTCCTATTTGGAAACCATTTGTAGCTTTCTCCTTGCGACTTAATTTGCGAATCTCCCCACCTTCACTCCTCATTCCCCTTGCTTACTGGTTTTGTGCCACCCTACTCTCTAAAGCATGTAAATGTGCTTTAAAAAACCCCACTTGTCCGTGTCTGTGGGTACTTTCTCTCACAGCTTTCAGACTGCCCCAGTCACTGTCCTCCCACCGCAGGCTGAGAAGAACTCACTCATGCTTCCTCCGAGCGCCATGCTTGAACGACTCCGGGAGCTTTCACACTTGCACCTTTTTTGTGGGGAAGTCATCCAAACTGGACTATGCTATAAGGGCGAGATCCAGTTTTATAGAAAAAGTACGGCCAGCCCATTGTCCCTGTGCCTTTTACTAAGTAATCTCTTCTTTCTTCCCATGATCTGAGATGCCACACTGAATTTCCAAAAACAAAAGCTCATCCTGTAACTGGAAGCTGTACAACATGTTAAAAGCGCCTACCTGTCTTTTCTGGGTACTTTTTGGCTGTGGGTATCATAAACTAAGAATCAATCCAGCTCTTAAAAAAAAATCCCTGAGAAGACTACAGAGACCACGTTAAATTTATAAATTAATGGAAGGAGAAATACCATCTGTGTGAAACTGAACCTTCCCGTGAAGATATTTATGAGAATGGCCAATATGTTTAGCCTAAGAGTGAGGTACACCATTTGTTAGGAAATAATTTAAGTCTGAGGAGTGATTCATGACATGAGGCGTTCGTAAAACCTTTGCGGGAAGGCATGAGGAGCCAGTGGAGGGGTGCCCACAGGGCATGCAGAGGTGGAGGCAAATCCACCCTGTTCAAACAATCCATCCCAGCTTGATCCAGAGAGCCACTTCTTGCAATTAGGAATTAGTTTGGAGGCATTAAAATGCTTCCCAAATCTTGGAAGATAAACTGTGCCCTGGTGAATTATTTCTTTCCCTAAGTCCCGACAAAGTTTGGATTTACTAAAATCCGAGCGGCCAGGTTTCCAGAGCCTGCAGCTCTCAGGCCGGTCTTACTCGGCGCTGCATGTCCATCTATCACCCTGAAGGGCCGAGCAGGGCGCCGCTCTTCATCACCCGGCGCTAAGCCCAACGCTTCCTCCTCTTGCCACCGCTCAGAGAAGAAGCGTGCTCCGGGAGTGGCCGCGAAGACAGGGTCCTCTCCTTGGATCCCAGCAATGTTTCCACAGGGGCATACTTTACATTGTTTTCCTCCTAGCGTGTTTCTTTAAACATGTTCCATCAGAATTCCTGAAAGGGGTTTTTATCATTTACAAAATAGAAAGTTTATCACATGATCTTTTAAGTTGTAAAAAACAGGATTACTGCTAACAATGGTTGTTAAGCATTAACTGACTGATAAATGAACAGCATATACTACCGACAAGAGGCAGTTCAAAATAAATAACCTAATAAATTTAAAACAGACAATAGTCTCTGAGGTCACCAGTCCACTAGTAGACCGGGCTAACACTCTGGTTGTTGGAGCCCAGGGCCCTGTGCTTCCAGGGGACAAAGCTTACTAAGCGCACATGGAGTTTAGACGGCATTATTTGTCCCCAGTATGGAGTCTCATTATGAATTAGGGAAGATAGCTCAGTAGAACAAGCACTTGCCTGGCAAGTACAAGGTCCTTAGTTCAATCCCCAGTACCACCAAAACAAAAACAAAACAAAACAAAACAAAAAAACCAAAACCAAAACCAAAAAACAACAGTATGATTTTATGAATAAAGCCTTTGGTTTCTCAAAGTTACACAGACCCTCTTCAGCAAGACCCTCCCCCACCCTAAATCTGCCCACGGAGGATGTCCTGACCAGGAAGACAAAGAGAAACGGCTCCGGTGAAAAGAGACAAAGACAAACACCAGTGAGGTGATGCTGAGGCCCCAAGGGATAAGACCTGGGAGACCTGGGTCAGACAGATGCAAAGCGGCTATCTTCAAAGACAGTCTCAGAGACTAAGGGCTGCAGAGGGAAAAGGGTGGCACACAGGGATACTCTGGCATGTTAAAGGTGCCCTGGGTTTGTGTGGGGTGGCTGGGGGTGCAGTCTGGCCCTGTGATCTGCATGGGGGAATGCGAAGGGACTGAAATGCCGAGATGGCCAGCAGAGACAGAGACGCGCACGGTCAGGCCTGTGTGCCAAGCCGGACACAGCAGCAGTGAGGAAGCACCAACGGCTCACCCAGCCTTATAGTCTGGAACTCAGAGAGAGGCAGAAAGGAGCCACCAACAGGTGTACACGGACAGCTCCGGTCACACATGGCGGCAAGAGTCAGGCCTGGGCAAAGGGGCCAAAGGCTCAGGGAGAGGTAGGGTGTGCATGGGGCGGAGAGGCCCCTGGGAAGACGAGCAATGGCCTGAGGGAGGGCAGGACGTGGGCCACACTCAGCAGGGCATGCGCAGGCCCTGACGGGCAGCGGAGGAGAGGGACGAGGAGCACAGCCCTCCAGCGGCTTCTCACAGCCTCCTGGAACGGACGCCAAGCCACTGGCCAGTCCTGTCTCCGCAGAGCCGCCTCCCCACACCTCCATCTCCAGCCAGGTCCCATCTTCACCCACAAGGCTGCCACCACCACCACAGGAGGGGCAACTGGCTCCTGCCACCTCCTGTCCCCCTGGCCTCTGCCATGGTCACCTTTCTCCAGCTGAGGGTGGTCAGCCACAGGCCAGGTCCCTTCCAGATGAGAATTGGAGCCACAGTCCCTACCAGGAAAAGGAGTGGCTGCTCAGGGTCCACGCTCAAGGCAGGCCTGCAGCGAGAATGGAACAGACCCAGAGGAAGCCAAGGAACTGTTTTGGGGATCTGGAGAAGAGACACGGGGCAGGAGGTGTGCAACCAGAAGGACCCAGGGCAGAGAAATGGGACGCTGAAGAGGAGTGGGCTGGTGGCCACACAACACAAGTTCACCTGAGGAGATGGACAGCTGGCCAGAGAGTGGCCAGGAGGCCTGGGCAACAGGCCTGCCCTGTAGGTCCTGCTCTAGGATCCCAGGTTCTCCCTGGATCTAGTATACACTCGAGGGTAGTCTGCTTCCAGCCAGCTTCAGAACAGGGAAGAACCTTGGTCAGACTGGGAGTGTGAGCTACCGAGGAGGCTCGGCAAGTTTGTAGGCTCATGTGAGCTCACTGCTGTGCCATTGCATGCTGCCCAGACACACCCATCAGAAAGACTCAGCCTGCATCTACTTCCCACTGAAATCATCCTTTTTATCTACTATCTTTTGCAGCAAAGATAAACAAGAAGTCCTCCTGTCCCTCTAGCCCAGCACCCACTACTCACGCAGGGCCCCCGGGCCAGGCCTGCTGTCAGGCAACACAGGCAGACAGAGTGAAGTCAGCACAGGCCCTGCCCCTCAGCACAGCAATGTAGGCTTGCGGGGGAGGCAGGCACGGGAAATCAGCACAGAAACAGCTCCAGACAATGACAAAAGCAGCACAAAAGCTCGAGGAAACCAACTCACCTCTTTCCCTCTGGCTTCAAGTCTGATACCTTGTGACTGGTATGAGCAAAATAGTATCTTCTATGATCAAGTTTTGTTATTCAGACTGCTGAAACCATAAAGCGCAGTCAAAGCATGTGTCCAAATGGGAAATTCTTTAAAAACTAGAAAAACCTAGGAGTCAGAAGGCTGTTAAAGGCTTATGGGTCCACCGCCTACTTATGATGGGACCATACCTACGACACCCCAGAAAGATGTGGTTTGTTAGAAAGCCAGATTATTCTTTAATCCATTTAAGTACAAACAGTTTCAATCTGATTATACTTGAATCGACTTCTGTCTCAGCCAACATTTTAAAAATACCTCTATTGCTAAGGCCTAAGTGTTTTCAGCTTTAATTAAAGGCTATTTAGTTGAGCAAGCAAACTTTTGTTATTCCCCAAGGTGCAGTTTAAAACAAATTTCTATGTAATTACTAATAATGATTAGGCAAAATGAGGAAAGATATATGTAAAAATAACAAAAAGCAAAGGCTTGCATAAAATGCTCTACTGACTTGATTTGGAATGTTAAAAAATGTACTTTGCTACATTTAATTTACCTTTGTAATTAGTCGTGAGTTAACCCGACAATGCTACACCGCAATTCAATGAGTTATCTCTTCTGCACCTAGTCTTCCAATAAGGCGGAAATGAAAGGTAAGCGAAAGTAGTATTGTGTCAGAACTAGGAAAGGTCTTACTGCCAATAATGATAATAAACTGATGAACAGTCACCTTTCATCTCTAGAAGTGGGCAGAGCAGTCGCCTGTGGAGTGCGGAGAGCGAGGACACAGCCCGGCCTGGCGGCCAGAGCTCAACGTGAAAAGCCTAGTCACAGGGGTAGTCCGTGAAAACACAAAGCAACAGCCAGAAGCCCAGCTGCTCTCCCAAAGGCCAGCCGTGTGAAACACCACAGGCCCACCAGAGATGCCCGCGGCGCAGGCAGCTTCCCCAGGCCCCTCTCAGACGTGCCCTTCCTTCACATCCAGCCTCCCATCGCCTCCCATGGAAGACACCTGGCCCACTTCCAGCTAGCTCTTGCCTGGGTGTCTCTTCTCCAGCCCTTCCTGCTGAGTAGGGGAGGTTTAGGGGAGAAGGAATCTATAAAACTCTATGTGGTTTAAAATGAAATGTGTACCTTGCTGGCACCATTTAAAATCCAGGGAGTCACAAACATGCTACTGAACGCTGGCCCTCAGCCTCCCATCTGCACAACAGGGGAATTATTATCATTGTTAAATGTTGTATGCAAGGGGCATCAAGAGCAGTGGCACTTGGGAGGCTCACAGGGAGGGGCAAGCGCTACGCTGTCACTGCTGAGCAGAGGCTGCAGTGCTCCCCCCCAAGTCTGACTACCATAGTTTTTAACCATCTGCTCCCAGGGCGAGGCATAAGGACTGCACCCACTTGTTCTGGGGATGGCAGGTCTCCTCTGTGGATGCTCGCCAATGGAAGGGCAGGGCACACTGAGTGGCTCGAGTCACCCTGCACACGTGTGTGCTGCATGCACACAGCACCTGTCAGGAGGGCATGCTCACAGGTGTGCTAGGCCTGCAGGGCTCTAACCACACGTGCAGATCAGAGTGAGGATGCCGTCTCCAGGGAGGAAGCACCATGGCTCTGAGGTCCCTGAGCCAGGCCAGGCCAAGAGCCAGGACCAGTTCAGGAGGGCAAAGACGCCTCAGCAGCCTGCTTGCCCACAGCCTGCCCTCAGGTGGAAGGGTCTGCACCCGAGGAGGGCCCTCCCCAGCATCGAGCCTTGTGCGTAGTGTCAGCTCCCTCAGGAAGCCTGCCCTTGCGTAAGAGCGGGAAATCCTCTGACCAGTCAGGTGGCTCTCTCTACAGTCTCTACTTTTCAGCATCGTGCTCTATGCTGAGGGTTTCTTGCAGACAGGAATGTCTTTCCCTTCCTTCCCTTTATCTAGAACCTGAACAAAGCTTGCACACAGCTTGCTCTTGATAAGCATGAGATGTGTTTTTCAGGTTACTTCTAAAGATATGAGATATGCTGCCTTTAAATAAGAATGCTCCTAAGTAAGAATAATGTCTAAATTACATTACATCTTGGAAACTGTAAAGATTTAAATCTCTTCTTTTTAGATACGTATGAGTCCTACTGTCATGATTTATAAGTCCATAAAAGCCATATATTTACAGGGCAGGATAGACAGTAAGCCTGGAATGCAAAACACAGCATGAGAATTCCTGCTGTAAAGATTACTGATGCCTCAGGCTTTTAAAGAAACGAGATGTCACATGAAGCTGTACATCAGGATCTCGCCCTGAAGATAAAAACATCACATACTGCTCTGCCCATCCACCTTTAAATCACGCTCCTGACACTCTGGTGAGTGTGCACACATGCGCGCAAGTACCAGGCGCGGTGTTGGCGCGAGCGTCCTGCAACGCCTTAAGGGTGACAGTGAAAGTGTGACCCTGACACTGTCCAAGAACCTAACATAATGGCACACAGGATGCCACTCACGTCACTGGGGTGGGCACACCTCATGCCAGGGAGTGATTTCCTACTGGTGACACTAGTTTCTGAGTCTGCAACCCCAGTGGCCAGCCGGCTGCTCCAGTAGACCCAAGAGGTCTGTGTGGCTGAGCCTCACTCTCCCAACAGCTCTGCAGAGGACTGTGGAGCCAGCCTGTAGGCAAGATTACGGCAGAAGGTACACTGCGAGCCCCAGGTCAGACAGGAGCTCAGGCTCAGGACCCCATGCCCAGAGCTTCCAGGGAGCACGCACAGCCACTCCACCGTGTAAGTGTGAAGTGCTAACGGTGAACTTGTGTTATTTCCTCGTGATCTGATCTTTGCTTGTTTCTCTTAGCAAATGTCAATTAAATTAATAGAGTGTACATGCAGAAACCCAACAGCTATTGATTTATTTATTTTTAATGATTTTTTTTTATGTATTTCATACAGAGTCTCACTACGCAGCTCTGACTCGTAGTGATCCTCCTATTTGCAGCCTCCCCAGCGCTGGGATTACAGGGGTGTGCCACTATGGCTGGTTTCCGAGGCTGGCTCAGTATACCCGGGGGGGGGAGGCTGGCACAGCATGTGGTGCTGGGGATTGAACCCTGGCCCCTGCATTGGCCTAAGCAGGCACTTAGTTCGCTCACTGGCCTTACAACTGCTGATCAAAACAGTGAATGTGAGAGGTGAAAGGGGACCAGCGCTTTCTGTTCAGTAAAACCTGAGTTATACATAAAATAAGAGAGTATCAACCTTAATAACTAAAATCTCAAAATAATTTGACTGATAAGGTTATATGTAAAAATTCCTTGTGTGATTTTTAAAATTTCATCTTATCCATATTTACTAAAACCTGCACTAGCATCCTTCCTTCTAAAACTGCCTGAAGGGACTTTTCAAGATTAGAAACAAATCTCGAAAAGGACTGACTTCTTTCTCCCTTGACAGCACCCAGAGAAACACCCACTGCTCCTCTAGGGCCCCATGGGGCAGTGGCCAAATCCTGATGTGGGGCGAGGGTGCCCAGCTCGGAGGCTTCTGGGAAGCAGAATTCTCTGACAGGAGCGGGCACAGGGACTGCAGAAGCACCTGCAGTTGCAAAGGCAGCTGGCACCGCCGCTCTCCCTGCTGCAGCTCTGAGACCTGTGTTTTGTTTGGGGCTGGGGAAAGGTAGAGGGTATAGCTGAGAGTTGCCAGGATTGAAATTCCAGCAGGCAAGGAACACCCCTCTCCCTCCGCACTCCCCGAGGCCTGCCAGTCGGATTTCTCCTGTCAACACCCTGCCGCCCACCACCCTGCTCAGACTTCCCGGCCCCCTCCTCCCCCTCCCCCTCCCCCTCCTCCTGCGCAGCCCAGCCCCTAGGCTGTCTGTCCGGGATGCAGGTGCAAGCCCCAGCCACGCCTTGACACAGACCCGAGGGAGCTCGAGCTGCCTGGGAAACATCCAAGACCATCTCTCATCCGGGCTCTCCATTCGTGGAGTTGCCTCTTTCTCAATGCTCAGGACAGACAGTGGTGGGGCTCAGAAGCTAAAACGCGACCCTCACCCGACTCATTGACCCCAAGGCCATGGGCAGGAGCTTCATTGAAAAGTTTCCTCTTGGATTTTTCCAGTGGGTAAATTTAACATTGTCACTTGCACATACCAAGTAAATAGCAATGAAATCATTCCCAGAAATTAGTCTCGCGGTAAACCAATTATTCAAATATCCAAGAGTAACATGAGCTAAGTGCAGATTGTAGAAGGATTTGTAACGTAAGATGTGCAATAATACAAATAACACAAACAGTCCAGCCTAAAAAAGACAATCGCAGCCTCTCTCCCTCTCTCTCTCTTTCTCTCTCTCTCTCTCTCTCTCTCTCTCTCTCTCTCTCTCTCTCTCTCTCTCTCTCTCTCTCACACACACACACACACACACAATTTTTTGCAGTCCTCATCAGAGAAACCTGAAACACAGAGCCCCTACTCAAAACTTTAAGTCAAACAAAATGCACAACAGCCTGTGGGAAGCTCAGAGTTGTTTTCTCTTGGCCCCACAGTCTTTCTTTCTTCAATTCTCTTAGGTGCATGTAAGTTGGCATACAAATTTCCTTTAATAGTGTTCCCATCACTTCCAAATGCAGACAAGTTGTTCCTCTGTGGCACGAAGAGCACAAGTTACTGGCTAGGGAACCTGACCCCGAGTCCGGCTGGCCGCAGGGGTGGGGTCAGTGGGGCTGGGAGGCAGGAGGCCGGGAGCAGGACCGGGACCTGAAGCATCTCCCCTCACTCCTTTCCTCGCTTTGGCCTCTGCTGAGCATCTGAGCAGAGTCTGCTCCCAGGAGGACTCAAACACATTCACATGATGTGTAAGACTGGTGAGGCTGTGGCTTTTCTCCTCCTGGAGGGCCTGCATACTACTACAACCCTGACCTGCAGGGAACGGAAACTGCCCCGCAGAACCTGCAGCCCGACAAAGTCACTGCAAGGCCAACAGGGATGTGCATTCTGCCGCGGGCTTCTGATGCCATGCAGGTGCGTGAGAAGGCACCACAGATCTGCTGCCTGGGACAGCAAGAACTGTGCTGGCTCCTCCCTGTGCCCTGGCACCTGACAGTTCTCAGCAGGAGAGCCAGCTCGTGTGCAGAGAGAGGGTGTGAGGAGCTGGCATGGACCCCAGCCTGACACCGACAGGTGGGCCTGCGGGAAGCGCCACCAACCACCCAGTGCGACCCTGGGTGCTGAGGATGGGTAGGCGACCATAAAATAGTACTACACCATGCTTAGGCACTGATGTTATCAGCCACATTAATAATAAATTAACCCTTACAACACACATGAGGCCAGGAAAATCACCTCTTTTATAGATGAGGACACCTGAGAGGTTAAGTAACGTAGGAACCCTTGCGTAGCGTGGAAGAAAGAGATGCTGAACACCTAGAATTAAACTGGCTTTCTGCTGAGACCAAAACCTCCCACGCACTGTAGGAAAGTGGCATGAAGGTGGGGGAAGGGCCACACAGCAAACCCTGCAGCCCAGGGCCCAGCTGTTCTTCGTAGTCCCACCTGGCCGACACGCCTCACACTTGTGCTTAACCCCATGGGACTCTGGGAACATGGGTGTCATCTCGCTCCCAGGGGGCATCTACATCATACTGGGAGGCGGAGGCAGATAGCCAGATAGGAGACAGGAAAGGAGACAGCCAGGACCCAGCAGAGATGAGGTCCCTGGAGGTCGGAGTTTCAGCACCCCTGAGAAAGGCTCTCAAGGAGGTAGCCTCCAGAAGGGCAGTGACAAGGAACAAAAGGCAAGGCCGGCCCCCACCCCAGTGGCCACTTCACGGAAACCTGCCTGTCCACTCCAAGGCTATGGTTTGCCCACATGTCTGGGAGGAGGCTGGGAGAGAGACCGCTAACAGATAGGTGACAACCGGAGTCACCCCACGAATGTGGGCTCCTGCCATAGGAAAGCCATCAGGAGGTGGGTGGACATCAAGGCCTTTCACAAATGGAGGCACAAGTGAAGTGCACTGTGAGGAAGCCACCAGCCAGAAACCACGGCCCTCCATGAAGAAATGATGCCTGAGGAGGAGAATCAAAATACACAAATCATAGAGAGGAAGAAGCTCTGCAGAGGAGGAGGAGAGGAAGGAGGTCAGGGAGAGCTGTACGGAAAGCTGTACCCCAAGGACTAGAAAAAGTGCAGTCTCCAAGAGACCGTAAGCTTGCCTACATGGCCAAGACAAAAACACAACAAGAATCTGCAGACCTCAGAACATCCCAGAAGAACATGCAGAAAGGGAAGCTGAGCGGTCTCGCGCTGAAGTCACCGGCAGGTCCCAGGTGGCCCAGACAGACGGTGCGGACACAGGAGATGGCCGTGAGGCACTCCCACCGCACCCACTCACTCTGCCTCTGCCCCACCAAGGCGGAGGCCTACAGGCTCTTCCTGAAGGCCGCACGCAGCCACAGCCCCGGGCACTCAGCACGCTGCCATCCCCACCCACTCGCTTTCACACCTGTCTCCACCTGCTCACGGAGTCCTCAGGACAGCACCAGGCCAAATCCATCTCTGCATCGCCAGTGCAGAGAACCGCGGGTGGCACAAAGCACACGGCAAGCCCAGACTTGAGCGGCTGAACTGACACCCTGACCATGAGGCCAAGAAGCACACTGGGTCCTCTGCACACACAGCTCAGGACATCCCAAACGCACCGCAGCAGTCGCTGACACCCAGAGCCACAGCCCAAGACTAGGACCACTCTTGTCCGTTAGACCATCGTGGTTGTGAAATTAAATCCCACCACTACAAGACGTGCCATAGGCTTTTGAGGGCATGGGTGGCAGGCAATGGCTTCAAGTGCTGACGGGGAAAGTCTCCCGTGAGAATGTAATTTTGATCCTCTTAATTTTCAGCTGCTGCCAGGAAAAAAGTAAATAAAACCAAATATGTTAAAGATCAAAACTGTTTTAGATGTATGACAGACAGTTCCATCTTAATTTTTTAGAAATGAAGAGAACTACTCTCCAACACTTGACATAAGAGCACTTTTCTCAGGTAATCACAGAAATGAAGCCTGAGGAGACAGAAATTTCACAGTGTCAGAAGTGCTCAGGTGCGCACTAGACTGAGACACAAAGCAGAAACGTCCAACACTGGGGCACTCTCTAAAAACTAACTCACCGAAATCAGAAACCCTGACAACACAAAGTAAATGCAACTTCTACTCCTTTGAAGAGAAAAAACAATTTTAACAGAGAAAAACGGCCTGCTTTCCTTCTTCAGTAGTATCTTGCTGTTACAGTAACTCATGTTCACTACAAAGGTAACAAAAAAGGAAATGGAACAGGAGAAAGCAAGGTTTAACCTTCTCAGCTGGAGACATCTGCTAGCATTAGCGGGTTTCTTTCAGGTCATTTTGTCATGCACATAAGTATGTCTGTATCTGAAACGTGTAAGTGTACGTGTGACATATATGGGGGGAGAGAGAACGAGCACGAGAGAACACAAACATAAGACACAAAACGCAGGGGCTTAATGTGTAGATACGGGGCCACCTCCTGCTATGAATTCCCACTTGCCATGACTGTAACCATACAGTAAATGTGCCCAGAAATGTACTTTTTATTGGATACATACCATAGTACCTTAATGTACTGAAACATTTCCCACTGATGAGAAGGCAGGCTTTTGCTAATAATGTTAATACCACTGAAACAAGCACAACCATGAACACAGCCGTCCTGTGCTTCTTAGGTCTTGTACCACCCAAGTCTCACAATAACCCTCCATCATGAGGAACTAGCTCAGGGCCTCTCAGCCTCCATTCAGCAGGCCCCGCCTGTCCCAGCAGACTGGCTCTGGAGCAGTCAGGTCGGTGATGGCCTTCACTGCTTGTCAGCCACGGAACACCATGCTTACTGTGCGCAAAGTAAAAAAAATCAACTCAGGGTCACGCTAGTTTTTCATGGCTCCATCTTAAAGCATTCTGTTTTTTAATCAATCCCGTTACTTTTTGTGCTTGTTCTAGACCAATGCCGCTTCCTTCCAAAGCTTCCTGGCTTCCACGGTCTTCTGAAGAAGCCTTCCTCTCCTCTCTGGGCTGCTGAGTTATCCTTACCACGTGGAGATGTTTCATAATTCTCGAGGTCTGTTTTCGAGGTATACCTTCCCTTCCACTAACCTGTCCACTTCAGTAGGTCATTGTAATGACCTTTGCAAATACTGTACTTTAAGACAATTAATAACACTGTGAAGGAAATTCCCCAATTATTTCTATTTTGTTGTCAAAACTCTATAGAGTTTTTTCCCTCGGTGGAATTTCCATTGGCCTTGCAATACAAGTAGGCTAAGAACCACCAATATGTTTACAATATCTTAGACTTCCCCTTGGAAGGTATAGCCAGGTTTTCTGTCAACTTCCTGTGGCTTAACTGTAGCTCCTGCTAAACATAGGTTGGTTCGAAACCACCGCCTAGAAGCTGATCACACAGCACAGAGAGAGCGCTGCGCTGCAGGCAGCATGCTGGACTTGGGCTTTCACAGCGGGAGCCACCGCGGGCACCTCCTGTCCTGCGCCTGCCTGTGGGCAGCCGCACTTCTCCAGATACACAGAGGTTGAGGACAGAGTCCCCCGAGACACGTCAGCTCAGGACCAAAACTAAAATAGAAAGCTCCGTAAGACCTGAAGAATGTGATCGCTCCTGCTGAAGGCAGTCCCACAACACACGTAACTGCAGTGCCCACCCTGAGGACTCACACAGACGTGGTCACGGATTTGAAAGTTTCAAAGTCCCTCTTCTGAGGAAGAAGGAGGCAGGAGAGTAGTACAGCACGAAAAGCTGGGGCCCTGGAATTCTGCCTGCAAGACTTCAGCCCAAGCAAGTAATCTGGCGCTGCCACCAAGCTCAATCCATTGTACAGTTCATTGTAGAAGGCCTGCTAATCTCGTTACTCTGTGCCAGGTGGTGGGGCAGGTGTTAAGCCTTGGCACAGTACATGTGCCTACAAGGAGCTCACAGCATGGAGAGGCACAGGGGTGTCAAGGGGTGACCGAGCTAGGGGCCACAGTGACAGCAGCAGACAACTGTCCACGGTTACACTGAGCTTATAGGGTTAGGAGGGTTCTTCCTTTTAAGTAATATTATGCCTCTCCGAAAAAAAAAAAAAAAAAGAAAAAAAAAAAAGAACAGGCTGTTTACTCTTGTAACCAGAAGACACAGAAAAGAGATTTTCGGAGTTCAATGGTGAAACACACTTTGTCTTTAAAAGAAAAAGTTACAGCTGCAACAAACTTAAGCCATGATAGGTGTCCTCTAGCTAGGAATTTTAATTTCACTTACTATAACAGGAACTGTACATTCAGGAAACTAATGGTGACAGCTTGATTTATTAATTTTGACATATTTCTTGAGCTGAGATTACATTACAAAGAAGTGGAATTCTAAACAAGCCAGATCTTGCCTATATACTCAATCTTCAAATCAATAAGCCGGGGGTCTGTGCAACTTGCTTCTGCTGGAGAGGGACGTGGCGTGATCAGGGCGGGACGCAGACCTGCAACGCCTTCGTCCCCCCACATTCTCCACTGACCTACCACACATCTGCAAACCTACAGGAAGCCTCGCGCTTCACCAGACAGTAACAAAAGGGAAATTCAACTCAGAAGGTATTCGTGTTTGCACTGACAAGAAAAAAAGTTACTCTCTCCCAAAGAAAGTCCTTATTTGCTTTCACTTTACTTCCTCCAAAAGTACTATTAGAAAAGTAATGTACACAGAATATGCGGATTACTTTAAACTCTGTAAATATCCATGGAATATTACCTATAACTCTCTATTTGAATACAAACAACAGAGATACCCTGAAATGAACTAGCTCTGCCAGGGTTAATGAATGGCTAACTACCATGCACCTCCGGCTCTCCCCCTCTGAAGGCCCACCTTTGGGATTCTCAGGGCTGCCCCGAGCCCTCTGCCCACTGTAAGGGCTGCTACGACAGTACTGGGAGAAGCCCCATGTCGCAGACGTCCCCAGAGCAACCACAGCACCTTGACTGAACTTCTCTTGTGTTACTGACTGGGTAGAGCTGAAGTTTCCACATAGCTTCCCAGAAGCGTTCTAGATCAACGGAGAATGTGGACGGCCGCTGATATTCAGGTCTGCGTCCTGTCCTGTTGTGTGCACAGTTAAGGTGAGCGCCAGCACACCCCAGCCAGGCCCACTTCCCCGGACAAGCACCGAAGCTGATGGATGGCGCAGGACTGACCCTCACTAGCAGCAACAACCTACATGAAATCATCAGGGAACAGCCACAGCGCTCAGGACTCAATGGGCAGATATGCTGCTTCAGGCCTCTTGGGCAGAACAACATACCGGAGGAGCTAACAGCCTGCCTGTTCCGGGCTACTCCTGTCTAGGTATGAAGAGCCAAAGGCTCCACCTCCCTCTAAAATAGCATGGAGGAAACCAGCACGTTCTGAATGTTTAACAATAGTAAAATTAATATGAAACTGTATTTAAGATGAATAAAAACATTCACATTCAGATCTACAAAGCCTAATTTGGAATTTAAATTTTTTAATTATTTGCAAATATTATACTACGTAGATTGAAAAATAATTTAGATAGGAAAAAAACTACAATTTAGAATGTAATCAAATGGATCTTAAACATAAATGACTTTCAAAATTAATTATAGAACCCAAAACTTAGAGGCACCTTAATTTTCTCCTAGAAAGTCACTTTATTTTTATGAGTCTGCTCACAAATACGGTCAGGTAACTATACAGAATTTAGAGTCCTGTGTTGTACAAAAGGAGAGAAGGTTAGAATTTAGAGTCCTTCAACACAAGGATGATATCCATGCTCCACATGAAGTGACTGTCCAGCAAAACGTCCTTCAAGAAAAATGTGCTTAGTTCAGATGGAGACAACGAAGGGGCAGGACGAGCCCAAGAGATCTTCTTTTCTGCAGCACTGGGGATTTCACCCAGGACTCACATGTGCCAGGCAGTCACTCGCCCCCTGAGCTGCAGACCCAGCCCTCCGTGAGCGCTTTCCTGCAAGCATCTTACGTGTGGAGAGCATCTTGAACCGGTCGAGGTCCTTTAGACAGTCTACTGCAAACCCTTTCCTCCAAGCTCCTGAAAGGTTCTCAAGCGAGAGAGGCAGCAGGGTGCTGGAGAAGGACCTCGGCCTGGGAGCTCACAGGCCAACCACCCCAAATTCTACTCCGGCCCCTGAGCATAGCGGCTCTGCAAGGCTGATGGCAGCGTGACACTGACAAAACCTGCCCTGCACAATGGGCAGCACAGAGTGCCACGGCTCTCAAGGAGTGACCACCCCTGTCCATTTCTGCTGTGTGAAGGATGAATCCTAAGTGAATGTGATGACCCAACCCACCCACCTCATACATTTGATCTTGACGCGGACACGGAGCCTAACTGCTATGGGCCCCAACGTGCATGAAAACAGGACGATCCATCCAGGCAACACAATGGGGATCAACGGCCAACGACAGAGACTGGGTAGCTAACCCCCCACTTCTCCAAAATGACAGAGCCACCTGAGCGCTCCCAACTTCACTCCTCACAGTAACAGTGACCAAGGCACCACCCAGCTGGAGCCAGGATTCAGCCACAAGAACAGCGAAGCCCCAGCACACCCACAGTAAGACCACGGTGTTGTCTCAAGGTCTCTGCAAGGACAGAGCATGCCGAGCGAATGCTTTTGGGGACAGGCCTTCGTTGGCACAGGAAAGAAGCCAGGAGAAGGAGAGATATTCTCATGCTACAGGTTGAGCTCAGCCTTCATCCCCTCGAGAGTGTTTGCTCAGAAGTCAGCAGTGCCACTAGCAACTGCACAGGCCAGGGATACAACGGCGACTTCCTGCGAGCCCCAGTGCCCGGGACACAGCAACACTTGGGCGCACTCCGTGTTTGCTTAGGGTGCAACCTGACCCTGGCCTCAGTGGGGTATTGCATAAGCCTTTTAAGGGCACTGCATTTTGTTCCTATAAGAGGCCAGTCCAAACCAGCAACAAAAGAATAGTTCGACACCAGAAATACCACTGCTTCTGTGCTGCTCCAGAAAGGCAGCCTGGGTCATTAAAAAGGTAAAGTGTCTTATTCTCTTATCAACTTTCCTTCATAAACATGAGTCCAGTAATTTTCCAAGGAGGATCCTGCACTCCTGCAAGCTAGAGGCGAAGGAGAAGCAGCACAACTGTGCAAGCACGAGTCCTCTAGGAGTAACTCCATTAATGCCTGCTACACAGCGAATCCCCCCCATCCGGCACCTTAAAGGCGTCTACTGTCCTTCACATCTTTATTCTCCTGCTCTCCAGGCCACCTGACTTCTACTGACACATCTCCAAGTTTACGGACTCTGTCCTCTAATGTCTCCACTGAGTGTTAAGCAAATTCAGCAATTCCTTTTAATTTCAGATAACTGAGCTTCATTTCTAGAACTCCATTTGGTTTTTTTTTTTAATTTATTTTATTTATTTATCTTTGTGTGTGTGTGTGTGTGTGTGTGTGTGTGGCCAGCTCAGCCCACCAGGGGGCGGGGCTGGCTGGCATGTGGTGCTGGGGGATTGAACCGTGGTCCCTGTGCTTTGCTAAGCTTGTTCTAAGTAGGTGCTTTAGACCACTCAGCCATCTCACCAGCCCTCCATTTGGTTTCATTTCTAGAACTCCATTATACTTCCTATTTTTCTGCTGAGATATCCTGTCTTTCATTCATATGAAGTATATTTTCCCTTATATCAGACAGCTAAGCGTCACCATCAACTTGCGGCATGACATCCAGCAAGGTAAGAGTCACACACGCTGTTAGGGGGTGTGTGGACGGTCGTGCGGCCACGGCCTGGGGTCTGGCCCTCTGCCCCATCCCTGCTCTGTCTCTGGAGGCCACATGATTGGCTGTCCCCTGCCAGCCTTCTGCCGTGCTGTTTCTGCCGTGGAGTCCACTGACTACAGACTGAGCCTCAGAACCCACGAGCCAAGTGAGCCCCGGCCCTCCAGTAAGCTGTGGATGCCGGGTATTTGGATCCAGCAAAAGGCAAAAGCAACTAATACAGCAGCTTGAGCTACAATGACTGTTTTAAAGCCCTTGTCAACATATACGTCACATCACGGTCACCTTTCATTGATTACATGTTCTCTTGAGAAGGAGCCTCATTCGTCTGTATGCCAAATGATGTTTGTATCCTGGATACCATGAATGCTCGCTCTGCTATGGAAATTCTGGATTCTACTACATTTCTTGAAAAAGCACTGGTAGTTTTGTTTTTACAGGACATTATCTTATTTAGATGATGTAAAGCTGTCCATGGAAGAACAGCGGCTCAAATCTCGGTAAAATGATTCTGCCTTTAGCTCAGCTGGCGAGACAGAGCCTGCCCCAGCTCTGCAGGATTCAGGCAACAGCAAGGAGTGGGCGGCTCAGGCACACACTCTGAGGCTCACCACACCTGAAGTCCCCAGCACTTTCCAGGGGCTGTGGTTGTCCCCCAGCTGTCCTTGATTCTTCAAGCTAGGAAAAATTATTGGTTCTCTATCACTTTCAACTGCCCAGAAGGGCAAATACGGTGCCACTGCCTTTTCCTAATGTCAATTTCACTCCAGAATTTGCCTTGTGTGTCAAATCTTAGTGTCTTCACAGAGCTGTCTCTCTCCAGGGTTTATAACTGTTAAGTCCAGTAACAGCTTCCTTAGCTATTGATAGGAGGAAACCTATACTTCTTTCCCTCAAAATGTCTCACTTTTTCTTACAATGTCATGAGTCACAAATTCAGGACAGGTCTTGCCTGAGCTAAGTGGCATCGCTGGGCAGGCACGGCACCAAAGCTGCATCTATGTCCAAGAGTGCTTCCTTCATATGTCAGGTGTTCTTGACCAGACTCCCTCTCTATTCACTGCCTCTCATCTCCAGAGCTTTTCCACACAAACGTCACCAAATCATAGCAAAAAGGATCTCAGGGTATCAGCACTTCTTACATGGTGACTGGCTTCAGAGAAGCTAGAAATAAAAGCTGCCGGTAAATGAAAGGCTCTGCTAGAAATGGTACTGGATCACTGCCGCCATGATTTTTTGCTCAGAGAAGAGCAAGGCCTGGGTGGATTCAAGAGAGTGGAGAAACAGAGGCCAATCCCTAAAGGGGGAGTGGCAAAGCCACGCTGCAGAAAAATACATACAATGACTCACATTTTTGTTCACTTCTTAGAAAACATAATCTGAGGGGCCAGGGAGATGGCTCAATAGAATAAGCGCTACCCTGGCAAGAGCAAGGGTCTGAGTTCAATACTCGGTTCCGCCAAAAAAAATAAAAATAAATAAATAAATAAGAATCTGCCACAAACTTGCTATAATGGATGCCACCCAAAATAAAACTTCAGGAAGGCACAGGAACTAGCCCATGCACGCCATGTGGTCTGATCTTCCTACAACCTTTTATAGCCGTCTCACATAATCGGCATAATCAGAACTATTACGTACTTCCATCCAGCACAGACGGTTTCCAAAAACAGTCTACTGGGCTCTCAAAGATTTAAGACTCAATTCATGTCCACTTCAAAACATCTCCAAGAGGCCAGGGAGATAGCTCAGAAGAATAAGCGCCTGCCTGGCAAACACAGAGTTCAGAGTTTAATCCCTCGTACCACAAAAAAAAAAAAAAAAAGACGACAGTTAATTTCAGACTGGGCATGGTGGCACACACCTGTAATCCCAGCACCTGGGAGGCTGAAAACAGGCTGATCACTACAAGTCCGATCTGTGTAGTGAGACCCTGCAGACCCTGTACTAAATCCACCTAAAAACAAAACAAAACAAAAAATCAAAACATCTCCAAGAAAGGGCTTCTGATGTAATCCTTCATAAATGTAGGCCACTGGCATAAGGTTGTTCTTCTTAATAGCCAACAATAACTTATGACTTTTCAAATCCCTAGGATGTGCTGACATTCTTTCTAGGGTTACTGAACACTTATTTTCATTCGCTGTTCAGTAAGTGACATTAGAGTATCTATGTGCACAGGCTGTGGACAAGCGCTGGGGACTGCCAAGACAGAAGGCCTCTCAACACACTCAGAACAAAGACAAAATGAAACTACACAAATACAGACTCTAATATTTGTGTGAAAAATATCTACTACATACTATTTTATGTAATACGTTATATAAGATATAGATAGATGCATGCGCATGCACACACACACACACACACACACACACACACACATCTTCCCAATACCTTAAAGCACCTCAAGGTCTTACTCCAAAATGAATGTAAGTTATAAATGCCATATTCTAATGAAGCCATGTGTATATGACACAAGCTAAGACGCTATCTTACCTTGTCTTGGTTGTCTTTATTCTTGTAACACAGATTTCCAATCAGGCGAATGAGATGAGACTTAAGCCCCTCTGCCATGTTGGAGACGTCTCCTCCTGCTCTTACGCAAGCAGAGCTACTGAAGATACCCGGAGCATCATTTCCAGTTACATGAATCACTCGCAGAAGATCTAGAGCCGAAAGAGTAACCGTCACACTCCACAGGAAAGCTAGTTTTAGTACTTGGCACTATACCTCCATAGCATAATTTTTAGGTTTTGGGGACAGATGCCATAATGATTATTCTGACTTGCATTTTTATTTATTCACAAAGAATAACTAAAAATTTTCCAGCATCTTTCTTATAGAGCTTTTCGATTCTAATTCCTTCATGTCAGAACTCATCTCCTAGAGAGGCAGCTAAGCCTAGGTACCAGTATGTTTCTGTAGTGACCCACTAGGGCAAAACCAAGAGCTTTTGCTTGCTCGAGGGCCACCTGTCGGAGACTGGGCGTGCTGAAATAGCTCAATCAGAAGAAATAACACGGTCACCCCCTGAACACCTAGAGCGGCCTCAGACCGCAGTCTTCCAGCAGGTAAGGCAAGGCACGCTCCCTGTCACCTCATTACCCTCACGCAAACCTACGAAAAGCAGACGCCACCTTCCCAATCTTACATGGAAGAAATCGGGCCCAGAGAAGCTAGCATGCTAGCACAACTGGGGCAGCAACCCAGGTGGTCACAGTGACCCCAGGCTGGGGAGGGTTGATTCTGCTGATCACCAAGAGCACGGCATTCAGCACCAATGCGGGATGGACTCCCCCGCCTGCCACGACACACGGCCACAGCAGCTCACCTTTGCCAGTGGATGGGCCCCCGAGAGGAAGAAATGTCTTTTTCAAAGGCAATACGATAGAGTGATGGGCTAACTATACAAGATAGGTCCTATCTGTATATTCTGCAAATAAGTTGCTAATAAAGACAGTGACACTTTAAATGGCTTCTTATTGAAAACAATTTTCTTACAAGACTATGATATATGTAAAACACTTTTATGTGTTCAATAAATGTAACTGGGAAAAATTTACCATCAAATCTTACAAAACTACATTAGTTAAAAAAGAAACACCTCAGTCATAAACTTCCGCCCCACAGCCTGACTGTCACACACTCCTGCAGGAACATCTACTGCAGGGACCAGAGGGCAGGCCCGCTGTGCTCAGTGTACCAAGCAGGTGCCGGCCTCAGCCGAGAGGGGAGCAGCGGGCCTACCACGCCATCCCAGCACGCTCCATGTCCACAGCCTGAGCCTTACTGCAACACCCCAATTTCTCTCAAACACAAACACACAGAAAATCTCAAACTGAAAATTAATGATCTGTGTTTGGATTTATATTACTATGTGACAAACTAAAGACTTGTAAACTGAAAATGGTGCATGGTATTTCACTCACCGATCACTCCTTCCAATAAGCCAGGAAAGACCTGCAGATAGCCCAGCAGCTCAGTATTGGCTGTCATTTCACACAGCACATCTAGAAGCCTGATTGTGGCCAGGACTTCCTACAGAGACAAGGAAAAGGGACTTTGAAGTAAATGTGGAGCTAAATGATTTCGGCGCTACGGGCAGTGGCAAGAGTAAAATGTTACAATGAACATTAAAGTCAGTGCACGCTTACAAACACATCTAGAGAGAGCAACACGTAGAACAAAGAGAGTTATTACAGATGTACTGGGACAGACATTTTTACTAACAACAGACATCTGCTGTGGAGAATGCAAGATTATGTGTTATTACTGCCTTCCTGGAGCAAGCATCAGAAAAGTTCTTATTCAAGCAAAAATACCTTCCTACAGCGGGATAAGTGCTCAAAATTACTAGCTACGCCTACATAACATTGATACAAATACTTTCTTTTTGCAGTGCTTCCAGTATGCAAGTTCTACTGTAAAGATGCAAATGTCCCACAAAATACATTAATTATTTCTTGTCCACAGGAATCCAATGAAGTGCTGTGGTTAAAAAACTCTGGTTTCAGGGATGTAAGATTATTTCACACACACACACACACACACACACACACACACACGCACGCACGCATGCTGGTAGGTTGGAAAACACGGTATGATTTGTTTTTCTGTTTTGTGTTTAATTTATTTATTTATCTATCTGGTACAGGGTCTCACTACACAGCTCAGACTCATAGTGATCCTCCTGTCTTAGTGTCCCCAGAACTGGGATTACAGGCGAGTGCAACCACGCTCAATTTTGGTGGCCAGCACAGTGCACCAGGGTCCTGGGGCCAGTACAACATGCAGTACTGGGGATCAAACCTGGCTCTTTGCATTTGCTGAGCAGGTGCTTAGACTGCTGAGCTAACTCCCTAGCCCCAAGATAGTACAATTTGAAAATATTAGCTTATATAGCTACTCAAATAATTTACATCAAATAAAACGTACGATCAAGGAACTACCAAGTGTCAACTGCATGGCATTAAGTATTCTTGGATAAAACTTTTAAAACATAATTTTTCAAGAGACTTTAAACCCTGCTTTTGGGGGCCTGGCCCTAGCTCAGGCCTTTAAGTGGCTGCTTCCACAAAGCTGTCAGCCTCAGGTTGCTGGAGTTCGAACCTCACACCTCTCC
>NW_004524729.1:2515857-2538480 GCF_000260255.1 Octodon degus | reverse complement strand
CACTTGCCTGGCAAGCACAAGGGCCTGAGTTCAATCCCTGGTTCCACAAAAATAAATAAATAAATAAATAAATAAATAAATAAAATTTTAAAAAGCAGAAAAGGTTATAGTGAGTTGCCCAGGCTGGCCTCGACTTTGAGATCCTCCTGCCTCAGTCCCTCGTGCGGCTTAGACTGCAGGTGTGAGCCACTATGCTCAGTGAAACAACCCAATTTTAATACCCTTTATCTTAATCACAACTTTTCACTGGCTAATTAGAGTGAAAGGATCTAAATTCAAGGTTTGAATTAGCACCATGAAAGCCCTGAGCAAACTCATGAACTCCGCAGGGACTCTGCATCTTCTTCAGCTCCGTGGGTCGCTGCCCATACCACCTCTCCTCGAGAAACGCTTGGTGGCTGCGAGGCGTGGGACACGGCAGGCCCAAGGTGAGCCTGGACCACTGTCACACACGGCACAGCAGAGGGAATCGAAAAGGATGTGCCCGGCCGGGGGCCATCAGCTGTGACAGCACCTTACGACATCTCGAAGAACCACAGTGGCCTCCACCAGACTGAAAGCAAGCCAAGCAGTTTTAAAACTATGGCTTCAGGATGATCATTAAATGTCACCTTTCCAGTGCTGCCACAAAATGAGCCAATTGATTCGAAGATCTGTAATCAATGGGAACAGAAATAAAGCATCTATCGTATCTCTCCTCACCCAAATGTACCCATGTAACCTGGCACTGAGCAGGGGGTACTTCTCTTAGACGTTCCTGCCAGAAAATAAGTAACGAGTGGCCAGAGGCAGAATGCAATTACTTCGCAGTCTCCAAAGACAAACAGCTTGGTAAGCATTAAAGACCACTCACCCCACTGAGGAAAAGACAACCAAGTATTAGGTGCCCCTTATGAAGTGCGTCACAATGATAAAACAGACTACAAAAAACAAAAGCAACATACAAGCCCAAATCTCAGTGTGCCTCTGGATCTACTGAGCCTGCCCCGCCAACCAGGGCGAGAGGCGAAGCCAGCTATGACCGCAGACACTCACCACACTGGAGCTGCAGCAAAACTCTGAGCAAATACTGAGCCAGTTTCTCCTACAAAAAACTAACAAAGGGGAGAGGAAAAGGGGACAGACTGGGGCTGAAGGGAAACCAAAATACTAAAGGACAGTGGAGACTTATCAATGAACTGCAAAGTGAAGCCCTTATTTGCTCAACAAAATGTACTGAAAAAATTTATTTGGAAACGAGGGAAATCTGCATACTGTGTACCTGACCTGACATGCTGTTACTAGTGCTTTAGACATGCGAGGCGTATTGCCCGTGGGTCTGAAGCGGCCTCATCCTCCCGAATGTCTCATGCAGCCCATGAGGGCTGGTTTCAGGTAGGGCACCGGTGGGCACAGGTGGACCCATGAGTGGCAGGCGGAGCACAGTGTGCCCGTGCACGACCTGAGGGCCCCGGCAAGGCCAGCACTGTGGCAAGCATGGGGCACACAGTTCCCACATACTTTTTCTCTATTTGAAATTTTCCATGCTAAAAAGCCAAAAATAAAATTAAAGGTTTGGAAAAAATGACCTGGAAGATTCTTCCTATTTCCTAGAACCTATGATAACAACCCAAGTAAACCCAAAAGATCACTGACTAATCCCCACTTGAAACATTGCAATTTTAATCATTAAAAATCTCTCTTTAGGGCTGGAGAGATAGCTCAGAAGACTAAACACCTGCTTAGGCAAGCATAAGGACCTGGGTTCAATCCCCGGTACCACATGCAGCACCAGACCCAGAACCCCAGGTGTGCTGTGCCGGCCACCAAAACCAAGTGTGGTGGTGCATGCCTGTAATTCCAGCACTGGAGAGGCTGAGACAAGAGGATCACAAGTCTGAGCTGCGTAGTGAGACCCTGTACCAAATAAATAAATTAATTAAAAGAAAATAATATAAATAAAAAGGAAGTATTATGCATAAATTATACTCTTCATCAATAGTGGTATGAAAAAATACTATTTTTCCCTACACATCCATGTTCCAAGTGCCTTCTGCACCACAGCTACCAAGATTTTTTTTTTTTTTTTTGGGCTGAACCAGGGATTGAACTCAGGCCCTTGTGCTTGCCAGGCAAGCACTTATTCTACTGAGCCATCTCCCTAGCTACTATAACTAAAGCAGGGACTGAAGGACTATACCAGAATGCAAAGCCCACCCCAAGGACAACTGCCACGGCACTTGTGGGTCAGCACACAGGAAGGTACGAAAGTGATTTTTAAGCTTTCAGGGAAGAGGCAAGGCTCACGACAGGTGGACAAAATCCAGTAAGCTGAAGCTTGAACCTTACAGGTGACATACTACAACACACAGAAACATACAAAAACCTGGAAATAAGTACATGTGAAATAGCACAAGGATGAGAACAAGCACATGATCAAGAGAGCCCACGGCTGCTTTCAGAAAGAAACAAATGCATGACCTGGAGGATTTTAAGGCCACACAAGTGGACAAGGTAAAATGAGAGGCTGTAGATTCAGTGATTTGCATCTCCCGGGCACTGCGTTAGGGGCCCTTCACTCAACTGCTCATCCTTAAGAGTGCAGTCGCCAACCGTGAATGCAGGGGTCGCTGGGAGAGCAGCTGAGGAGCCAGGCCACAGCTCCTGCTGATCCCCATGCGGACATACGCAGCCACACGTGGGCGCACCTCCAGATGTGTCCCCACAGGTGCTCAGAAGCCAGCATGGCCAGGTCCTGCTCACCGCTGGGAAGCGGGCATATTTAAATACAACACAGGCATCTTCTATTTATTTATTTATTTATTAAATTGAGAAATAAATATGAATGAGACAGTTTCACAGCTGATTAATAGGACAGTTTTGATAATCAATACATTGTACATTGTTATCTTCTTAGTGGTTATCCATACTACAAGAAGCAGACAGGATTTCCTGTCCAAACACTATTAGTACACCTCTTTCTTCTCATTGAGTTAAGCGAACGCAGCTGTATATTTATCCTAACTATTTTGTATATATAAATACAAAATGATCTTTCCTTTGTATCCCTTTTTTTGTCCTGTCAGAGGTGGGTATTCTATTGGCATCTAAATACTAAGGTGTTTGAATTCAGCTAAACAATCCAACACTGTCTAGCAGTCTATAATATTAGTGGGTCATCCTCAGAAGTTACTGACTCGAGCCTTGTACAGCTCATCGTATTAATATGGATTTACTTTATATACCTCGTTTTTATACTTTTCTGCTGGATGGTTAAGACCAAGATAAAACAAGACCTATGTAACAAGAAATGTAACTTTTGTATCTGATAAGGTGAGTCAAGTATGCCCAGGATTTATCCTGTAGCCTTGTACCACACCTTGTAGATCCTTTGTCAGTGTCAGCCATGAGGACTGTCATTGCTTGACCAATCTGCTCTCTGTGAAAAGTGGCATCTTCTTAAAAACTATGTTTTCCCTCTGCCAGCCTAAGGTGTGGCACATCTGCATACTAACATATATGGGTCATGACTAGGCACAGTAATACATTCCTAAAGGCAAACTATTTTGGGTTTTCAAAAGAAAACCACTTACAGTTTTCTATACCATTTACATATAAATAACTCCTTTCACATTGTGGGAACAACTATCTGAAGGAAAAATGAAAAGTTTCTTAAATATGAAAAACTACATCTGATAACTTCTCACTAGGATACTGAAATCACTTTAAACCAAGTCCTGTGAAGAGCTGAAGCCGTGATATGACAAGTATTAGGCATTATTGTCTTTCCTGTCTCCTAGACAATTAACTTTTTCAACTTTTTTGAAGCACAGCTCACTGCTCCTCCTGCTGGAAACAAAGGCAAACCCATCCCCAGGAAGGAACAGGAAGCCAGCATGCAAGACCTCCTTCCTGTCCATCACAGAAAATGAGGACTCAGACTCTGGCAGGTCAGTGACACCTAATCTGCTCTTCAGGACACAGCAGAAGAACACCGGCAGCAAGTGGCCCTGAGCCAGGGCACAGGCACAGGGAGGGACGTGCTCTGCTGGCAGAACAGTCATGGTCAGGCTGCGCTGACAACAGGCAGCCCCATGTTCAGCGGTGGCTCTCCAGGACACGACACGCTCACTGCTGTGTGCTCTGCTCCTTCACACCTTGGTGGGGCTGCGTGTCCACCCCAGATTCAGTCCTCCTGACCTGTCCCTCCTGTCACCAACAGGGAGAGCAATTACTCCTCTGCCTGACCGTTCCTACTGGCACACAAATGACCTCTCATCGCTTTTAAGACGTGCTGAGAGCTTAATAAAGCATGTTCATAAATGCACAGAGTTGTGTCGAGGCACGTGACCAGGCATAACACTTCTACTACCCAAGAAGTTCCCCCATCCCCTGGGCAATTAGTCAGTCCTAGGTGGCCTGCAACCTGTTTGTGTTCCAGATCACCAGGACTGGCCTGCCACTGCGCCTCAGAGTGGAACGAGGCAGAACCTGACAGCCTGTTCTCTACTCTAGCCGCCTCAGCTGGCACCTTCATGATTTGTCCCTGTTTACCTGAAGTGCTTTGTGTGGCTGATCTGTTTGCCAAAGACAGAAGAATTCTGAATTTAGCTCAGAAGGGAAAGAAGGAGGGAAGGAGGGAGGGAGGGAGGGAGGGAGGAAGGGAGGGAAGGAGAGAGGGAGGAAGGGAGGAAGGGAGGGAGGGATAAAAATACAGAGCAGCTGCCAAGTGAGAACACAGTAAGAGCTGCCCAGCTTCCGTATCCTTTGAAGGGACAAGGCCTACATAGTCGAAGATAGGCTAGAAAAGAAGAGAAAGCACCGTAAGTGCTTAAACAAGCGGGGCTGAATGGGGACACTCCTACACTGGACAGGAGAAATCAACTTCCTAGAAGGCAGCTGGGAAACGCATGCCAAGGCTTTTCATCCGCATATACCTTACACCCAGCAAGTCCGCTGCCAAGATGAAATCCTAGGTCAGCAACAGGGGAAATGCGCAAAGTTACAGTTACGCGGCCATGTGCTGCAGCACAAGCGGCATGGCTCACAGGTCTAACTACAAGGGGTGGGTCAAATAAATTGTGAACAGTTCTTCACCTGGAGTGTTGTGCTGGCCTTCCAAAAAAGACAGTCACAGAGCCCTGATCACTCCATGCGCCAATGCCCGCCCCGGGGAGCCTACAGCCCAGCAAGCACAGGGCACACAGCAGACGGCACGGAAGACGCCACTCTAACAGACCTACGCCCCGTACGCATGCTCCCACCTACTGTCATCTGCCTCCACCATGCATTAAGCAGAATGACAGGAATAAAGGTGCTGTTCCCCCTTACCGGGATCTTCTATAATATAATACATTACTTCTACAGTAGCTTTCAAATCTTTTAAGAACAAATAGTCACAGAGGACGGAGGTGAGTTAGAAAACCTGCTGTCCCCCCTGCTCCGGGACAGTGACACGTGTCCTCACCTCATCCTCAGCGTGCTGCTCAGAGGTCAGCTTAAGCACAGACCTGCACTGGTCCACGAAGGAGCTCGCAATCAGCTCGGCGTGGTGCAGAAACACGGAGATTTCATCCTTGGTCAGCTGTTCATCGCTCGCCAACTTGGCAATCATGAGGTCTAACAGGGTCACCCTGGGAAGCAGAGCGCATCCTCGTGAACAGGTAATAATGGGACATGCATGATGCCAGATACATAGATGCAAGCGTCCTTAGGGGATATTCCTATTTTATGTCCCTTACCTGACTAAAATGTCTAGTTAGGAAAAACGTTGTATGAATAAAGCAATCCTTCACTAATTACCTGTTTTTCAAAATACTGAATTCTATATATGACTAAGTTATACAGAAGTAAGAACTGTCTAGTACACTTTTTATATCTACTACTTTTAGGATGGAAATAACCCAAAAGTTGAGAAACACTTAAAAAAATTTAAAAATTAAAAGAAATTAAAAATTTAAAAAAAAAAAAAAAAGAGAGGCACTGCCAGTTGAAGTTGGATGGATACAGCCACAGTACCACCGACAAAGTGAAGTGGGTATCACTCACTACCTAAACCAAGCTCAGCATCTCACATGTGTTACCCATGTGACACTCATAAGACCTCCAGACGTGAGTCCTGCCCTAGCCTCTCTGGCAGATTCCACTCAGTGGGCCTTCTGTTTGTTTGTTTGTTTGCGGTACTGGGGATTGAACTCAGGACCCTGTGCTTGCCAGGCAAGCACTTATTCTACTGAGCTATCTCCCCGGGCCCATCAGAGAGAGGCACTGGCCAAGAGACTGAACTACTTGTTTGGCAGCCTTCCTTTACCTAGGAAAAATCAGCCATACTCACGGCAATCTATGCAGCATAAATCATATGAGACATCTGCTCAAATTCTCATTTATATTCTAGAAAGGATCTGAGTAACTAAAACACTTAGCAAATGAAGAAAAATACGACAAAATTATGCACCTCTTGCCAAAGGAAAACATGTATTGCTTACTGCTTCAAGTAAGAAAGAAAACCCTAATGAATATTTTCTGTACTATTTTTTTTAACTTAATGCAGTAAACAACTCATATTTTCTTCTTTTTTTTTTAATTTCTGCTTTTTTTCTGTATTTTAGGGAAGGGTCTACAGGGTGTTCAGGGTCTCACTACTACAACGGACTTGTAATGATTCTCCTCTTTACAGCCGCCCAAGAGCTGGGGTTACAGGCGCACACCACCCTGCCCAGTCTCACTCTCTCAGTGTGCCCTGGGGGTGGGGCCCACACGGCAGGCCCAGGGATCGAATCCCCAGCCCCTGTGCCTGCTTACAAGCACTTTAATCTGCTGAGCTATTTGGTCAGTTCACAATTCATATTTTTATTTACTACTTTAAATATGATGTACAAAACACATAGGTTTGGCCTTCAGATTTGTGTTGTAGTGAGCAAAAATAATTACACCTAAAGCCAGGACACTGAGGCAGCCAGGACACAACTAGTGGCACCTGATCCACATTTCCGTTCTTCATCATGCCATTTTCATCAAGGGACTGCCATGTCCATCCCCTTTCGGCAGACGAAATGAACTTCTAAAAAGATCAGGTAACTTGTCCCAACACTGAGCAGGCCAACCAGACCCGCCCTTTCCCAGGGCACACGTAGGTGATGATCTGAACACCACCACGCTGCCCACAGGGCAGCTCGGCCAGGATGTGGGCCACTCAGCAGCAGGGCCCTGAACAGGCGCAGGGAGGCTCCCGTTTGTATGAACCCCATGGTATGCACTGATCTGGAGTCCACCATCAGAACTTTCTCACCGAACAATCTGCCCAAACAGGCCCCTGTGCCCCAGAGACCACCAGCAGGTGCTACAGGAATAGTCTTATATTAAGACACGGTCAACCAGTCAGACCTGTGACCCTAGCAGGCTGGGGCACAGCCCGGGCCCTACAGGCACTGAGACTGCCTGGGCCTTCTGCTGCATGCTCAGCTGAGCAGCTGCCATGTGTCTCGAGGGTTTTCCACTGAAGTTCTTCGTTCCAGCCACACCACGTGGGAAGGGCTCTGAAGACCTTCCCAGCAGTCCTGATCCGCTGGACTTTATTCATTCCATGGGGCAGGGGTCCCTGTTCACCACCGCCTTAATCCTTCCAACCCCGCTATCTGCCAAAACTCTATTCCACATAACACACACTCCTGGAGGAGGCAGCAGGATCTCAAGGCCGCCACTTCACCCAGATGCTGCTGGCTTCTGCCAACCCCCCCCCCCCCCCGCGCTCGCCCCGCAGGTCATACTGAACACACAGGGCCCTTCCTTCAACACTGAGAGAAGTGGCTCCGGTGACCCCGTGGCCCCGGGGCCTGAATTCCCTCCCACCTGGCTCAGTGTGCCCAGGAGCCCCCCAACTCCCGCATTTTCCCTCAGCCGCTGCATGGTTCCTAGCTTTTTTCTTGTCCTGTGTCCCTTCTCCTCATGCAGGCTCCACAAGGCCAGGGTTTCCTGTGTGATGTATTCAGTGGGTACTTAGTAAATACTTGGTGAATGAACTAAAGCACTTTTGTTGGCCAAGCAGAGCTCAGACTGGACCTCCCCACTCAGGGCTCACTCCCACTGCTCTCTCCTGAGGATCTGAAACTGGAAGGCTCAGTGTTCCCCCAAACACATCCCAAGCTGCCCCTGCACTTGCTGGAGCCATTGCTTCACTCGGAGAATGCCCCGCCCCTGGCAAGGGCCCAGCAGAGCCACCTGCCTACAGGATGGGTGCTGTGTGCTGCCAGCCTCTGCCTGTCCTTCAACAAAACAGAGCGATGCTGTGACCACAGGAGGAGACTGAAATTACTCCATGAAGCGAGGAAAATAATAAAACTTTGATTAAAAACTACAAGGACGTCTGGAGAGATACCTCAGCGGTCTAAGCACCTGCCTGGCAAGCGCAGGACCGGGGTTCAATCCCTAGTACCACATGCCATGCCAGCCCCAGAACCCCAGGTGTGCTGTGCCAGCCCCGGAACCAGGGTGGTGCAGACCTGTAATCCTAGCACTGGAGAGGCTCAGACAGGAGGATCACTACAAATATGAACTGTGTAGCAAGACCCTGTACCAAATAAGAAAGTAAAGAAAAAAATAAATACTACAGGGACGTAAAAGGTTTTATAGTCTTTCTACTGTGCTAAGGCACTATTATCTTTGGTATTTTAGGCCCCATTTTCTTTTTCTTTTTTTTTTTTTTAATTTTAGGACAGGATCTACAGGGTCTCACGGACTCATAGTGATCTGCCTGTGTTTAGCCTCCCAAGAGCTGGGATTACAGGCACGCGCCACTACGCCCTGTCTCAATTGCCAGCGCAGCACGCCTGCGGGCAGGGCTGACACGGCACACCAGGGAGCGAACCCCAGCCGCTGCTTCTGCCTAAGCAGGCGCTTTAATCCACTGAGCTATCTGGCCTAGGCCCCATTTTCCTTCATCCTAAGTGGTCAGATATATTTTTAAAACTGCTAGCATAATTAAACTGCTTCTATGGTCATATATGTACAAAAGGTGCAAGTCCGCAGCCAGAATGTTCCTGGTTGGTGTTTGCTGAGACAGCAGCTCACGGCTGGAAGTCTGATTGAGACCAGGCAGCTGCTCGAGGCACGACCCAGGCAGTCCGACCAGCACCCCATCCGGTCTCGCAAAGCTGAGGGCCTGGTCATCACGCATGCGTGCAATAGCACGTGGTGACTGTGACACCCTAAACACGAGGGTCACAGAAGCACGCTCACCGGTGGCTAGGAGAGATCATCTCTCCTCTTAAGGGACGCCATTCAGATAAGCCCATGCTGTGTGCTGTTGGGTGTTGCAGCTTTCTACCAGGACGTGAACATCACCTACACTTGCCTTCGGCTGCAGGCAGCACTGCACTGCAGTAAGCAGCCCAGACTGAAGCCAGGTAGCCAGGGGGGATTCCTGGCCTTGTAGCGTGGCAGCAGGGGCAGCCACGCAGCACCCTCAGTGTCCTCAGCGCCCAGGTCCACCGGGCAGGTCCACTGTGAGCACAGGCCTTCCGGGGCGAAATGACAGAGGCACTAACAACTGTAAGGTACTTGGAGCAGGAGTCCTGTACAAACTTCTTAAGAAAGAAAAATACAAATGCTTTTACTGGTAAATGTATTTCTAGTAAACGCAAAGAGGGAGCCATTCTTAAAGTGACTTTAAAAAGCACTTAGAACCAATATTAAGTAAGATCAATTCGATGTTACATTTCTGACTTACCACATCCCTCTCATAAAATTCTGGAAAAAATGGGGGGGGGGGCCCCTTATCCCAGAATACCATGTGAACATCTCAATACTCCCAACAGGGTCACAACTTTATATCTGGTGCCCAAGGACAGCAGAGCTTCCCTGACTCCCGTCCCTTCCTCCTAGAATCCCAGCCTTCTGCTGGCCACAAAACACAATGCAGCACAGGGGCACAGAAATCTCTGTTGTCCCCAAACCCCAGGGGCTATGACTACCTTTCACTCATACAATGACTCCACAACATCACTATAACCTAGACACAAAGTACTACCCAGAAAGGCAGTAATCTTCTCTCGGATAGTAATGCATTGGACAACCTTAGTGTTCTCAGCATTTACCGTAAGAAACTCAACCAATGTGAGTTCAATGAAACCTTAGATAAAAGAGCCAGGAACCATAGCGCAAGCCTACACCCAGCTTCTCAGAAGGTAGGAGTGGGAACCACACGTTCAAGGGCAGCCAGTGCATCTTAGCAAGACCTTGTCTCCAAAAAAATAGGTGGCAGGTACCCTGGGGACATAGCTTAGTGGGAGGGACTCCTTAGTTTTGAACCCAGTATGGTACCAAAAAGAAAGAAAAAGTGAAAGGATGAATCTCCATTTTAATATCCTCAAAGATTTTTTGAACAATAAAAAGGCCAAGGAGATAGCTCAGTAAAATAAGCGCTTGTTTGGCAAGCACAAGGTCCTGAGTTCAATCCCTGGTACCACCAAAAAAAAAAAAAAGCTAGTCTAGGCTACATAGTAAGTTCAAGGCCAACTTGAGGCCAAGGACTGGCCAAATAGCTCAGCAGATTAAAGTACCTGCAAGCAGGCACTGAGGCCGGGGCTTTGATCCCCAGGCCTGCCCCAACCCTGGGGTGTGCTGAGAGGCAACTGAGACTGGGCGTGGTAGTGCACGCCTATAATCCCAGCTCTTGGGAGGCTATAAACAGGTGGATCACTATGAGTCCAATCTAGTAGTGAGACCCTGAACACCCTGTAGACCATTCCCTCAAATAAAAAAAAAAAAAAAAAAAAAAAAAAAAAAAAAAAAAAAGAATAAAAAGGTTTTTTTACATTATCTCCAATATATATAATTATAGGTAATTTACTACTGGCAAACCAGGTATTAACCAGTATCAAAGCTTAGTCAGGGGCAGGCCAGACAGCTCAGCAGACTAAATTGCCTGCTTGGGTAGACAGCTACACCCAGAGTTTGATCCCTGCATGCCGTCCCACCCCCCAGGGCACGCTGAGATGGCAATTGACACTGGGCGTGTGTGCCTATAATCCCAGCGCTTAGGAGGCTGAAAACAGGAGAATCACTATGAGTCCCATCTACATAGTGAGACCCTGTAGACCCTGTCCTAAATAAAAAAAAAAAAAAAATTAAATTAAAAAATAAATAATCTTAAAAAATGCGTAGTCAGTTTCTGATTTTTTAAGAGAAAAAAACAAATTCAAGAGGGTGCTCTCAAATATTCTTACCATATTCAACAGGCTGATCTTGCAAACCCCTCTCTGGAGACCAACCACTCTAGAAGAAAACTACAGAATGGATGCCCTGCTGTCAAATACAGGACGGAGAACTCAAACCTAACGATCTGAAACCAGCATCCATGTGGACGCCATCCATCAGTGGCTCAATGGATAAATAAAATAGGGTGTGGGAAAGTGTGTCACAGAGGACACGAAGCCGAGCTAGAGCTGTGACAAGAGAAGTGAACCCCTTGGACACAGAGATGGTAGAGGTGATAAAACTTCCTAAGCAGGGTGACCTGGGAAGTTCAGGGAGAAGAGCCGAGCGTAGCTCTGAGGATCCCACCACCCAGCAGATGATATTAACCAGGCCATGAGTTAACCCTTTTATTGAGGAGTAAGGCAAGGCATTCACTCACATATGCCTTCATTGAAAAAAGTTTTAATTTTTAAAGCACCTGCTCCATGCCCAGCACTGTGAACACATGAGTGTTGGAGAAAAGGAATGATTAAGTCCCTGCCTGGGTGGCCCTAACCTAAAGGCATGAGCAGGGCCATACCCGGAAGGGACAGTTGTGGAACAGAGTGGCATCATTTTAAAAATATCATTTGGGGGCTGGGGAGATGGCTCGGCAGTCTAAGTGCCTGACTGGCAAGCACAAGGACCCAAATTTGATCCCTGATACTGCATGCTACACTGGCCCCAGAACCAGGTGTGGTGGTGCACGCCTGCAATCCCAGCACTGAAGAAGCTGAGACAGGAAGATCACTACGAGTCTGAACTGAGTAATGAAACTCTGTGTCAAATAAATAAATAAATAAATAAATAAATAAATAAATAAAACTTTAAAAGTATATCATTTGGGCCAGGCATGGTGGTGCACAACTGTAATCCTAGCCTTTAAGAGGCAGAGGCAGGAGGATCACTGTGTTTGAAGCCAGCTTGGGCTGCACAGTGAACACAAGACCAACCTGAACTACACAGTTTTTGAGACCCTGTCTCAAAAAATAAATAAAATTAAAATTAAAAAATAAAAACAAATAAATAATGTTATTTGGCAGGAACATGGAGAATATACATAAACGTGAATATCAAATTAGAATAAAGTTATCCATGCCCTAATATTCAAGTGCTCCTCGCTACGAAGCGACTACTCACACTGGCACTGCACACCACACTGCTGCAGGCCAAAGCACTAACAATTCCCATGCACGCGGCTGAAGGCGGAGTGATGGCTCTGGATTTACAAATCTAGTATTTAAGCTGACTTTAATTTTTAATTTTTAAAATTTTATTTATTTTGTGTGTGTGTGTGTGTGTGTGTGCGCGCGCGCGCGCGCGCGCGGCCATCTCAGCCACCAGGGGGCGGGCTGGCTGGCATGTGGTGCTGGGGGATTGAACCGCGGTCCCTGTGCTTTGTTAAGCTTGTTCTAAGTAGGTGCTTTAGACCACTGAGCCATCTCACCAGCCCTAAGCTGACTTTAAAAGCATGAGCTTTTCCTTTCTGTTGAAAGTTATTAAAGAAGGAAAAAAACCTACTTAAGAAAAACCTACAAATGACTGTACACAGCTTACTTCAGAACCCAAATGCATACTAAGAATTCCAAAACCGCTACAGTTACAATACTTGGGACTAAAATCAAGAGATGGTAAAATACTTAGCTTTTTGATCATTAGATCTGTGATTTCTGGGTAAACTTCATTTCCTACGGCAACATTGCTACTAAGATCATAAAACAACACATGCTGCTGGAGAGGGCACTGCAGATGATTTTACTCAACTCTCTCAGCTAACATCAAAACTGAACCCGGCCATGGCGAGAACACAGAATTACTCGCTCAGCGAGTCACAGAGCTAAGGTCTCGGCACTTCTGACCACAGCCTGGGGATCGTGGGCAAGTAGAAAACCACAAACCTAACAGAGGAGTCCCAGATTACACCAGTGATGTGAATAAACCAGTATCTCTCAAATGTACTCCTGTAATGCACACTTGCATCAACTGCTATATAAAATCAAGGTGGGCTGCAGATGTGGCTCAGGGGTAGAGTTCTTGCTTCGCATGTGCAAGGCCCTGGGTTTGATCCCCAGCCCCACAAATAAATAAATAAGTAATCAATCAATCATTCAAACCAAGGCCCGAGCATAACATTTTGTTCCTAAACTGGTCTGCTGTTGCTGTTGCAGTTGCTGTGCACGCCCACACTGCGTAAAGCTCCCAAGACAAATTCTGCTACCCCGAAGCCACTGCCTACCAGTTTGAAGCCAGCATCAACATGGCAACATGCACTGGGTCTGTGCTAGGCGTGAGACCGCGTGGCTCTTGGGCGGGGCCACAGCATGCTCCCTGTGGGACGCTAAGTACACAAAACCACACGGGCACAGGTTACCTTTCCTGATGGCTCAGTTTGGCATACATGGCTTGCACCAACTCCGAGTTTTTCAGAAAGTGGTCTGTAATAATCAGGAACCTAGAAGAAAAAGGAGTGCAGTGTCCAGTTACTAGAAATAGACACGAAAGGCCTTAGCTACTTTACAGGAATAGCCCCCAGAAGAGCACTTTCTTGAGCAAATGCTTCCACTAAATTTTTTATTTTGCGGTAGTCTTAAATGTTTTAGGAAGTTCACATAATATTTTTGTACTGGCTAAAAGGACAAAGTCCTCTCCTCCAACTGATAATATTACTGAGATAATCCAAATTGACTGCACTGTAAGAAAGGGCCTACTACAACTGTTAGCAAAGTTGAAAAAGAAAAATCTTCACTATAGACAGTAATATGAAATTCACCTATGAATTCAGGAATAGACAAGAAACATATTACCTTGTTTTAGCCAAAAGCTTAATGTTATAAAATCAGGCAGAGAAATAGGTGTGTTCTACTTTTATTTAAAGATAAACCAACAACACAGTAATGAATCCTGGTTTATTTTCCACTCATTTAAAGTTCTCAAGTTACAAAAAAAAAAAAAAAAATCCTCATTGTCAACCAATGTGCTTGTCTGAACTTAAAGAGATCAACTATGAAAGCCCAAGGCAAAGATTATGAAGCATTTTTCTTCAAAGTACCACTGTGACATCTAAAAGAGTGAGTAGCACTATTAATTCTGAATTGTATTTACCAGAGGGCATCTGAGGAAAAGATTTAAGAACTAAGGCATACACTGTTCATTATAACCGAGGTTAGAGCAGCAAGAGCTAAATGCATTCTGTATGCTAAACACACAGCTTCATCACCTGTTGTTAGCCAGTCAGTGTGCTAACCAAATGAAGCACATTAAGCACCATACAAAAGCAAAATCTAGGACTGGGGATGCAGCCTGGTGCTAGAGCACTCGCCTAACATACATAAAGACCTGGGTTCAAGCCTCAGCATGACAAAACAAAACCAAAGCAAGATCAACACACCTATTTTATTTCTTCTACAACCATCAGATCAATATGCTGATGTTAAATATTTCTAACAATAACAGATAATATTCGAAATTTCAATCAGCATTCATGTTAACGTAAGTAGGTCAGCAAGTGGCAATAAAAGGAATTTATGCATTCTAAGCTGGGTTCACAAGCAAAGGTGGGACCCTAAAGCTCATTCCTATTTTTAACTACTTGGAACTCAACATTTTCCCAGAAGAGTATTCATTCAAAGACAAAATATTCCGAACACTGTGCTCAAAGCTAGATCACAAATCTCACTCCAAAAATACTCCGCTAACACTGGAAAGGGCCCATACGTAGACAACCACTGAAGAGCATATAAGCCCACCATGTAGATTCACATCACGGGTTAAAGAAACAGCACAGTGTACGTTCCGGCAGGCTGGGGAGAAGTAGGGCAGGGAGCAAAGAAGCCAGAGAGAAGTTCTGTGAATCCTTGGGGAAATTCTTAAGAGCATTTATGCTGGAAGGAAACAAAAGAATTCTGAAAACAGCATGAAGGAAAGAACAGTGTTCAAAGAACTAGCAATCTAGTATCAGTAGTGTTGTGAAGGTTCAGATCTAAAGTGTTCCCCAAAAGTCTCATTCATTCAGAAGTGGGACTTTGGGAAGGTACCAGAATCACAGGAGTTCTACAGCCATAGTGGACTGATCCATTGATGAGTTCGTTCGGAGCTTAATGTGCTATTAGGAGGTAGGGCCTGCTTGGAAAACATGGGAGGATGTCACCTGGAAGGATGCATTCTTGGCCCCAGCTCCTCTTCTGATTTCTGCCACCATCTGGTGAGTAGTTGCCCTCCACCAGGCCCTTCCACCATGCAGTTTCTGCCTTGGAACAGCTGACCATGGACTGAGCCCATGGAAACCATGAGCCAAGTAACTATCTTCTAAAGTTGCAATGTTACATGTTCTAGGGATAGGAAATGACTACTCAGGGCCTCTAGAGGGACCGAGGCTACTATCCTTAGGCCGGACATGGTTCTGGAAAACAGCTCTCAACTGCCTAGAAACTACTCAGCAAAAGAATCTGCCTACTGCCAAGCTTGAGCCAATGTAGACTGCAGTGATGCCTGTGCCTACTTTCAAGACGCTCACAAATAATACCCTCTTTTTTTTCTTGATCAATTTGTTGTTGTTTTGAAAAAATTGACTTTTGCCTTTGGTTTTTCTATTGTGTTCTACTTCACTGAATTCTGCCCTCATCTTTTATTATTCCTGCTTCCTTACTCTGGATTCACTGTGCTCTTTCTTTTTCTACCTTCTGAAAGTAGAACCTCCCGTCACTGATTCCAGATCTTTTTTGTTTCTACTGTCTGTAGCATCCAAAGCTACAAATTATCCTAAACAGCATTTTTGCTTTATCACACAAATTCCAGAGTGTTGTGCCTTCATTACTACCCTTCATCTTTTGACTTTTTTTCCCAAATCAATTACTTGGAAATCTTATTCTCCAGAGATTTACGAATTGTCTATCTTTTTTTTTTTTTTTTTTAATGTATTCAGTACAGGGTCTACAGGGTCTCTCTACAGATCAGACTCATACTGATCCTCCTATTTTCAGCCTCCCAAGCACTGGGATTATAGGCACACGCCACACGCCCAGTTTCAGTCGCAATCTCAGCACACCCTGGGGGCAGGGCCATCACGGCACTCTGGGGACTAAACCCCAGCCCGTGTCTGCCCATGCAGGCACGTTAAGCCACTGAGCTATCTGGCCAGCCCTAGACAGCTTTGTTAAGGTTTCCTGAACAGCAGCTCTCCATGATCTGAGAACATACTGTAATACCTCAGCTAGTGAACACCAGTACAACAACAATTTAGGCTGCCAATAGATGCAATTAGCAAAATTTTGCTTCTGTTTGTGAACTTCTATCACATAAGAACGCCACCATTCATGGCCATTTTCCCCAGAATCGGGAAGCAAATTAAGTTCATGAACGGAAGCACGCTATATTCTGCTTGATTTCTACCCCGTACAAGCTCACTGAGAACGGTGCAACCCAGCCTTGGATGGGCGCTCACACAGAGGAAGACAAAGTAACAGCAGAAGGCACCGAAGGTGGTGGCCATAGGACGCAATCTCGCCAAGACGGTCACTGCCACACCACGTCTGTCTGCACCCTGCACCTTGGCCTGACAGCAACTGTGAGAATTTCTAACTATCACCTCCACTTCTGGGCAGAACAAAACAATTTACTTTCCTCCCTTAAATAACATAAAAACAAGGAAAATATATGAAACTTTTCCAACAATGGGCAACAGAAAAGGTCAGATTGCTGCAGGAATAAAAGTACTTTGGAGAATTTCTTATTAAACAAAAGTCCTAACAAACTTTTTTTTTTTTTTTTTTTTGCGGAACCAGGTATTGAACTCAGGCCTTGCACTTGCCAGGCAAGCTCTTAATCAACTGAGCCATCTTTCTGGTCCCGTAACAAACATTTGATAAATGTGACCTGATCAACGTGTTTACAAAATGCTTAAGAACTTTCAGGGACTTGAGAACACACTGAGGGCAGGAGAAGCGCTGCACACTGGCACGAAGCAGCGAAAGCTGAAAGAGAAGGCTTCCTGCGGACAGGCCGGGCGGGTGGCAGGAATGGGGCGCACACGACGCGGCACAGACCGCGGCTACGATGGCACCGTTGCTGGAAGTCACCTGCCCATCAACACGCCAAACACCTGTGGTGATCTACACACGGAGAAAAGGCCTGTTCTGGCTACGAGCTTTTGATTTTGGTCTATGATCGCTTGGCCCGCTGCTCTCAGCCTCAATACCTTTGCTAGCCAATGTTTATGCAGGAAGAATTTTACTTAGATCCCAAAGTGCCCCATAGAACATTTCACAAATAAGATGTGCACCATCATCTTTTAAAACTTCTCAAGCTGCATTCCACATTACGTTGAAAGAATGTCACGATTGCACGGAGGTTTTCCAAAGCACTTCCAGCGGCCCGGAAGGATAGCTGGCATACACAGCAACCGCCTACTGAAGACCATACTAATTCTGTGTCAATCAGAAAGAAATGTTCTAGGCGGTACACATGCTGACGTGGTAGCGCATTACCTGCCAACATGTTTTACTAGGTTTGCATTACATTTTTCTTAAACATTTATATTTGGAGGAAAATGCACATTCACATGCAGTTTGAAGAAGTAATCCAGTGCACCCTCTACCCTTTCCCAAAGGGTAACACCTTGCAACACTAGCACATCCCAACCAAATACTGACACTGATACACTCCAATGACCTCACTCACATTACCTGATAGAGCGTGTGTGTGTGTGTGTGTGGCTTGCTCACATGGGTGGCTTTACAACGTCACAGTCACAGGTCAGACACACAGCAGGGGTCCCCTTGTGAGGCCCTTTCACAGCCACACCTCAAATATTCTTCCTCAACTTCCGATACCGGTTCATTTCTCAAGAATGTTATACAAATGGAGCAACGTACCATTTAAGTCTTTGGAATTAGGTGAGGTTTTTTTTCCCTTTTTCCTTCAGCATAATTCCCAGGAGGTATTTTTCCTAAATTACTGTTTATACCAACATTTGTTCCTTTTTGATGCTGAGTAGTATTCCAGTTGTGGTTTTAAGAATTCGAATAGGATTGGGTAATAGTTAAGATTTTATAATTTCTATAAATTCCTTTTTTAAAAAGGAAATAAGCTGAGTCACACTGTCACCCAGAATGTCTGATTTTCAAAAATAGGTTTCTGATGTTAGGCAATGACCCTAGAGATCTAGAAAACCCTGACACAGATCCTCTGGGGAGTACAGACCCCAAAACACTGAGAACCAGAGGAACCTGAAGCCACCGTGGGCCAGGATGCCAAACACTCTGTATCAAGAACGGTCCTATGCTGGGGTTGGCAACCTTCTCCCCCGATAGTATTTTGGGCTTTGCAAACCAAATGGTCTGTGCCACAACTACTCCGCTCCAGCACTGCAGCAGGAAAGCGGCCCCCACAACCACGCTCACCAGCTCAGCTGTGCTCCAGCGCAGCTTTATTTATGGAGACAAGCAGTGGGCCACACTTAGACCACGGTGGTAGTTTGCCAACGCTTGTTCTAGGTGACCTGGATAGACAGACCCTGAGGACAAATTCCAGGGCTTCGGAGGCTGGTCCTACATTCTAACAACAAAGCAATGAACAAGAAAACTAATAAAAGATTGTATTTAGAGGACAGTGTCAGCCGGGACCCAACATGTGACCTTGCTTCCGGGTCCTGGGAAGACAAGGGGTGACAAGAGCTAAGGAAGTGGTTACGAGGTCACTCTGCCAACTGTGTGCCAATCAGAAGGACAGAGGAGAGACAGACCAGAGAGCAGGGGCCCGCAGCGGTCTGCCACGTGGAGCCCCAGGGCACTGTCCCCGCAGAGGAGGTGTGAAGCAGGGGAGCTGGGCGCCTTGGAGACACAGCCGTTGACTTCAAGGGGCAAGAGGAAAAGAGCCGGGAGGCTGCTCTCGCTGAACAGGTCGGGCCTCAGCGAGGGGTAAGAGGCCCCACCACATTCAGAAACAATACGGACAGCCGGAACCACAGCAGGTATTAGGGCAGGGAAGCCACAGCGCAGCGGCAGCCTTGAGAGGCCAATTAGAAGCACACAGTAGGAGGCTGCACATGTAGGCTGGAACCTTGGCAGAACATCAGATCTGAAACGTAAATTGGGAAAGCAGATAGTGGACCTGAAGTTTAAGCTATAGCACAAGATGAGGCCACCCGGGGAATGAGCCCTGATGGAGGACAGTGGTCTGAGGCCAGCTTCAGGCCAGGCCAACTCTGAGTAGGCTCAGAGCCAGTAAAGAAGGCAGAAGGCGTACCTGAGAACAAGCCCAGCAGACAAGGCACGGAGATAGGACACTGTGGCCCCTCAGCCCCTGGACCCGCTACACCCAACCGAATGACCCTGGGAATACTTGGCTGTGGGAGCCAGCAAATGCCCTCCTGCACACACGTGACTGAGATCATCCTGAGACCCAGGGGAGCTGTGGCTACCACCATGCCTCTACTATGGCAGGTGCTATGTTAGGGTCCAGGACCACGCAACGTGAATCTTGCCCACAGGGAGCTCAGTCCCATGGGCAGTTGGTACTTGGCGAATAAAACAGAGCCCAGCAGCAGACCACCTTTCTGAGTAAGCTGACTAATGATTCACCCCACCTTCTCAGGTCTGCGCTGCTGAGGAACTTTCCTAAGTTGAAGACATTGTATCTCTTACGGTCCAGCTTTTGTTTGTATGTGGTAATTAAAATAAAAATGAATTTCCAGAACAATCAACTGTTTTCAATTCAGAAATGTTCAGAATGACAATTTACACTGAAAGAGATCAAGAGTGAAAAGGTTCACACCTCCCCTACAAATGCAAGCGAGGCTGGTGGCAACCCGAGGCCTGAAGCACCCTGCACACTCAGCATGGCGAGGAACATGCCACAAACAGATTTCAGGTACCCAGGAGAGACTACTAACATGTAAACATCAAAACTGGTGAATTTCATAATCTGAAAAGGTCAGTTTATCAAGAGGACATAGCAATTATGCACTTACATGTATTTAACAACAAAGCCTGAAAACAACTAAACCAAAATCGGAAGGAACTGAAAGGAGAAAAAAAGACAATTTACTTCCCTTAATGAACAGAAGTCTACTGCCTTTAAAAAAAGTAAATAAATAAAAACAAAAACGGGAACTAGACAGAGGATGAACAAGGAAAGAGAAGTTTTAAACACTGTAAACCAACTAGCCTTAGAAGGTGTCTACTGTGTCTACCACACGACGCTTCTGAAGGTACACCGATGGTGAGCTGCAAAGCAACCTCACAACTATTGAAAGCATGTGAAATAACAGTGTTCTCCAACCACAATGGACTGAAATTAGAAATCCATAAAAGGAAATGTAGGAAACACACAGATATGCAGAAACTGAACTCCTAAAACACCCAACGGCTTTAAGAAACCATAGGGGAAAAGTGGGATATAATTTGAGATAAGTGAAAATTATCAGACACTAAATTACGGGATGTTAAAGCAGTTTTCATAAGGAAACGTACAGGCGTGACCGCCCACAGCCGAGAGCAGGGAGACAGGAGGGAGCAGGCGCGGCTCCGTGCACGCTCTTCCTCAGGCTCCTGCTCACGGTTGCTCTGCCGCGGCAGGTGGGGGCCGTCCCGGCCTCCTGGGAAGCACAGCCACTCTGCAGTAAGACGTAGCGCGTCCACCGTCAGGGCACCTCACAACTCACGCACCAATCATGCAGGCCCTTCTGGTGTGCGAGACCAGGAGGGCGGGAGCTGGTCCCTTTGCTGCTTGTCTCTGTCCCCTTAAAGAACAAACTCTAAAGCCACAAGTGGTTGCCTACCGCACAGCTTTCCTGGTCACGGGCAGTCTGGCCTCCACCTTGGACTCTGTGCCTGACGCTGGAATACCAGGAGCAAAGAACTTAGAGTTGAAAAAGTATTCAAACAAATAACAGCTGCAAACTCCCCCAAACTGCAGGAAAGACAAAAACTATAGATTCAAGAAGTGGGGGAACTCCAGAAAGAACAAACCCAAAGAAATCCAGGCCAAGACATCACTACTAACTGCTGAGAAGACAAAACAATCTCCAAAGCAACCAGGGAGAAGGGCATTCCGGTAGGGAGCGTGGTCCAGCAGTCCAGGCCCAGAGCGGCCTCTGGGCTCCGAGGAGCCTGGCGCTGCGGCCACCGCACGGCGTTCCCCCCGGCCTCTGCACACCACGAGCGTCCCTCCCCGCCCTTCCCCTCCACATGCCTTTCACTGCCTCATAGCTTTGGAGGCCCAAGCCGAGCTCCACTCCGCCACCTGTACAGATGCCTCAGCATCCACTCAAAACCTGTTTTTACTGGCCACACTTAAGTGTTAAGGCTTAATTCTCATAATTGAATTGTTTACTTAAAATCTCTACAAGGAAGGTTATCAGCTGGGATGACACTAAGCAATCAAATTTCTAGCAAAATACTTACGGCCATTCGGATTCTGGCTGCTTCTGGTGAGCTTCTATGACATTAATTGCAATGTTGAGGTTTTCTTCCAGTTCCTTCATTCTTTCAGGGTTAAGAGACGTGAACAAGATCATTGAGCAGTAGGCAACAATTTTTTTGTCTGGATGATTTAAGCAAGACCTTACAAATAAAGAAAGAAAATTTTTACTCCAACTCAGCGACATAAGATAGGATTATAACAAATAATAGTGCTCTCATTAGCAAATCAGTACTGATTTCTTTCATTACTGATGCTTAAGAATTATTGGGTACTGACTATCTGTAAGGATTACTGACATTCAGACATTCATTGATAGTTTTAAAAAATTATAATGCTTTGAAGCAAGTACTTCACTATAAAAATAGCAAAAATAAAATTAAGTCACAAAAGTTGCTATTGATTTAGGACTCAAAAAGTAAATAGCACTTAAAAATAAAAATGATCACATTTATAAAACATTATGGTCCTTGTTCTTGTCGGAAAAGCCAAGACCAGCCAGGCTCAGGTATACTCAGGGGCAGCGTCTGCCTGCCATGCAGGAAGCCCAGGGTGCAATTCTCCGCACTAAAGTAAGAGCAGAGAAGGTAAAAGACAAGAAAGGAAGGGAAAACTCCTCAGGCAGAAAATGACACCCTAAAGACCAGAAGGGTCATCAGTTGTCACGAGGGACAGCGTGTCTGGAGAATAACGACACAGTAAGCAGTGGGGACAGAACTCGGGGCCAGGCATCTCAGCATAATTCCTAGCTCATCTACCCACCAGCGACGTGACCATTTGACCATTTGACAGCGGCTGATTTATCCACAATCAATATATCATGGCTTTTTTTAAAAAAATGTATTTAGATATATAGTTACATTCTCTTAATGAATAGAGTGATTTGTTCTAATGGTGTTTGTAAATAGGGTATCAAGTCCGCATCTTGTACAGCAATTAACCACTAGGAAGAATGTATGCAATGTGTTAATTATTGAAACTGTCCTACCAATTTGA
>NW_004524729.1:2509028-2515432 GCF_000260255.1 Octodon degus | reverse complement strand
GCTCATAGTGACCCTCCTGTTTCAGCCTCCCTAGCACAGGTCGGGCTCATAGTGACCCTCCTGTTTCAGCCTCCCTAGCGCAGGTCAGGCTCATAGTGACCCTCCTGTTTTCAGCCTCCCTAGCACAGGTCGGGCTCATAGTGACCCTCCTGTTTCAGCCTCCCTAGCGCAGGTCGGGCTCATAGTGTCCCTCCTGTTTCAGCCTCCCCAGCACCGGGATTCCAGGCTGCGCCACCATGACTGACGCAGTCGCCCGGGGGCGGGGCCAGCGTGGCGTGTGGTGCTGAGGATCAAACCCCGGTTCCTGCATCTGCCTAAGCAATCACTTAGTCTGCTGAGCTATCTCGCAGGCCCTGCTTCCTGGCTTTTCCACTTAAGCTTTGCAATACTCTTCTGAGGGAGGTATCATCCACAGATTACGATTAAATAGTTATTGACTTCACTTACTCAATGGCATGATGCAGTACCTGCCAGAACTGGGATTCAAATTCGACTTTGTTTCATAAATGCGGAAAGTGCAACCACATAACCTTTCGATATGCTTTGTTATTAAAAACAAAACAAAAAACCCATACTAACAGACTTTCTCCAACTATCTCATGGGGCTTTTTTTTTTTTTTTCAGTACTGGGGATCGAACTTGGGACCGTGAGCTTACCAGGCAGCACTTATACACCACTATCTCCCTGACCTGGATAGCGCTTTAGTGAGAAAAAATATGACGATATAAAAGTACAGTGCAAACTGCTAAGAGATCTCTGTTCAAGGCCCTCTCCTTGTTTTCCCACTACACCTGGGTCTATCCTCCTTGTGTCACACTACAGTGTACTTTCCTATCAAAGCAGGGACTCTGACAGAATAATGACTGCATCTAAGTGACCACTCGATTCTGGTCATATAGCTCAAAACTTTTAAAGAAAGGAATTCTCAAAAAAAAAAAAAAAAAAAAAAAGTAGTGTCCATTCCCGTAACTTGGATCTCATCACTCACTCCTTCCACCTAAGTTCAATTACGGCAGCAGGCACACACGAGCACCTTCCACTCTGACTAGGCCCAGGGGTCTGAGAGAGAATGGAGCGAGCTGGAGGTGCCTTAGCACTCATGTGCCCCTAAGCCAGCACCTCCAGCGGCACCCAGGAAGCTCACGCCACGGGGAGGCAGCGTAGACCTGAGGCGTTTGCTGCTCCTATCATGAACAGCGAGGTTGTGCGTCCAGATGGCAGCGCCAGGGGCACATGCCGGCCTTGCCGCGTTCCAGCAATACTTCAGGTCCCTCATCTATCCATGTAGAGACAGTCCCCGCAGCCCCAGGGCCGCAGGGAGGACCACGGTGCTATGCGGAAAATGCCCATCTCAGGGCACTTACACAACAGCGGCTGCTCTGCTGCTCACAGCCCAGGTTCAAAGCACAGCCCCCCCCCCCCCACGTAATGCCATCGTCTGCTTACCTCTGGTTCCCATGCTCAACTGTTCGTGAACACCAGAGCTAATTTTAAGAAGCAGTATATCACCAGGAAAGGGGGCAGAATCCAATCCAGATGAATGGGCAAAAAACCCAACTCTTACACTAAAAAACCGGCCACTTAGCCACTTCTTTCACAACAGTTGTGCACTTCTCACCTTGAAAGTGAACTGGTCACCCACATCCTCTTCCACTGACAGCTTGGTTACCCCACCTCACACTGACTGGTTACCCGCTTCTTACTAAGCGACACACTGGTTATCCACACCTTAAATGGACAAACTGGTTATTTACACCACACTTACTCTACACTTACCAAGTCTACAGCACCATGCTATGCGTAGGAACACTGCATGGACAGATAAAGGGTTATCTCGTTGCCCAGAGCTGCGTGTTCATGCTGAACTCTGTGTCCTGAGCAATGCTACCTACTTTATGACCTTCTTCCTGAAGAGGACACGGACACGCGGTGCCAGTCACGCAGCTTACGTGTGCCCGTGGCTCAGCGAACATGGGTAGCACCCGGCACTCTCCCGGTGGCCCGCCCCAGCACCTGCCCGGGACCCCTGAGTCCCACTCCCACAGGCCGCGTTGCAGGCTTTCACTTCCTAGGCGGGAACCACGCGGTGGCAATGCTGCCAGGAGTTAGGAAATTCCTCCCTGTTACTCACATGAAAAGCTCCGGAAAGGCGTGCGCCCACACGACAGACTGCGAGTCTTCATTCCGTGAGGCGACGTTGCCCAAGAACTGCAGGCCACAGCGGAAAGCTGGGGGGTGGAAAAGCAGAACAGAAAGGTCTCTCACTACACACACGAATAAGCACCCGTGAACAAGACGCAGGCCTCAGGTCACTAAGTCCAAGTTTCCGCTGGTTTCTTTTAAATATAAAGCGCTCTCTCCACTGTACAACTACAGGCATGGCTTTAACAGTGCCTCGTCAAAGCCACAGACTCTGAACAACATTAATTCACTTCTTTAAAAATACTATAAATGTAAACATGAATATACCTATAATGACATTCAATATCTGGAATATGAGCTCTAATTAAAAGACAGTTATACTCAGAGCGGATTTTTAAAGCTCTAATTATGTGCTATTTAAAACAGACATCTTCAGGAGGCTGAGGCAGGACAATCAGCTGGAGGCCAGGGTATGCTACCTCTGAAGTTCAGGCCCAGCCTCGACTAAACAAGAGAGATTCTGTCTCAAATCGCCCCCCAAAAGGAGAAAAGTTAAAACAGACATATCTAAAACATCAAGGTTATAAAACTACTGGAAGTTAAAGGGTTGTAAAAAGATATAGCAAACATTTATTTTTGTTTAATCAAATAAACAAGAGGGTTTTTCCATGGGGAAAAAAAAAAAGATATAGCAAGCAAATAACAGAAGCTATCAACCTCTTAGAATCAGACATAATAAAACTTAAAGCAAAAAGCATTATTAGAGTTTTTATAAAGCAGTAATTAGACAATGACCTAATTTATCAGAAAGTTATAACAATTTTAAACTGGAATGTACCTAGTAACATGACCTCAAATATATATAGAAGAAAAACTAACAAAAACAAGAGAAAAATAAACGGACAATCACATTGGATAATTAAAAGATACCTTTCTCAGCAACTATAATCAGGCAAATAAAACTTCAGAACACCAGCCAAAACCCGGAGCAGGGACACCACCAGGGCCAGCAAGGATGTGGAAGCACAGGAGGTCTCAGTCACTGCTGGTGGGAACGGCCACTCTGCAAAGCAGCTTGGCAATTTCTTAGGACTCTAAACATACTTTACCGTATGATCCTGCAGTTGTGCGCCTAGCAACTGACCCAGGGAGCTGAGAACGTGTGCCGCCGAAGTACCTGCACGCGAAGCTCACTCCTAAGCGCAGAGGCCCGGAGCAGCAAGACACCCTCCAGCGTGGCCCAGCAGACAAGGGAGCACTATTCTGCACTAAACAGAAATGAGCTATCCAGGCAAGAAAGGACGGAAGACAGACACCCACCACTAAATTCAAGAAGCCAATCTGAAACGATTCTAACCAAGTGACATTCTGCAAGAGAAAAAACTAAGACAGACAGGTACAGCATGGCTGCCAGGAGCTAGGGGGACGAGTAGGTTCAGCACAGAGGACCACTAGGGTGTGCAAGAGCCCTCCCAGGTACTGCAGAAGTGCACTCATGTCGTCAGGCATCCGCTCAGTCCACAGAGCGCACAATACCAAGAGAAGGACCTAAACCATGGACTTTGGGTGACCGAGATGTGACAAAGGACAGTCCCCCTTCATAACAAATGGACCACTCTGGTGTGGGGTGTCGCAGTGAGGAGGGCTGTGGATGTGTGCAGGGAAGGGACAGGCATGAAAACTCTGTACCTTCCTCTCAATGTTGATGTGAACCTAAAACTGCCCTAAAAAATGAAGTCTAGCATTCTACTGTAAAATAAAACAGTATAATAAAATTGTTAGTGACACCTTCCAAAAAGACTTTGGTTCCATTCCCAACTTGGGGTGAACCTGGGCAAGTAGCCCACCATTTCTGAGATCCAGTTTCCTCACCAGCCCATGGGGCTGTCATGTGGGACTGTCTTAGGGGCACCGTGGGGGGAGACGGCGCTCAGGGTGTTGGGCACGCAGCAGGTAACGCAGTGAAGCCCCACCAAGCCCCTCTGCCCCAGCACGCTGGGGTTGATACACGTGAGCTGCCAAGTCAGGCGCCCGTGAGACGACACCATGAGTGCGCTCCTGCACCCCAACTGTGAGCAGACGCCCACGTGCTCCTCTACCACCTCCTCTGGACCTCGCGCCTGACATGGGAGATTTTAGCCTTATCCACGAGCACAGGAAACCAAGGCCCAGGGAGCTAAGAGGCAGGACTGAAGCTCCACACTTAGTGAGTGTCTCCTGTCAGGGTTTATCCCTGAGACTGTATCAACCAGTAAGCCAAAAGCGCTATCTCGGGCTCATCAGACGCTCCACATGGTAATTACAGATGAACCTGACGAACCCAAAAGAAAATGTAACACTAACAACAAAGTCCTGCAGAGCGCCAAGTCTTCTCAAGGACATACAGCAAGCCATAAAACAACATTTCACTATGCAATGGAGCATGACACAACCCTAAACAAATTTTAAAGGACTGACTTTACAACTGTGATTATGCTAGACATAAATCTTTCAAATAATCAGAAAACTCATACTTAAAAGTCAAGAGATACACGGCATCCTAGCATACAATGAACACAACTGACTGAAACGTTCTGTGAAGAGAGTTTCTGTAAAGAGAAAGTCGGAAGAGGGTCAACCCCCGAGGAAGTGTGAACCAGCAGCCAGAACCTCTCCGAGAAAACACTGCCCCCACCGGGGCCCACCTGGCCAGCTCCTCTCACGGAGGGACTCGCGTTCCCACCAATTGTACACAACTCCAGAGGGCAGAAGAACACACTCCCGAGCCACTTCTGTGAAGCTGAACAACGTATTAAAAAAAAATGAACGCAGCGATGCAAAACACACTGACCTTCAATGTACACCTGCGCTGAATGCTGCTTTAACATTTGAAAATAAAAATGTACAACTGACCGCATCAACTGTGTATAACCACTATAAAGTTATGAAAATTAAGCAATCATCACAAACACTATAGAAAACATAGTTGATAAAATTTAATATCTAGTCATAATGAAAAAAAAAATACCTGGCCACCAAAGACTACTGAAGAAGCGGGCTTCTCCAGCCTGCAGTGGGCCTCAACCTCGCCCTCACGCAGTCTGCAGCACCGTACAGTTCACGGCCACCTGCAGACAGGAAATTCTTCTGGGGGCCGAGTCAAGGTATGCTGTCACCATTTCTAGCCAAGACTACTGAAAATCCCAGCCAGAAAGTCAAATGAAAGATCTAAGAACTGAAAAGGAACAAATTAAACTGTCACATTCGCCCCTCAGATGAGATAAAAATATAGGCAAAAAATATTTTTAAACGTATAAGCTCTTGGCATTGATAAGAAAACAAAGTTGCTAGCTACAAAGTTCACATATTAAAAAAAAAAACTTACAATATATTTCTGTATATAGGAACAAACGAAAAGACCAAGGAAACCATTTATGAAAGGATCAAAAATCTAACTAGAATTGAGGTATAAGACCACCACGGAAGGAAGTACAAAACGTAACGGAGATGCATGAAAGCAAAATTAAAAATTATACCAGGTTCCGAGAGAACTCCGTCTTTCTCTAGAGATTAAATGCAATCCATCTGGGTCGCAAGAGGTACATGTGTGCATGACTGCGTGTGTCATTTCACATACCAGGGACACAGGTACGCTTGTGTATTATCTGATGAGCTGGCTCTAAAATTCGTGGTCAGAGGCAAGGGATGTAACAGCTAAGGAGGTGTTGAAAAGCAAGGAGGAAGGGCTCGCATCCGCAGGACAGGACACAGTCACAGGCGACGCAGGGGGCTGGGCTGGGCAAGCAGGCCAGGAGCCCAGTGAGAAGCATGCTCACCCTGCACAGCCTTACAAGCCATGACCGAAGTGTGACGGGCTCATTAAGCAACTCTGTCTTTTCAAAAACAGCCAGGACAGCTGGGTGTCAGCTCAGAAAAAGATAACACTGTACTCACCGAACATCCTATTCCAAGTACAGACCTAAATATAGAAGGCAAAAATCACAAGCTTAAGAAAACACTAGAGAAAGACTTTTAAACACGATGAAATAAAATAGCACCCACTTTTAAAAATATTTATAGGGGGCTGGAGAGATATCTCAGTGGCCTAACCAGCCTGCCTTGCAGGCGCAAGGACCCAGGTTGGATCCCCATTACCACTGTGCTGGCCACAGAAACCAGGCATGGTGGCACATACTTATAATTCCAGTGCTGGGGAGGCTGAGACAGGAGGATCACTATGAGTCTGAGCTGTGTAGCGAGACCCTGTACCAAATAAATAAAT